>NW_006400015.1:451104-523042 GCF_000299155.1 Elephantulus edwardii
CACGTGAGACATACGGGGAGAGCGCCACCTAGGCACATACAGGGGTGGACACAGGGGAAAGTGCCCCCGGTGACCTACAGGGAGGACATGCCTGTGACAAAGAGAGAGCGCCAACTAGTGGCATACAGGAGAAAGTGCCCCCAGGTGGCGTGCAGGGGCGGACACCCTTGTGTGACCTACAGGAGAGAGTATTCCCCGCCCCCCGTCCCCGTGATTTAGTAAAAAGGGCGCCACCTCGTGGTGGGGCAGGGGACCACCATGTACACGTGACATACAGAGAAGAGCGCCACCACGTGGCCGGGCAGCGCCTCCTTGGGGTGTGCACGGTGGGGAGCACCCCCTCGTGGCTGTGCGGCACCTCCCGTGGGTGTGTGTGGAGGGAGCGCCCCCTCGTGGCCGTGTGGTGCCTCCCCCGTGATGCACCTCCCTGGGCCGTGCATGGCAGGAGCGCCCCCTCATGGCCATGCAGAGCCTCCCGGGGGCGTGTGTAGGGGTAGCGCCCCCTCGTGGCCGGGCGGTACCTCCCCTGGGTGTGCGTGGCGGGTAGCGCCCCCTCGTGGCCCCCCTTGCTCTGCAGGCAGCACCTCCCCGCCCCCTCCTCCCCCCCAGGTCCCGTCCAGCTCGCAGTTGACACCGCTGTCCTGGGCCTTCGCTGGAATGACCCTCAGTGCCCGAGGGTGCTGTGCCAGGCATGAGCCGCCCTGACTGTCCAGACGTCAGGTGGTCGCCCCCGTCCCCGCCTCACCGCCGCTGTCCGCCCATCTCCGCAATGCCAGGGCTTCCTCCACTGGCCGCCTGGCCCAGACTCCCTCACTGCCCTGCTGTCGCCTTGATTCCAGGCGCAGATCAATCGGAACACCCTCACATTGCACAGCACGGAGGGCAAAACCCGGTGCAAGCGATGGACGTCAGTTAATGCTGGGGCATCAGTAGCAGGCAATGCTCACCAGCTGTCACCAATGTGCCACTGATTTTCAATGAGAACGTGCAAAAGACAAGGAAGGGTATTAGGTGGGGGTTTTCTGGAACATGGTTTTCCTGTGAACGTAAAAAAAAAAAAAATAATGATGGATGGTGAAGAGATTGAGATTGTAGACAGCTTTAGTTTGCTTGGCTCCATAGTCAACAGTCTTGGCACCAGCAGCCAGGAAATGAAAAGGCGCATTGCCATGGGAAAGTCTGCTGTTAGGGACCTCTCCAAAGTGCTGAAGAGCAGTGGTGTCTCTCTGGAGACTAAAGTGCGTCTGATACAGGCCATAGTCTTCACAATCACCTGTTATGCATCAGAGAGTTGGACAATGACCAAGGAGGATAGAAGGAGAACTGATGCCTTTGAGCTGTGGTGCTGGAGAAGAGTACTGAGAATACCATGGACTGCTAGGAAAACAAATAGATTTGTCCTGGAGAGGGTTAAATCGGGTGGCTCCTTGGAGGCAAGGATTCTGAGGCTCCGTCTAACTTACTTCGGACATGTAGTGAGGAGAGACCGGTCCTTAGAGAGGGACATCATGCTTGGGAGGGTGGAGGGACGGCGCAGGAGAGGAAGGCCCTCTATGAGGTGGATTGATTCAGTGACTGGGATAATTGGGATGGGAGTGTCAGAGACAGTGCGATTGGCACAGGACAGCGGAGTTTAGGGCTGTTGTACATAGGGTCGCTATGAGTCGCAGGCGACTCGACGGCACATAACAACAACAACAACAACAACAACAACTTTAAATGCTCAAACTGGGGCATTTCAGCCTACAAGACCCACATAGCTACCCAGATAGTTTCTGTAGAGAGTGTGTCGGGGCAGCCACGTCCATCTGCAGAGCTGTGACGCAGGTGAAGCCTCGAAGCAGTAACTGTTGCAGTGGCTCCAGACAAGGCAGAGACCGCCTCACAATAGCTTTGACACCAAGCATCAGTGGGTGAAGACCGGTTATGATATAGCAACAAAGACACCATACAGCAAAAAAGCAAAATATCATTTTAAAACAGAGAGGGAAGAGTGAGGAAAACCCCAAATTAGATATCAGAGGAAACTTTGAAGCTTACTTTTGAATGTAGACTAGCAAAATGGAATTGAATCTATTATGGACTCTAGACTACTAGAGAACTTCATTAAAAATTTCAAAGGGCAGCTTAGGAAGACAGAATAAAGTAATATAATGAAATGTGCAAAGACCTGGAGTGAGAAAATCAAGAGGGATGAACATTAACACACTTGGTATTTCTTGAACTAAAGAAGAGAAAAAACAAGCTTCAAGGTGCGATATTGAAAGAGTCCACGGGCGAAAATATTAAATGATGCAAGAAGCATCAGGGGAAAGTAGAAGGAATAGAAAAATTACTGTGTCAAAAATTAACATTGAAGCATTTTAGGAAGTAACATATGATCAAGAATCAATTATACTGAAGAAAGAAATTCAAATTGCACTTTGTTGAAAATAAGATTACAGGAATTGGTGCAGTACCAACTGAGATGTTTAAATAAATAGACACAACTCTGGAAATGTTCACTTATCTATGTAAAGAAATTTGGAAGACAACTACCTGCTTAACTTACTAGTAGAGATCTATATTTGTGTTCACTCTATAGAAAGGAGATTCTATAAAAATTCTTGAGCAATATGATTACTACAACACACGAGTAAAAATTCGCTGGAAATAATGTAAAACATATTTGCAGCAGTCTATCAGCCAGCAATTCAGGCTGCATGAAGATGTGGGCCCAGTTCAGACCCTGCCATCCTTCTTTCGAGATGGAAAACATAATGACTAACTTTATATGCAAAGGGAAGAGACTGGATTTGCACTGCTGACGAGGACTTTCCCCTTCTGGTCTCAAAACCGGCTCCACAGCAACCATAAGGCAAAAGAACTGGGTCCTGGTCCAGAAACGGACACAGAGACCGATGGAAGAGAATCAAGGACCAGAAACAAATCCATCCACCCACAGACACAAAGAGATTAAGGTGAGAAAAGACCACCTCCTTTAACAAATGGTGCTCACAAAACTATCTACTGGCAAAAAATGGAAACACAGTATGTACAACACAAGGTGAATCAAGGACTTACATTTCAGTTTGTACCCAAAGGCAATGACTTGAATTAAACAGTACTGGGGAGCCCCTACTGGCTTCACCTGAAGCAAGGTGCACTGCTAGGCTGGGGAATCTGCTGCCGCAGCTTATTTTGTGCCATCAAGTCGAGTAGGACTCGTAACCCTCTGAATAACCAGTCTGACTCCCGTCCTATCTTGTGCCACCCTCACGGTTTCTGACACACTCGAGCCATTGCTGCCGTCACTGTGTCAGTCCACCTGGTTGAGGGTCGTCCTCTCCTTCGCCGACCCTCCACCTTCCCAAGCATGATGACCTCCAAGGAGTAGCCTCTCCCAGCAACATGCCCACAGGATGTGAGAGAAAGCTTCTCCATCCTTGCTTCCAAGGAGCAATCTGGTTTCACCTTCTCGGACATATCTATTTGTTCTTCTGGCAGCCCATGAGGCCACTGAGGTAATTTGTGGGTGCTGTGACACCGGTGTGCCAAATGCCAGAGGGGTGACCCTTGGTGGAGAGGTTTTAGTAGAGTTCCCAGATCAAGACTGGCCAGGAAGGATCGGCCTTCCGCTTCTTACAGAGCAGACCTCTGAAAACCCTGTAACAATAGAGAAACACAACAGTTATGGTGTTAAAGGTGGAGCTCAGATTACAAGTCATGACTTAGAGGCTCAGAAGCCCAGGGCAAGGTTACTGCAAGTCAGAGATGACGCTACAGCACTGAGTTTAATCGTCAACAATCCCATTACTGTTTAATTCAAGTCGCTCGCCTCTGAATCTTCACTGAGTCCCTAAAATTCTAATCCCCCATGAGGAGAACCTCTGGGCCATCAGAACCATCAGAGAGACATGGCCTTTGGGCCGGCAGTGTAACTCCCTGCAGCCTGTCCCACCCCAGCTCCCTCCTCGGCTGTTAGAGAGAGCAGATCGCTCAAACTCTTTGAAAGGTACTGTGTCTAATACAGTCTCAAATTCACCTACCAACTGACACAGGCATTTCAATTGAAGACTGTATCCTATCAATCTAATATAACACTAGTCCATGATACACAGGGCCCATTTAATTCAGTGGCCAAAAAAAGTGTAATTGTCACTTTTGTCAACTGGGAAATACTTCTGTTTCCACTTAGCCAGGAGATGAAGACAAGAAGGAATGAACCCTCGAATTTGAGAGGTAGATAAGGGGCCAGGGATTTTAGGGACTCTGCCAAGACATAAAGGTCCTGGCACATCTTCAGAAGCTCCTTCGTGACCTCAGTGGTGGAAAAGACATAGGGATGGACCCCAACCTTCATTACCATCACCAGCATCCACCCACACTCCTTGCTCTGGCATCTGACACCACTAGGAAGCTTGGAGTCCACTCCTGGTCAGTCTGCGTGCGTCAGATACAAGTGTGCTCCCTAGCACCCTGAACCTCCAAACCTTCTCCCCACATCAACTTGTCAGTGAATTCCTCTATTGTTGTATATGTTTTGCTTTGCAATGACACTGTACTTTTCAACACCTTGGTCAGTCTTTCTTTCCTTCTCTAACGGGATAAACAGACCCATGGGCTGTGGGTTTGCATAGAGAGTTGTAGTGCTTGTGGGAGAGGAGGCTGAGGGTCTGTAAGTGGAGCTGGGGGCAGGGAATGAGCGAGACACCAGGAAACTATGTGCAAAGAGGTGTTCATTGAAGCCACAGATAAAAATAAGATCCCAGCAAAGAAAACTGTTGTCTGAGAAGATAAGAGGACTTGGATGAGGGCAGGCCTTCGGTGACTACAGGCTTTGGGGATTTTTCTAAAGAAAGTGTGGCCGGATGTGATTGTTTAGTTAGACCATTCCGGATTTACCACCAACTCCAAGGCCTCTCATTACTTGTAGATCTCCCGGAGTGCTTTTCCTCCTCTGTCTTCAGTAAACTTGGGTCGTGCTGTCAGGAGGGGCCAGCACTTGGAAAATGACATCACACTGGGAAAGGTGGAGTGTGTGTGTTGGGGGGGAGGAAGCCCCTCAGGGAGATGGACGGACATAGTGAATGTGACAAGGGGCTGGACATCAGAGGTGCTGAGGACGGGGCGGGTGTGGGTTCCGATCTGTTCACAGGGTCACACTGAGCTGTAATCAACTCCGTGACACTTAACAACAACCTCAGGAGAGCAGAGCGGTTGGTGTCGGGAAGGAAGTGGGTGCAGGAGCATGAAGAGCATGTCTGACCTGACAGCAGCTGGGTCCGTGTTTTGACACTGCCGAGGGGGACTTGTCCTTTGGTGGCGTTAACAGAGGTCAGGTGTGGCCATCCCCACACTATCCCCCCCCCTTTGTACTGGTTGACACAATGCCAAGACCCGGGGGTCCTGTCCTGACTGGTTCTGAAACCCTTTCGGTTCCCCTCAGCCCTTTGAGGGGAAGCAGTTGTTCTTTGCTTCCCCCATGGGGCTGCTGAGAATTAAAAGTCCATTTTTTTTCCTAGACACAATGTGATACAAGCACAGAATGGAATACCACTCCTCCATTTGAAACATGAAGTCCTCACGCAGGCCACACGGAGGGGCCTTGGAAACACGGTGCTGGGAAAAGCAAGTCAATCACAAAACGACACATGTTTCCTCTCACTTTAGATGACTTAAGCAAGAATAAGCAACCAGACCAGGGTTTGTTTGTCAGAGGTGGGAAAAGGATTTAAGCAGCACTGAAAGGGAGAGGTGACAAATCCGGCCACAGGCACTGCTGATGGCTGCACAGCGTTTTTTGTGTAATTGATCTCACTGACTTCTTGTTGTTGTTAAATGCTGTCGAGTCATAGGTGACTCATAGCGACCCTATGAATGAAAGACCTGAGCACTTGTATAACTTTCATCGTTTCTCCAAGTTCATAGGATTTCTGGAGGCAAGCTATTTCGGAAGTGGATGTCACTCCTGCTTCCAAGCTTGTTTTAATCGGGGAGCTCCAGCAAACACTGCCTGCCACTTGTACATGTGAAAGATGTTGAAATGGCAATTGTCAACATTTTTACAAAAAGTTTACATAGTGAAGACTAGGCTGACTCCCTGCAGAGCGCCCGCTGCCCGCTCACTGGCCTCAGGTCCCCACCCAGCTCTCCTGAGTCTCTGCTCAGGAAACGCTGAGCTTCTGCTGGGGGTGACGGAGACAGCAGGGGACAGAGAAGAGGACAGGCTTTGCAGGATCACAGCGACAATTACTACCCCTACACTGTACCTGGGAGCCTGTGGGGGTGCCCGGAGCACAGGGCACTGGGACAGAGGCTGGGGATGCTGTGGAGGGGGCCTGGCACCCTACCTCTGAAAGGTTCCCCCCAACAGCCCTGAGGGGCCCTCTTCCTCCACACCCACGGGCCCAGCACAAGCTGGAACCAGCTCGGTGGCACCCACCCAGCCACGTGGTGGTGCATGTGGACACGGGGAAGTGGCCAATCTTGTGTCATCCACACTTTGCTGCAATCACATCAAAGAATTCTCTGGAGCTCAACTTCTCTTTGCAGGAAACATCCCTGGGAGCTTTGACCGGATAACTCACTACCTGGCCCCTCTCTGTAGGACCTACCCAACATCGCGGTCTCAGGGCTCACTCTGCATGACCAGCTGCCAGGACTCATCTCATCTCGTGGCTCCTCCTTCTGGAACCTTCCCAGCTCTTCAGGCTCCCACCCCCACCACACCCCGGGAAGCAATAGTTAAGAAATTTGACTCAGAGGTCTTCCCTCTGCTGTGATGTTTGTCTTCAGAGGCCTTTAATGTGATCGTCTGAGGAGGGCTGGGCTTTCTCCAGAGACCGGTAACGATTTCCTGCTGTCAGTCTCCTTTCCCGAGGCAATGAAGTCAAACTCCTTGTCATCGTCTTCAATGAAAGAGTTAGGATAGACTGAGTTTAAAGAAACAGAAGAGGAAATACATTGGGATGGGGGAAATCCGCTACCATTTCACAGTTCTAACAGTTATGAGTCACACAGTGTCCATTTGGGCAACATCGGCCCACATGTGCGTCCATATAAGGCCATAGCAAACCCAAACCCAAATCCGCTGTCTCCGGGCCAGTTCCGGTTCACAGCAACCCTGGTTTCTGCGGCTGTAAATCTTTATGGGAGGAGCTGGCCCACCGTTCTCCCTTGGAGCTGCCGGTGGGTTTGAACTGCAGACCCTGCGGTGAGTGTGTTGGTCACTGTGTCCCAGGGCTCCAGAGTGATAGATAATATAGTTCACAGCAAACACGACGGCGTCCTGCGTGTGTCGGGGGACCTCGTGTCTCATGCACAGATGGAGCACACCTCCAGGAGGATAATGATAAAGTGTCCGTATCCATGCACGCGGTAGGGAGCTCTGGGGCCTCGTCCTTGGGCGTATGGCTGCTAATTCAAAGGTGCCTTCTCTCCGGCAGTTCAAGGCCAGCAGAGGCCTCTCTGAGGGAGGAGGGGAGCTCTCCTGTGCAATTACAGCCTCTCAAAACTCACTGCAGGGTCAGCTGGGAGGTGGTTCTGACCTCCAAGATTCCTTCACTATACAATTCTCTCTCCATAATGGCAACATTTATATTCCTGCTCTCCCCACCCGTAGACTTGTCTGAGAAACATCAGTACTAAAGGCTGGCATCTTATGACTTTTAATTGGTTTTTGAATGGTCTTGTGCTAATTCAGAACCAGGTGACTAAAATATTTTTTTAAATAAAAATACTAACTTGGTGCAAATTTAGAAATGGAGTGCATCGGGGACGCACCCTGTGATACCTTTAAAATTTATACATGGAACAGATCATTTGAGAAGCAAGACTTTATGAGCAAGAGTGTGGCATCCGGATTGGAGGAAGACTCATCAACAACCTTTGATATGCAGATTACATAACCTTGCTTGCTGAAACTAAGGAGCACACGAGCCATTTGCTGCAGAAGGTCAAGGACTGAAGTCTTCAATATGGATTGAAGGTCAATGTCAAGATGACAAAGATTCTCACCACTGGGCCAATTGGCAACACCATGATGGATGGAGAAGAGATTGAGATTGTTAACAATTACAGCTTGCTCGGCTCCACAATCAACACTCGTGGCAGGAGGAGTCAGGAAATCAAAAGACAAATTAGACTGGGAAAATCTTCTGTCAGGAACCTCTCCAGAGTCCTGAGAACAATGTCAGTCTAGAGATTAAGGTGCACCTGATCCAGGTCACCGTCTTTGCAATTACTTGCTTTGCATCAGAGAGCTGGACAATGGCAAAGGATGTCAGAAAAGGAATTGTTGCCTTTGACCTGTGGTACTGGAGAGGGAAGGGTATTAAATGGACAGCAAGGAGAACAAATAGCTCTGTCTTGGAGAGGGTAAAAACAAGTTTCTCCTTGGAGGATAGGGCCTTGAAACTCTGTCTCACATACTTTGTGCATGTAGCCAGGAGGGACCGATCCTTGGAGAAGGACATCATGCTCAGAAGAGTGGAGGGACAGCGCGGAGGACAAAGACCCTGGATGAGATGGGTTGATACAGTAACTGGGGCAATGGGGGTTGGTTTGTCTGAATCAGTGAGACTGGCTCAGGACAGGGCAGGCTTCAGAGCTGCTGTACACAGGGTCGCTGTGAGTTGTAGGCAACTCGACAGCACATAGCATCAACAATAAAAATCCACAGAGTTAAAGACTTTTCTTAAAGACTAGTATTTTAAAGTGTTGACCAGGAGAATATGTTGCTATGAATTTTCCCCAAAGCCGGTGGAATAATAGCTTGTTATTGCCGTGTGCCATTGAGTCAATTCTGACTTATACCATCAGCAAAACATGTTTTCCTTGCCCAGATGGCGGGTGGCAGTGACGCGGCCATGTGGTGGGAGTTAGTTCTAGATTGTTGCTGGTGGACCACTTCTGGAGCACAGGTACTGACGATGATTCTTCTGACAACCCATGGGCCGCCCCCACGTCACTGGGACGGGGAGCAGGAGAGCCCACACTCGAGCGCTGGCCGAGATCCGATCTTGGCGTCTTGATTTCGGGGGGACATTCTCTTGGTTTCCCACCAGATTATCATATGATCTGCTGGTGCTGCCTCGCATATGTTCTTCAAAGTTCATTTTGCTGTTTCATTCTTAAAATTACAAATAATTCTTGGCTAATAATTTCCAAAATATCTAAAAAGCACAAGCAGATCTGTCTTGGAGAAGATGCAGGCAGAGTGCTCCTTGGAGGCAGAGATGATGGCTTGATTGAGTTTCCCCTGTGAATATCCACTCAGTATATATGTAACAGGCCAAATGAAAGACAGACAGCGGATACTATGTGGATTCAGAAGAGGCTGTGGAAGGAGGGATGTCACTGCTTGATGTTAGACAGATCCTGGCTGAAGGCAGAGAGCACCACAAAGATGTTTACTTGCGTTTTATGGACTATGCAAGGACATCTGACTGTGTGGATCACGATAGATTATGTTTAGCTCTGAAAAGAAAGGAAATCCCAGAACACTTACTTGTGCTCATGGGGCCGAGGGGTTAAGAAGCTGTGCTGCAATCCCAAAGCCACACAGTTCAAATCCACCAGCTGCTCTGAGGGAGCAGATGGGCAATCTCCTCCCGCGTGATTCATTCTACTGCCTTTGAAAACCGTCTGGAGGGTCAGCTATGGGGCAGTTCAGACTCGATGGCACAAAACAACAACATGAGAATCTTATGCACAGACTAAGAAGCTATTGTACTGCACCGTTTCATCAGGAAAAGTGTGTGCCCGGATTTGTGCCCTTTCATTATACCTATTTAACTTGTACGCAGAGCAAAGACTCTGAGAAGCTGCACGACGTGAACAAGAATGTGGCCTCAGGACTGAAGGTCCATCACCCACCTGTGTTACGCGAATGACACAGCCTTGCTTGCTGAAGAGGAACAGGACTTGACACCCTTGTGCAGGAGCTCAAAGGCGACAGCTGCCACCACAGATGGCATCTCAACATCAAGACAACAAGAGTTCTCAGGGCTGGACAGACAGTTCTCGTGACAGAAGGACAGAAGGTCGGAGTGGCTCAGGATTCTACTTCACCTTGAACCACAGACAACACTTATGATACAGAGATCAAGAAATTGGAAGGCATACTGCATCTAGCAAATTTGCTACCAAGGGCTTAAAGGGCTTAAGAGCAAGGATGCCATTGAAAAAACTAAGGTGCAGTGAAAGTGAGAGGAGGAACCCAGGAGGAAGTCTCTGAGTGTTGCTGGCAGAGGAAGGTAAGAAGAAAACTACGGCTCACTGATCCAATTGCTTTACGTGCATCTGACAGCTCCCACGTGAGAGGAAGCTGGACAGTCTCCTCACAGACAGATTTATACCCTGAGGAACCCCGTGAAGAGCTGCCCTGTGTCAAGACCAAGCCAGCATCCAGGGAGGTAGATTCTATGTCGAACAATAGTGTATCTTTCCCCCTGAACTTCACTTGTGACTTCAGCAGCTGCCCACGGGTCTTGCTCAACTCCTGACCCAGTTTATAGGACGAACTGAAACAGGGCGCTTGCTGGGAAATACCGTGTAGGCGTCGGTTTTCTTAATTTTGTTTTGATTCTCACATGTCCCCTATGAAATATGATCAGGAGAGACAGTTCTCCACCGATTTCTCGTCCTCCTACATGTGTTGCTGATGCGCTGAGAATTCCGGAGTCTGACCGCTCTTCAGCTAAGTCACGTCAGTGCAGCGGGGTGAGGTCATGCCTCGCTGCAGGACAAACAGTAGACTGTTCACTGTTGTTGCTAGGTGACCCCGTGAATGACAGGTGATCTGAGCCTCACCCTGTCCTGTGCCCCTCACTGTCTCTGACATGCTCGATCCCACTGTTCAAAGCCATCAGCTGCTCCCTGGGAGAAGGGTACAGGCGCCGGCCTTTGAAAAGCCACCAGAGAGTCCGCTGAGTGGACAGCACATAATCACAACGACAGTGCTACAATCAGCCAGCCCATCGTATCCAGATTCTTCTCCTCTTCCTCCAAGCATCCACCTCCTCCTCTCCCTCACCCCTCCCCCTCCCTCCTCCGGTGTCCACAGGACACAAGGCACGTCCATTACTGCAGCCACCTGCGGCCCTCCTTCCATCAGGGCAATAGATATGATGGGAAAGGGTCAGAGGAACGTGGTGGAAGATGGGATTTTAATGCTGAACAGGCATCCCTGTGGACGTGTGTAGATTTAGCATTTCGTGGAAGAACAGATGCTCTTTCTAGAACATTCGGGTCAAAGCAGTAGGACCCTATGGAAGGCGGTGTGGTGCTTTCTCAAAAAGTTGCAAATAGAGATACCATTTGACCCAGCAATTCCACTACTGGGAATATACCCCAAAGAGACCATAACTGACATCCAAGCAGACATACGCACACCCATGTTTATCTCAGCTTTGCTCACAATAGCAAGGAGTTGGAAACAATCCAGGTACCCATCAACAAACGAATGGATAGAGAAGCTGTGGTATATTCACACAATGGAATACTCCGCTGCATTGAAAAACAAGGAACTCATGCAATATTATTCCAAATGGTGGAGGACTTTATGCTGAGTGAGGTATCTCAGTCACAAAAGGACAAATACTGCATGGTGCCACTGTTGTAAAACCTCGGTTGAGGAGAGACTGAGAAAGATGCGTTCAATAATGTCTACTGCATTGAAACAGATGAGGGAGGAAACTGTTTAAAAGGGATATGTGATTAGGTATTTTTGTCATGACAGGAGTCTAGAACAAAGGCTGCATAGTGGAGTGGACCTGGGAGAGGATTGTAATACAATGAAAGAATTTTTCTTTTACATTTCCAAGAGGGTGGTACTAGGGGGGGAGGGTTGGTAGGGGAGAAGAGGGCAACAATGAATGGAAATCCAAAGTCTCTGTAAATGTTCATTAACATTAATAATAAATTTTCAAAAACAATGAAAAAAAAAAGCAGGAAGTCAGGTGTAGGGAAACAGCGTTGCGGGCGAAAACCTAACACTTTTGTCCACTTGCAGCCCCCGTCGGCGCGCAGGGTCGCGTCCCCGCCGCGCTGCCTCCTGGGAGTTGTAGTCCCGAGGAGCGGCGAACATGGCGGCCCGCGTGGCTGGAGGCTGCATGTCGGCGGCGGGCTGGGCCCGGGGCTTCCGCGCGGCCGGGACCCCGCTCCTCGCGCCGGGAGCCAGCCTGTGCCGCCGGCCGGGGAGGCCGCGGAGCACGGGGTCCGGCGCGGAGGCCGCGGGGCCCGGCGCCTTCCAGCCCCCGCCGAAGCCGGTCATCCCCGACCAGCGCCCGGTCGTGCGCTCCGGGCGGAGGTGAGCGGGCCGCAGGGGAGGCTGAGGGCGGGCGATCCGGGCCCTCGATCCCGGGGGCGGCCACCCGGGCGCTGCGCGCAGCAGGTCGGCTCGGGCCCGCAGGGGGAGCGCGCTGCAGCCCCAGCGCCAGGGGTTCGAATCCTGCAGCTGCTCCCCGGGCACGCGCCTCCATGTCCGGCCTAAGACCGCCGAGGGTCACCTAGAGGTCGGCTCCGCTCTGCACAGCGGCCACTCACAGTCGTAGGCGGCAGACGCCATGCATTGCAAACAGCTAAGTGCTCGACTAGCCCAAAGGTTAGGGGTTCAAAGCCACCCAGAGGCCCTGCAGACAGGCCTGGGCCCCGGCTTGGGAGGGTCACTGCCGTGGTGTGGGGCATGGCCCTGCACTCAGGGTTGCTTCAGGTCAGGGTTGACTGGTGGTCACTCAACCGGACAGGGCGGTGGGCTGCGTGTCTCCATCTGTGACTGCGGCGTGCAGACCGTGTCTCCATCTATTCCAGCATCACGGACTGTGGCATGCACAGACCGGGCTGGGGCCTGTGCCCGCAGGCACACCTGCCCACCGTTCAGTGCCCCCTGCGGTGCTGCACTCATCTGGCTATTTCAAGGGTCCCTTCCTTCAACTGGAGGGAGGCTACCAGGGCCCCGGACCTCCCTGCTTGTTCCTGGTTCTCTTCCCGTGTGATGGACAGCCTCTGAACGGCCGCGGGCTTGAAGTTCACTTGCTCACCGCTCACCGCTGTTGCACTGGGTCTGACTCACCCCAGCTCTCCTCTGGGTTCCACGGCTGAGTTATAGATGGGGGAGCCTGCCCGTCCCTCTCCTCAGAGCTGCTGACTCCACACACCAGGCCCTCGGCCTTTGGGTCAGCACTGGGATTCCGCTACCAGAGTGCTCTCATTCATGCTGTGTTTTTGTGTTTTGTTTTGTGCCTTCAAGTTAGAACTGACCCATAGCTGAACCTCTGGCAGGTTTTCAGAGGCAGGAGGATAGAAGGAGAATTGATGCCTTTGAGCTGTGGTGCTGGAGAAGAGTGTTCAATGTTCCATGGACTGCTAGGAGAACAAACAGGTTCATCCTGGAGAGGGTGAAGCCAGAGTGCTCCCTGGAGGCAAGGATTCTGAAGCTTCCTCTGACATGCTTTGGGCATGTGGCAAGGAGGGACCAGTCCTTAGAGAGGGACCGTGCAGGAGAGGAAGGCCCACGATGAGATGGACTGACTCAGTGACTGGGGTAATGGGGCTAGGTTTGTCGGAGATGGCGACATTGGCACAGGATAGGGCAGATTTTAGGACTGCTGTACACAGGGTCACTATGAGTTGCAGGCGACTCAACGGCACATAAGTCACTATGAGTTGACTTGCAGGCGACTCAACGGCACATAAGAACAGCAACAACAGTTGCACAGTAGGAGATTGCCCATCCTTTTCCAGTAGAGCAGCTGGTGGCCTCAAACCCCATGCCCTCAGGATTGCAGCCCATCTGACCACTAGGCCGCCGAGGTTCCCTAGTGTGTGCTTTCCAGGTGCAATAAACCTTTAAACACACCATCTGGCAAGTACTCCAACTGGTAGCTATTTGCAGGAGTTTTAACAACAAATGTAAAAAAAAAATCCAACCTCATTAGAGAAATAAGAATAAACAGTATCTCATTCTTTCATTTGTTAAAGCAACAGTGTTGATTCTAAGAGTCTCTTAATTTTGTTTGACTGTTTCCTGTAGGTTCTTGAGTCCCGAATTCATTCCTCCCAGAGGAAGAACAAATCCGCTGAAATTTCAAATAGAGAGAAAAGACATGCTGGAAAGGAGGAAGGTGCTACACATCCCGGAGTTCTACGTGGGTCAGTACCAGCACTGAACGCGCCTCTGATCGCTGGGTCGAAGGTCTTGCCTTCGTCGGTCTCGGAACCTCATGGCTTCATGATGCACCGACTCGCACTGCCATGGACGTGCTTGGCAAACGATGGCTCTGCACGCACATTAGTCTCTGCGGGAAGCATGGCCAGGGACGAGGTGGTGGTGGCACTGCCGTGGGGGCTGAGTCATGTGAACTCCCTAACTAGCCACCCCGAGAGGGAGTTCTGGGGCCGTGGGACTGTAGTGTCAAGCGTGGCAAGGTCACCTCTCTGAACATAGTCCCTGGGGACAGTTGTTCTGCGCTCTACTTTGGGGAGTGTCACCTCTTAAAAGCTTGCAGCCAGATAGGCAAGGTGCAGCTACTGGTCTCCCTGCACCTGGAAACAAAGAAGAGGGAAGGGAAGGAATTAAGGTGAAGGACTGATAACTCAGCTTCCATGAACCCGGGCCAGAAGGACTCGATCCAGCCCAGCTGTTGCTTCGGGCCAGTCTAACCGGAGCACAGTAGAGAGGTTTGCAGAGCATGGCTGACAATGTGGAGTAAAACTCAAACCCCCAAATCAGCCAGGGTTACTGATCCCACAGAGCTTAGGGATCTTGTAGGCCCTTTGTTGCCCTTTCAACTGGCAACAAAGCTCAGTGTGCAGCCTGATAAAAGGCCCCAGAGATGAGCAGTAACACCACAGAAACATTCACTCCTTAGAATAAAGAAGAAAAAGAAACAGTTGGAATGGACTCAGAGCTGGCCTTCCAGGGGCTTTCCTGAGGCTGTAATTCCCTGGGGGGAGACTGCCCTTCCATCCGAGGACGCTGGTGGATTTGAAAGGAGAGACACCACAGCTCTCCACCAGTAATGATAGGAAATGGGTTTTCAGTTGAGGTGGCCGGACTCTGGCCTGGCTGGGAGGACGGGCTCTGCTTCTCTAGGTCTGGGTTCATGGGCTCCTCTCATCTCAGAAGTGGCCTCAAGCACTGGTCATGCTAATGAGAGGTGAGAGCACGTGGGATTCCATCCATAGCTCTAGGGGTCAAGACTCCTGCAGGCTTGTGGGTGTGTGGGGTGGGGGCAGTTTAATCCTTACCAGTTTTGTTTTCTTGCCATGGAAAATGTTTTTCCACAGATAGGAGTTGTACAGATAAGAATTACTTTCCTAGCCCTGGACTGAGATGTGTAGGAAGCTGAGGACTTGACCTGGAGACCCTGTCTTCTGTCTGCATCCCGTGATTTCCTCTCTGTGTTGTAGGAAGCATCCTTCGTGTCACCTCCGCAGACCGATACGCCAGTGGGAAGATCAGCAAGTTTCTGGGCATCTGCATCCAGCGATCCGGGAAGGGCCTGGGAGCTACGTTTATCCTCAGGAATATTATTGAAGGACAAGGTGGGCTTCATGTCTTCGTTTTTAGTTTTCTAGACAATGGTATTGTGCTGGGAAAGTCTGCAGTCAGGGATCCCTTCAGGTTCTTGAAGAGCAGTGATGTCAGTTTGAGGACTGAGGTGTGCCTGACTCAGGCCATGGTGTTTTCAGTCACTTGCACATCTGCCAAGCTGGACAGGGAATGAGGATGACAGGAGAATTGATGCCTCTGAGCGGTGGTGGTGGAGAAGAGCATTGAACATCCCACGCCCTGACAGAAGAACACACGGCTGTGTCTTAGACAAGTGCGGCCAGAGTGCTCCCCGGAGACGAGGATGGGGAAGCAGCCTCTCTCGGACTTTCCAGAACTCGCCTGGGAAGGGGGAGGGACAGCGAAGGAGAGGAAGACCCTCACCCAGGTGGAGTGACTTGCGTGTTGGAGATGGTGAGGCTGGCACGGACAGGACAGGGTTCCGTCTGCTGTTCACAGCTCCTAGCAGACCTTACCCTGGGATTCTCTCAGGAGACCTCAGAAAACGCCCTTCCCCTGAAGTGTTTATTGGTAACAGATGACCCATCCTGACTGCTGAGCCCTGCAAGCTGTAGGCTGTCCTCACAAGTTCTTGTTCATGCTGTTGCTCTTAATATGACAGCTGGGTTTAAACAGTGGGGAGTAAACAGAACATGAAAGTGACCAATGACGTACACACCCTCCGTCTCATACTCGTCAGGTCGGTGGATTTCTGAAATACACGTCTTTAAACTTTTTGTCTTTCACACTCAGATTTCTTAAGTGGATTTTGGTTTTATCTCATCATAAACTTCAGTGGCATTTCCTATGTGCAAACCCGTCTAGTTTATTTGTGAAATAATTTAACTGTCATATATTCATATGCAGGAATCTGGATGTCTATTAACAGGAGATTATCGTCTCTTTTATTAAGGTGTTGAGATTTGCTTTCAGCTCTATAATCCTCGGATTCAGGAGATCCAGGTCGTGAAGTTGGAGAAGCGGCTGGACAGCAGCTTGCTGTACCTGAGGGACGCGCTGCCCGAGTACAGCACCTTCGACGTGGACATGAAGCCCGTGGAGCACGATCCCAGCGGGGAGGTCCCCGTGAACACGGTAGGATGGGGCGGGGGGCACGTGGGACCTGGGAACTCAACGGAATGAAAGTTCACACGGCCTCACTGTCCTCCCCTCCTGTCTTGTAGTTGAAAGTGAAGATGAAACCCAAGCCTTGGTCCAAACGCTGGGAGCGCCCGCAGTTCAACGTCCAGGGCATCCGGTTTGACCTGTGCTTAACTGAAGAGCAGCTCAAAGAGGCTCAGAAGTGGAGTCGGCCGTGGCTCGAGTTCGATATGATGAGGGAATACGATACTTCAAAGATCGAGGCTGCGATATGGAAAGAAATCGAAGCCTCGAACAAGTCCTGATTCTCGCCGTCGGCCTCACGCGGAGGGGACAGAGATGCGTGAGATTACGTCGAGGCTGATTGTCCTTGTAAGGACAGTCATTAAATTGACCTGACTCAGCATCTCTGTCGTCCTTCTGAAACATCAGACCGCAGTTGACTGCTTTCGGGAGAATCCGGCACGCGGCCTGGTGAGCACGTCCAGCCGGAGGCCGGCCACTGGCTCTCCTCCAGGGAGCTGGGCCCCAGCACAGGCCAGGGAGGGGGGCTTGAAACCCTGCCAAGTGAGACACGCGGCCGTGTGTGGTTTAAGGAACCAAACTAAAACCAACAGTTGATGAACCCCACCTGGCTAAGGGTTGGCACACCAAGTTGTTAGATGCCACTGAGGAGTCCTGGCGACCCTGTCCTGTCTGTGCCTGCCTCACGCTGCTGACACATTGCTTCAGTCACAAGGCCGACCCGTCTGGCTAACGGTCTTCCCCTCCTTTGCCGACCCTCCCCCTTCCCAGGCATGGTGTCCCCTTCTGAGTAGTAACTTCTAGAACGTGCCCGAAGTATGTGAGGCGGAGCTTTGCCATCCTTGCCTCTGAGGAACCCTCCGGCTGCACCTTCTCCAAGACTTGTGTTCCCTTGGTCATTCAGGGGAGGCTCAGTGCTCTTCTCCAGCACCACAGCTCAGAGGTGTCCGTTCTTCCGTCCTCAGTGTCCAGCCTCAGAGAGCTCGCAGTAGATCTGAAGACCTCCCAGCTGGGGCATCCCTCCCCACCCCCACCGCCCAGCCTCGGGCTTTGCTGCTTGTTTGTAAGCCCTGCTGTGTGCCGCTGAGTCGGAACAGACTCCCGGTGGACCCTGCAGCCGGTTTTCAGAAGCTCCAGGCTGCATGGGAAGACACTGCCCATCTTACTCCTTCAGAGCAGAGGGTGGATTCAAACTGCCTGCCTTTCGGTCGGCAGCAAAACTAACCACCAGGCCACCAGAGCTCCTTAAAACCTGTTAGTGGTAAATGTAAAACCGCCGCCTTTACTGTATCTTTACGCTCGCACCTTCAGAGGTGTCTTAGGAATTTGCTGTGCCATCGCTTTTTACAGTAACAAAACCATTCACACGGCCGTGCTTAGGAAGAGACCTGGGTGGGAACGGATGTCAGAGAAATGGAGAGGCTGGCCACCGTTCAGGATTTTTGGTGAAGAGAAGAGAGGACGTGGAGGCTTTAGGGAACACACCACAGTCCTGGGTCAGTATGGGAAGCCCAAGTTCATACTAAATATTTGTTATAAACGGAATGCTACTTCAGGTTATGAGGCAGACGTGGTACCAGCTGGAATTCACCCTGAAGCACTAAGGCAGTCCTTAACTGTTTACAGGGGCAGGCACTAAGCAGTCCTTCAGCATTTACTGGATTCCTCTATTTGCTGACCCCTCCCTCAAGCTTAAGGTTTTTCAGTAGAAAGAGCTTGGCTTCATTTGCATTGAATTCTCTTGGTGATTTGCTCCCTGGCGATTTTCCATAAAGACTAAGGTGGGCGCTTCTGCCTCCCGCTTGACCTATTTTCTCCTACATTCTTGGTGTTGTGTTGTTAATAGTTATTAATATACTTTACCCTCGGTCTGCAACAAGTCAGAGTCTGGCTTCAGCTTCCTTGTGGCTGGGAGGTCTGGTGAGGCCCCTCGGGTGGTTTACTGCCACTCTGAAGAAAGATGGGCTGTCTGTCTCCTGGACACCCAGCGGGGTCAGCGATGATGTGCCCTGTCTCCTGGACACCCAGCGGGGTCAGCGATGATGTGCCCTGTCTCCTGGACACCCAGCGGGGTCAGCGACGATGTGCCCTGCTGGAGGCTGAGCTCAGGGCAGTGCTGGAGGGTGTGGGCAGTGCTGCAGGCACCTGGTGGGAGCACAGGCAGAGGAAGCTGGGTTACCCCATCACCCCGGTTCTGGTTCTAGGTGCATAAACTCCGACTCGAGTGAGAACAGGGATTCTGTGAGCAGGGAGTGTGTGCTCGCTGCTTCACAGCAAGGGTGGACATGGGAGGAGGTAGTCTTACGTGGGCACACAAGCCTAGTGCCCGGCACCATGCCCGTCTGGGCATGGCTGCAGCTTGAGGATCTTGGCAAAGGCCACTCGCGCTGCCCCCTGTATCATGCTGTCCCAGTCTGCCCCTTCCTTTTTATTGCAGCAGAAATTGATGTTCACTTCTGTGTCCCTGGAGTCTGTTTTCCATTTTAGATACGCGCTCACGTTCTTGTATTTTCTACGTTATTTCAGTATGCATGAAGTTAAACTTTGTTACATGCATGTACTTAGGACATGTCTGGAGAGGCCAGTCCTTGAAACAGTCAAGAGTAAGGGGAGAGCCAGTGCTGCACGATCCATCTGTGGTTTTCACTCACCAAGTTTCCGTTAAAAATTCTAAGGAAATTCTCCCTCCAGGAACGAAGTCAACGTTAAAGCACCGAGCATGGTTTTAAAACCTCTTGTATATACTCCCCGTGTTCAAGGAGCCCTTCCCATCTGAAAGATCAGGAGAAGGTCCCACATGCAAGTGTCGCTGTTTCCAGAACACACGGTTCGAGGCCTCTGGAAGGGTGGGTTTCTGGGTGCCCCACACAGCCGGACCCAGCAGCTCCTGACGTGCAGAGCCTGGCCAAGACCAGGCACACCGCTGAATCAGCCATTTCACCGGGAATGAGCCGAGTCCCAGTTTAAAATGCATTTTGTCTTTGCACTGAACCATTCCCTGAGATAGTATTCCTAAGTGCTAAAAAGGAATCAATTACACGATTCTGACTGGCTTATTGCTAATAGGTGCTGTTAGTCAGTTCACAGATGGCCCGCTAGCAGTTTTCAGAGGCTGTAAATCACACGGGAGGTGGATGGCCTGACTTACTCTGCAGAACAACTGGTGGATTTGAACCATGTTCCTTCAGTAATGCAGCACAGCTGCTTACCAGTAGGCTAGAGCCTCGAGGAACTCGTGAAGTCCCCCGTGGGCTAACAAAGGGGCCGGCCAGTGCCTGGTGGGCACCTGCACATAGGTTTTCGCAGCTGGGTAAGGGCACAGCATCGCGAGCACGTGTGCTGGTCGGTTAACTGCAGACGGTCACAGGACAGAAGACGTCCTGTTCTGGGAACACATTAAACTACCTTCTCATGGATGCCTTTGCTCAGCGTCCCCTGTGCCAATTATCAGTAAGGCCAGCTCCAAGGCCCTGCAGGCAGGTGGTCATCTGTCTGACCACAGAGGAAAGAACCTCAGAGAAGAAAGGAACGCCCCCATCTCTGTCAGGAATCCGTGTGGATGGCAGAGGTCAAACCCCTGCTACGCCCGTCAGGTGCCAGGAGGAAGGAGCACCTTCAACACCTGGCCTGGACTCCAGACTCGAGTCAAGGTGGACATTTGGCCACCAGCTCACGACACAGACCCCCGGCCTCATCTAGACCTCAGGTGGGTTGCCCGTGATGAGTGGGTACTTGCTTCTGCAGAGACAGTTCCTCAGGGACAAGCAGCCTGTCTCAAGTGGAACAGGCGGCTACAGAGGTGGCGAGACTCCTGTTTAAACTAAAAAATATGAGCTAAAATTACTGTAAAGTCCGTTTTTAAAATGTCTCCAGAATAATTCAGAGTATCTGCAGGTGGGAGGCAGGTTAATATTTTTAAAAAGCTCTCTGTGTGATCTTTTTTTTAAAAATTATTTTCTGTGAGGAAAAGTGTGGCGTCGCTATGAGTTGCAAGTGACTTGACGGCACATAACAACAGTAACATTTTCTTGGGTGCCATCGAACTGGATCTGACTGGCACAGGAAGTTGCCCCTCCAGTGGAGCACCTGGTGAACTCGCACCGTGCACCTTTGGGATTGCAGTGCAGCTTCTTGCCACGAGGCCACCAGAGCTCCTGTGTGATTTATAACAGCTGGTTAGGATGAAGACCTGAGCAGAGAGAACAGCCTGGGTGGTGCCGTGGTTAAATTCTTGCGTGCTGCTGGGCAGAGAACAGTCTGCAGTAACAGCTGGAAAAAAATTAGGAAAAAGTTTGCAGCATCACTGGTGGGAAGATCCCCTGCTCTGTTACATCTGTGCTGGGAAATCCGCGGGAAATCGGAAATCCGTAACGGAAAACTCTAACACACAGCAACATAAAAACACCACAACACATCCGTTATAACGCAAACAAAGAAAAAGAATTACAAGGCCCATCTGACTCTTTTGCACAAACAAAAGTACTTTAAAAATATGAGAACTAAAGAAGTTAAAATGGTTCAGAGTATTTATTGTAAGCAAACTCACCTAACTAAAATGACTTATGAACAAGATACTAAAATACCTCTCAAAATGGGAAAGTTGTCAAAAGACTGTAAGGGAAACGTGCTCCTCCCATGTGCTCCTGGGCTTCAGGGAGAGCAGAGTGCGGTCAGCAGGGCGTGGGACATGGGGCAGTGAACACGCTGGCCTCTGCTCGCCCATCCCACCCTCACACAGGCTCGGGAGGGTCAGCGGGTGCTGTCAGCAGGGCGTGGCACGTGGGGCAGAGACCACGCTGGCCCCTGCTCGCCCACCCGCCTCCACCCCCGCCCCGGCTCAGTAACAGAGGATGAAGAGGGACAAGGTGCTTTTCAAGCCGGAGCCCAAGTGCAGCTGTGGAAAGAGTCCCAGCCAGGCAGCCCTCAGACGTCCATGAGCGGGCGGAGATGGTCCAGGTGGTGGCCTTCTATGAGGGACCGCGCCTGATTCAAAGCTTTCATTCTCACCAGAATGACGATGATTTCTTTCACTTCATCCCTGAAAAACCAAACAAACAGGTCAGCACAGTGAAGGTGCGGCGGTCAATTCAGGACCTGGTCATCCAGGGTTAGTTACTAAGTCAAGGGCTTTCCTTTCAGCCAACGGTGAGAAACTGCATCAAATGCCGAGACGCAGTGTTCTCCACACCAAGGTAAGGATGTGCTATGGCGAGTATCGGCGTGAACCACGGTCAGAGGAGGAGGAAGAGGGCGCACAGATCTGAGCCGTGACAGGCCAGGCCCAGCATGTAGGGAGTGGGACGGGGGTGTGCCGGGAGAGTGGACACCAGACGCTGACAGATTCCGACACGTGCTTTGTTTTTTTCCCTCCACTATATTTAAGTCTGAATAGCTGGCACTGAGGCACGTCCCCCTGCGCCCACGTGCGTAATGCCTCTCTCTGTGCTTTGTTACTGATTCATACTCATGGAGTGCTAGGAGCAGTCAGGAGATCACAAAGTGCATGACATGTAAATCTGCTGTCAGGGACCTTTCCTAAGTACTGACAAGCAACGATGTCAGTCTAGAGACTAAATTGCACCTGATCCAGGCCACGGTCTTCACAATTACTTGCTGTGCGTCAGAGAGGTGGACAATGTCTAAGGATGACAGAAGAATTGATGCCTTTGAGTGGTGGTGCTGGAGAAGAGAGTGGAACATAGCATGGACCTCCAAGGAAACAAGCAGGTCTGTCTTGGAGAGGGTGAATCCAAATTTCTTCCTGGAGGCTTGGATTCTGAAGCTCTGCCTCACTATTTCGGGCATGTGGCCGGGAGGAGCCATCTTTGGCGAAGGACATCATGCTTGGGAAGGGTGGAGGGACAGCGCAGGAGGGGAAGACCCTGGATGAGATGTATTGATACAGAGACCAGGGCCATGGGGGTTAGTGTGTCAGAGCCAGTGAGACCGGCTCAGGACAGGGCAGGCCACAGAGCTGCTATACATAGGGTTGCTGTGAGTAGCAGGTGACTCGACCGCACAACGATAACACTATCAAAGACTGCAGAATACAAGAAAATGGTCAAATTTTCCTTCAAGTGGCTGAGACCTTAACAGAAACTTGGAAATGAGCTTATGAAGAGGACAATAAACTATGGGTTACCTGTGCTCACTGCGAGCTAACGTCTCTGCAGACTGCACTAAAAGCTGGCAGAAGTTTTCCAGCTGGGGAAGTGATGTCCTCAGGGCAGGATTCTCAAACCATTTCTCAGGGAGACAGGCTGCGACCTGTTGATGAAGACATGGGTGGTTACTGATCGGTCATCATACAGGGGCTCCTACAAGGACAAATGCATTCAACCCTCCGTGAGTAAGGAGATTTACGCTCTCCAATTTAGAGTTCATTGTTAAAAAAGATGAGAGCTTTTCCGTACTTCAGTATGCCAATGGTTTTACACTTAAACCCCAAAAAACTCCCCTGTAATTTAAAAGGGAGTTTCCTAAAACAGAATTTATGGGGACTTTAGTGATATACACAGTGTTTCGTATCCTCTTATATTCCTGGCCTATTTAATCTTTATAAGCATTAATTTATATGAAATTTTCTTGAGTACATTTTTTAGTTAAATACGAATACTCTAAAATTTGTGTCTCTGTTATCACGTCAGAACCGGCTCCTAGCTGACCCTCCCCAGGTTTCAGAGGCTGTAAGTCGCATGAGAGGTAACTGTCTTCCTGCAGCAGTTGCTGGCCTCAGGCCACCAGATCTCCCTGAGAGCTCTCCACCCAGGACTGACTCACAGGGAAGGAAGTGCTTCTCTCGTGCCGTAACCAGGGCGCTCTGGAGGTGGAGTCTACAGGTGCTGCTAACCCACACCTCCAGGGTTTGAATCCACCAGCGGCTCTGCAGGAGAGACGGACAGTCTCCTCTCACGAGCCCTGGAGACACCCTGGAGGGTGCGCTGGGAGTCGGCGAGGCTACAGGACAGTGTGCATGCATTTATTAACTGGACAAACACACAGCATGCAGAGGAAACTAACGCACAAGGGGGTAACGTGCTTAAGAATAAAAACAAGAAATAACAACATATCCAAGTGCAAGTTATTTCCACAGTAACACAGCATCCTAAGCCGTGGAATCCGTCAGTGGCCGAGAGGCTGTATTTGCACATATACACTGTACTGTATCGAGCATAAACACTCTGGAGTCTGAGCACATCCAGAGAACATGTCTTAGGAACAAGGGTTACTAGCTGCTTTGTTCCCCCTAAAATCGCAATGAAAGCCCACTGAAGACGGTACCACTTGGGTGGATACACGTGGGATTCAGACACGAATGTGAGCTGCTTCGACACTAACTTGTTTACCAAAACCCAAAGTCCTGTGGTCAGCCTTCCCCGGTTCCCAGGGTCAGTGCTCAGGGCAGACTGTGTTTGAGTCCCTCGTGGAGGTCAGGTACATCCACACTGCTGACCTTCCCCGGTTTCCAGGGTTGATGCTTAGGGCAGGGACTGTGTGCTTCCCTTGTGGAGGTCAGGAGCAGTCATACTGCTGTCCTGGTCAGCAGCCGATACTCCACGCATCCCGCCCCCAGGAAGCTGACACTGCCAGGATGACTATTAGAGTTCTGTTATGTTAAATAGGTTTTAACAGCTGATTTTTCAAAAGTGGCAAATGAGTGGTTCCCCCACCACCTACCTGGCTGCACTTTCGAGAAAGGCCCGGGCCCAGGCCAGCGTGAAGCAGCGCCGTGAGCAGGTACCGGCCCAGCAGCCTTCCCAGGGTCAGCTCCTGCAGGGCCGCGTCGGGGAGGAGTCCCTGCCACCGGAGGACGTTGCGGAAGAGCTGGGATGAAACGGCACGTGGCTGAGTCCCTTCCCCCAGAAGTGGGGCTCCTCTCAAACAAATCAAGCCAACGAGCCCCAACTCCCAACCCAAGAGCTAGCCAAACCCATCCACACGCCACACTTCTGGATAAACACCTGCTTCTTGGCAGCCGCCATGCATTTGTACATCTTAGTTTACATTTCTAGAAAAACCACCCGGAACTCCATGTCCGTTCACCTCTCTGGTGCTTCCTGAGGAAACGTAGCCCGCCCTCTCCCAGGTCCACAGTCACTGGGCACGAGATCAGGAGACCCTCAGCTCCACCTAAGGCTGCCAGCAAGGCCAGGGCCACTGCTACCACCACGTGGCCTGCAGAAATCAGCTCAGAACAAATCCGAGCTCAACGTCATCTCTGACATGCAAAATTAGGTGCCTAACAATCTGAGTGTAGAGAATCAGAATAAATCCTCTAAACCCAGCACTCTGGACGTATTTTACGGGGAACCCCACTTCTCTTCCAGGACTGTAGTTATCACTCTGCATGCCTTTTTCCTAATGGTCAAACTCTGTCACATTCCACGCACTGCTGGTGCTGCCTCCTGTTCTCGGAAAGCCTCTTCCTGACTAACCGAACGAGACAGAACACCATTCCAAGCCAGAACCAAGGCAGACGGACCAGCACCGTGACCCAGAACCTGCCCCGGGCTCGAGGCCGTGCCTCTCAGCAGGCAGTCAGCCCCCTCCCCCGGCAGAGCTGCTGGGGGATCTATCTCCTGGTCAGCACAGCACATGGGGGATGATGTCCTCAGAGTTCCTCTCCCAACTTAAACACATGGCGGAAACCGTTCACACCACTGACCCTGCTCCTGCTAAGGAACTCGCCTCTGATCTGTCAAACGCAGCAAATGCTTTCTCTTCTGTGACACTGACCACTGCCGTCTTCACTTGAAGAAATCCTCGGTGCCTTCCTCTATTTACCTGTCGTGCCAGTGTTTCAAGATTCCGCTCTTTGTCCTCTCCTTCTGGTCCACCCGGTCTCCTCCGAGGACACTGCTCGTGACCAGGGGACCGACTCTCAAGGCTTCACCTGACCCTGGCATCTCCCACCTGTATACCCTACTGCTGTCCCTGTCCAGGTGGGACCAACCCATGGCTAACCGTCAGGGTGTCTTCAGAGCAGGGAACCGCACGGGGAAGGCCCATCTCTCCCTACGGAGCAGTGTGTGCCTTTCACAGGCGACGCAGCGCCTTGCTCCCTACAGATCCCGCTGCTGCTGCTGCTGCGTGCCCTCGTCCTAACTGACGCCCAGCGACCCCCGGGGGGGTCAGACTCTGCCAGTGAATCCACGCCCTGTGCTGTTCACCACTCGGCCAGCACCGGGGCCTAAAGCCGTCTCCAGGTGACTCTGAGGTGGTTCTCACCGTCCCTGCAGCCCCTCTTCCTGAGCCCTCACCCGGTGACGTCTGCCCACCGCAGGCAGCTGGGGCACCTCACTCCTCACGTGTCACCACCATCAGCGCCTGCTCCGTCAGCAGCACCTCTGAACCACTGACTTACACCCCACTGGCGATGACTTCGCTGACGACTTTATCTTTAGACCCGGGTTTGGCCACCTAAGGCCTCTGGGTAAATGTCTGACGTCCACTTTGGTAGGGCCCACGTTTTCAGGTGGTTAAGGACAAAACGAACTGTGGACTGTGTCACGCGTGCAGAGGCCGTGGCACTAAAAGCACAGCATCTATGAAGGCGGCCTCGCTGGAGCTCGGCCAGGAGCAGCTGCTCTGTCCAGCTCTTGCCCTGCAGCGGTGACGCTGAGTGACGTGTGCCGTTCACTGTGTGGTCCTCACAGACGTGTCTGCAGATCTTTCGTTTGCAGTACACAGGACTGAACTCTCTCTCTCTCTCTCACACACACACACACAGAGATTTTCCCGGGGTGGAGGGGTAGGCGTTTTCAGCTTACCTTTACCGCTGACCAGAACTGCCTCTCTTGGAACGCTGAGTGTGGTGAGGTTTCATTTTCGACAACACTGATTCAAAACAAGGGAGAGAGAAACCAGAAATGACTGGTGTCAAGATGCTGCCAACCCACAGTCACGGCAGAGGATCAATTCTGAGGCTGTAAATCCAACGGGAGGACTGCACACCACGGTCCTGGGGAGCTGTGGGTGCGGTCAAGGCACCAGGTCTGCCCAGCTCTGGGACAGCAGCCCAGCTCAGGTCTGACTGCACTCCCTGAGCTCCTTCATGTCCCCAGAACATCATGACAAAGGGCATGTGGCCCAAGGGCCGAGTATCATTCCTGGCACAAGACAAGAATTTCAGGAGCCCTTAGCGGGAATCAGGATATACTGTACGTATACTCAAAACACTCAGCTTGTCTTTACAATCTTAAACCAGCTTATATAAAATAGGTATTTCAACCAAGCTTAAAATTAACAGCTCTTACCTCTTTGGATAGAGAGGAATAAAAACATCATCTTCTATTGCCTTCTTTATTCTTGAAACAATGGCTTTACATAAGCTCTAGATTTAAAAGTTTTCAAAGCGAAAATTAGGAATTTTTAACAAAAAATGTATTTTTGTAGTAGTATAAATGCACATGCATGCATGCACACGGCCCCCACCCCCTCAAATGCTAAAATAACTATTAACAAGTGAGTTCAACACATCACGTGGCTTTTTTCATCATGATGTTATAGTTCCTAAAAATGTCTAAGGCCTAAGGCCATGCAAAAAAATGTCCCTGCAGTAGTGACCGGTCATCTTGCTAATAATGCAAACAAGGTGTGCAGAAGCCGTGTGGGGTGGGACCCGCAGTGACCATGTGCAGGGAACTAGAACAGGGGCTTGGTCAGAACTGTCATCACAGAGAAGAAAGAGGGGCGATCTTCTCCTGTGCCAGCTGCATCTGACTTGATGGTACACAGGAAGAAACCAAAAACCAAAACAAACAAAAAATTATTTTTCTCAGTACTAGCTTTTGCCATTGACTGACTGACTTGTGGATGTCTTCCAAACACTCCAGCCGCAGCTCCCGTGTTGGTAAGTCTATGACCTGTGACCGTGTCCCAGAATCAGCAGACTCATTCCAGGTCTGTAAAATCAAAGCCCTCACTGCTCTTCATTTTGGCAGAATATAGGCAGTTGTTATGTGCCGTTGAGTCACCTGTGACTCATAATGACCCTACGTACGACAGCCCTGAAACCTGCTCTATCTTGTGCCAACTTTACTGTCTTCGGCACACCTATCCCCATTACCCCAGTGACTGAATCGATCCATCTTATTGAGGGTCTCCTTCTCTTTCTCCATCCTTCCACCGTCTCAAGCATGACGTCCCTCTCCAAGGACTGGTCCCTCCTTGCAACATGTCTAAAATATGTCAGTTGAAGCTTCAGAATCCTTGCCTCCAAGGAACATCTGTGTTTCACCCTCTCTCGGACGAACCTCCTAGCAGTCCATGGTATATTCAACACTCTTCTCCAGCACCACAGCTCAAAGGCATCAATTCTCTTTCTAGCATCCCTAGTCATGTCCAGCTCTCTGACCAGTTGCAAAGACTATGGCCTGGATCAGGTGCACCTTACTCTCCGGCCTGATGTCACTGCTCTTCAGTACTTGGGAGAGGTCCCAAGCAAACGAAATCTGTAATCTTAATCTCGTTATCATCTATCATGATGCTGCCAATCAGCCAAGTGGTGAGAATCTTTGTTTTCTTGATGTTGGGCTTCAATCCGTATTGAAGGGCGCAGTCCTTGACTTTCTACAAGAGCTTCAGGTCCTCTTCAGTTTCAGCAAGCAGGGCTGTGTCATCTGCATAATGGAGGTTGTTGATGGCTCTTCCACCAATCCTGACGCCACATTCCTCCTCATACAGCACAGCCTCCCGGATGATCTGTTCTACATATAGATTGAAAAGGTATGGAGAAAGGACACAGCCCTAGTGTACACCCTTCCCGATCTTGAACCATACAGTGTTTCCTTGCTCTGTTCTGACAGCTGGATCCTGGTCCAAGTATAGGTTTTGGATAAGCACAATCAAGTGTTCTGGGATTCCCATTCCTCTCAGAGTCAAACGCCTTTGCACAATCAATGAAACACAGAGAGACATTCCTCTGGTATTCTCTGCTTTCAGCCAAGATCCATTTGACATTAGCTGTAATACCCCTAGTACCATGGCCTCTTCTAAACCCAGCCTGCACATCTGGCATTTCTCTGTTGATGTGCTGCTCCAGTTGTTTTTGGATGATTTTCAGCAGAATCCTGCTTGCACGTGGTATCAATGATATTGTTTGATCGTTTCCACACTGTCGAGTCACCTTTGTTTGGAATGGGAACAAGAAAGTCATATAAATAATGACAGTCTAATGTTAAAATCACTTCTACAGCAAAGCCAAGGTGCCAATGAAATTGTGCCAAGAGAAAGAAAAAACAACTGTGTATTTGAAGGAATGGATTTGCACTAACGCATTTATGCCAGTTCACCTCTGAAGGGCCACTAGATAGTTGCAAAACTGAAGCCTGT
Source organism: Elephantulus edwardii (assembly GCF_000299155.1). Classification (NCBI taxonomy): domain Eukaryota; kingdom Metazoa; phylum Chordata; class Mammalia; order Macroscelidea; family Macroscelididae; genus Elephantulus; species Elephantulus edwardii. The sequence goes on from NW_006400015.1 coordinate 480,098, forward strand.
CTGGCTGGGCTGTGAGAGCAGGTCTGACATCCTGTAACAGAATGTGGCCAGAAACAATCACGGCAGTAACGTGGGTCTTGCTCCTTGGGTCTGGTGTATCCTTCCGTGAGTAACAATGACTTCTTCTGGCACAACGTCCAGAGTGTAAAGCCCACTCCTGTGAAAACCTCCTCAGCAGCAGTTCTATCAATCGGATAGAAACAATTTCCTCTTCAACTAGTTTCGCTGTAAATTACTCACACATCTTCTCTCATGAAAGAGATCGAAGGTGAGGAAGTTATAACTAAATGAAGTAATTCCTAACTTTAGAAAATGCAGTATGGCTTTTACTTACCTCTTTTTCAGAAGCCACATGCTCTTCGAGAACCATCCTGCAGTGCGGTATTAAACTTGTTGTCTGTGAGGTCGACAGGGGATCCCAAATGAACTCCACGAAGTCTGAAACAAGTATTTCAGAGCTGCGTCACTGGTGATGACCCTGCTTTTGCTGGTCATGTCTGCCTGCCCTCGGCATCTGTCCCTCCTCACAGGGCCTCCCTGGGACTGAGCTCACTCTGCTCCTTCAACGAGCTCATGGCCGATACCAGAGACACCCAAGGCGTTCAGGCCCTCGGGCCCGGCCTCGTACCCAGGACACTGTGTTTTCGTACCCCCGTTCTCACCCCTTATCCTGAACTCCTCCACCGAGCCCCTGAATGTCCTCCACCGGCAAACTCCCCCTACATCTCCTGCTCCTGGTGCAAACCCCCCACTGCTGCCTCCAGCCCACTGGACGCTGCCTCTCCCAGTGCTTCCCCGAGCACCTTCTGCACGAGGCCTGTGCTGTCCGCCTTGTGAGAGTCACAGCCTTCATCCTCTGAATCGAGGTACGCACGCTCCTTACTGCTGCTCTTTTCCCTTCCCCCACTCCGACTGAATTCAGTCTCACAGGAGCAGGCCACCGCATGAGGGTCACAGCACGCGGGCCAGGGCACATGGGTCACAGCACACAGGTCACCCTGCTGGGCTCCACCATTCTCGGAGGACAGTCAACTTCTGGCACCTCGACTCCCTCTGCAACTTGACTCCTAAAATAACTCTTAGCAGTCAAAGTTCTGTGCAGATGAACCCTGGCCTTGATGAAGCCTCTCCAATGACCCTGAGCCCTGCCTCTGGGCACGCACCTGTCACCCACCTCACTGTGATGACAGGTTCACACGGCTGTGATAATCACTCCTGTTCTTACAAGCCCTCCTTCTGGCACCTGTCTTCTAACAGTGCTTGAGCACCACCAGGCCGACTTTCACGCTCCCGCTCCTCCAGCCCCACTTCTGACATCTGCTCCTTCCTCCACGTCTCACCTGAGGCCCGGGCCAGTCATGACCATCACTTACTGGCACACACGGCTTTCTTCCACCTCTCGTGCACTTCGCTGAACCTGCTTGACCAATTCAAACCAAACACACCCACCTGTCCCTGAGTTTGTGTCTACAACCACGGACCGTAAGCAGAGCTGGGAGAAGACATACTTTCAACTCATCACCACGGAACTTCGAGGAGCCTGTCAATGTGCCCAGCAAGCACACAGCTTCCCTGTCATCCGGGTGGTCAGTCCGCTCCCTTCCCCTCCTCGGTGCTCTCTCAGATGACGGACTGACCCTGCCTGCGTGTCCATAGGCAGGGCTGCTCTGACGGCTCGGGGCCCCGGATACTCCACAGGAGAAAGATGGGCAATCTCTTCCTGAGGGACTCACAGCCTCTGAGAACTCACCGCAGAGCCAGCTAGAGGTCAGCTCCAAGTCAACAGCAAGGAGGTTATTAAAAGGCCACAAAGGCTAAGAGCTGAGGACCTGAGGGGCAGACACCCACTCAAAAACGGCACTGTCAAGGGCGGGCTTGAAGACAGCTGCTGACTTCACTGTGCCCAGCATGTCCACGTGTCAGGGCCCTCATGGGCTATTACGCCTGCTTCCCTCACCCAGCACACCCACGTGTCAGGGCCCTGTGCTCTTTATTACGCCTGCTTCCCTCACCCAGCACACCCACGTGTCAGGGCCCTGTGCTCTTTATTACGCCTGCTTCCCTCACCCAGCACGCCCACGTGTCAGGGCCCTGTGCTCTTTATTACGGCCGCAAAGGGCTACCTGTGAGCCGAGGAATAACAGCCTTGTTGATGACACCAGACAGGATATTCCGATCAGAACTCTCCTCCTCTGTGTGTTCCACGGCATGATCCACATACTCTTGCACAGCTGTGAACCAGGACGTCTGCTTCAAACCGACAGAGTCTGGCTGATTAAGAAAAGGAAAAGGTTACCAGTGACCCTAAGCGCTAGCTGATGTTAAAATAGTGAGCCTTCCCTGGGGTCGCCACAGCTGTCCTGAGAGACTCACTCCCTGTCTCGACACCCTGCACTCAGCTCCCAGCTGGACAGTGTGACCAAGCCGGGGTGTCAAGGAGAGGGAGCTCTGCTCTCTCTCAAATCCACGCCCCAGCAGCTCGGCAGATGCCGTGAGTGCCAGCACCTTCAGTGCCCAGCACAGGGCAAGCGCTGTCGGGTACAGCACTCCTCAGGACACAGCACTCAGCGTTTCCAAGGAAGTGCTGCCTCGAGCAATCTCAATTCCGCTCCCTCACTCTCTGATAAACACTAACGTTTTTGGCTCTGCAGGCAAACAGCTGATGCCCAGTCACTATCTGCTGAATGAACAGGCATCGGCCGGAGGCTCAACGTCTCAGCTGCAGCCCGGTGAACAGCTGGCCCTGCCTGAGGGAGTGTGCTTCTTGCAGGGAGCCCACGTGGTCCCGAGCTTTCAAAGCACCACGAAGAGACACAGGCACTCGCTGCCCTCACCCCTTCCTACAAGTCTGCTTTCTCACTGTTATTTGCTTACTCTGTTCTGCTCTGAGAGCTGTGGGGTCGTCTGACTTCTCACCGACCCTCGACAGGGTTTTCAGAGGCTGTAAACCAGACTGGAAGAGACTGCCCACCTTTCTCTCATCGAGTGGCTGGTGAGTTCGAACCAGCAGAGGAATCACCTTGGGTCAACTGCCCAACTTCCTACAGATGAGGACCAGAACTCAATGTGCTTACTGGACGTGTCTCTAACTCTCCTGCTGTCATGTAATCACCTATGAAGTGAAATGTCAATGAAAACCTTTCCTCTTTCTGGGAAGACTGGAATCCAAGCCTGAGGAAGTGTTTGAAGGGTTAGGGCTATTATCAGCGTTGCACCAGTGATCCTTACCTCCCTGCAACTCTTGCAAACAACCTTCTCTTCTTACTGCCACTACCGTCTCAAGTGAGCAACTGATCATTTCAGCTTGACCTGTAAAGCAGTCTCCCCGTGAATATCTTTATTTCTGACTTCCTATCCTGTCCAGTCAGATTACTACCGTTAGGTGCTGTCGAGCTGGGTATGCCTCACAGCGACCCTATGAACAACACATCTGAACCCTGTCCTGTCCCATGCCATCCTCAATCCCTGACACCCTCAAGCCCATTGCTGCAGTCACAGTGTCAATCTACCAGGTTGAGGGTCCTCTTCTCCCTCATGGATCCTCTGTCTTTCTAAGCATGACGTCCCTCTTCAAGAAAACTGTCACTCCTGGCTGCATGCTCAAAGTCTGTGAGATGAAGCTTCCTTACTCCTGCCTCCACGGGGTACTCCGGCTAAACCTTCCCTAGGACCTATCTGTTCGTTCTTTTAGCAGTTGTGGAATATTCAGTACTCTTCTCCAACACCAGAACCCAAAGGCATTGAATATCCTTGTGTTATCCTTAATCATAGGCAAACTCAGACGCAAAAGAAGTGCCTGAAAATACTATGGCCTGAATCAGGCACACCTTAGTCTTCTAAACACTATCATTGCTCCTTAATTTGGAATGAGCTCTGATTAGACTTTCCTAGTGCAGTTCACCCATCTCCTGAATGCTGACACCAAGTGCACGGATTGTTGATCCAAAAAAGATGAACTTGTTGACAGTTTCAATCTTTTCTCCACCTGACACAATGCAGCTACTGGTCCAGGGGTGAGGATTTTTGTATTCCTGGGGTTGAGATGTAATCCACATTGAGGCTTGTACTCTTTGATCTTCTGCAGCAAGCATTCACAACTCTCCTCACAAGCCAGGCTGTATCATCTGCATAACGAAGATTAGGGCTTCCCAAACACTGCCTTCATCAGGCTGCTACCTCTTATCAAGAAGGACCTTAGAAAAGAACCTTTAAACGTCTCTCCTCTGCAGCTGTGCTGGCCAGCTCCTCCCAACATGTCATTTCTGGTACCAGAACTCAGAATCGGGTTTGCAGGCTTCATTTTGTCCCACACATCACTCATTTTTTTTTAGCTGTTGCAAAAGGCTTTATTGTTTCATTTGGTCCAAGGCTTGGGCGAAGGGCTTCTGGGTGGAAAAGATTCTACATCAGAATGGGATAGAGAAGCTTGCTGCCGATGGCAGGGGGACGCAGAGGTTCCCCCCGCAGGTCCCTGCAGACCCCTAGTCGTGCTTGAGGGTGAGACGCTCAAAGAGATACTCGCCCAGCCCGGCCTGGGGGCCGCCCAGTCTTCTAATGTTGGTCAGATGGTCACCCGTCTTCTTCAGTAGTTTCACTTCCTCGTCCAGGAAGTGGTTCCCCAGAAAGTCACAGAGATGGGGGTCAGTGTGGGCAGAACCCACGGTGTGCAGATCCAGAAGGGTCTGGTTTAGGTTCTTCCGCAGGGCCAGCTGCTTGCATGGCGTCCAGGGTTTTACCCCACTCTTCCTGGGATGGCTTCTGGGTATCTTGGAAGAGGACTCCGCCGCTGCGCTGGTTTTGCAGCTTCAAGAGCCGCTCGGCACCCTCGCGCTTCTTCTACAACTTACGAAAGAAGTGTCTCACGCCTTCCAAGGCCACATCATCGCAGTCAAAATAAAAACAGAGAGAGAGGTAGGTGTAAGAGGCCCGCAGGTGCAGGTTGATCAGACGGCTGACACCAGCTTCTGCTTTGGCGGAATAACTCTGACGGATCTGAGAGCTCATAGTTCATTGAGGTTTTGGGGCTAACTAAGGTGTTAGCTGGTCCCGAATAGAGAAGATGGTTGAGATAACCCTGAAGTTACGCATGGAGATGAAGTTGGAGGGAGGCTGGAAGGGGTGAGGTCGCCGGGTCTGTTCCATCCAAACAGTGTTGAAGCAAGAGACAGATCCACAGGACGGCTGGGTACTAACATCACTCGTTTCTAAGGCACAATTCTATGTTATCCTTTCTCAGGGGGAAACCAAACTAAACACAGAAGCCACTACAGTACCTGTTTTCCTCATGTTTAATGAGGTCTAAGACGATGCCCTTCCAGACCCTGCGCCCATGGACTGAGCAGTGGCTCCGAGTCTGTAAGGGGCGTATGTTACAGCTAACCTTACAGCAGGAGAACGTAATAATGGGGTGAGGGGTATTCCGTCATACACAGCGCAAAATTACCTTAAGAGGATTCCAATCCAGCAACTGAATCCGTACCAGGGGATTTAAAAGCTTTGGTATGCATAAACTGATAAAAGCTTCGTAATAGGAATCAGGAAACTTCTCTCGCCATTGCTGGAATTTCAACAAAATACTCTTAATGTTACAAAAATCATCATGTACATCTTCAAAAATCTTCTGACGATCCTTCAAGATGTTTCCTGTAAGCAAAGGAAGTTTTTATTATATTATTATGTTATGGAATATACTTTAATTATATCTGCTCCTTTCTCAAGTCACATGACTATGTGAACCCAAATAAAAGCTCTCTTCGCTATTGAGAGAAAATCTGTTTTATTAAGAAAACACTTGAGGGACAGCAACACTAGCCACCATACCCACTTCCCGTGCCCCTTCAATGCACGAGAGCACTGCTGCTGTTTGTTGTTCCCTGAGCTCCTTTCCTTAATCCCTGCACTGTCACCCTACAGGCAGGTAGTACTAACATAACCATCTCACTTTTCTACAGGCAGAGGGGAACCAAGGGAAACAACACAGAAAGCCAAGAGGAAGGAACACGGCCAGACTGAGAAAGGTCAGAGCCTTCCCCTAAGGTCACACAGCTCAGAGCTCCTGTCCACACCACATTAGCTGATTCCAGAGCCCACAATCGGCGATCCTGTCCCACCGTCCAGTCACGCTCACAGCGCCCCACTGGGCCCGGCTGTTTCAGGTCACGATCAGTTCTAAGGAGAGGGTGTGATGCTGGAATTCACCCAAACGCTCTTTTGTAGTAAAAGGAGATCAGAAAAGGACAATGATACAGAAACCCTCACGCAGCTCCTCCCTCGCTGGGTCTCTCGCCGGGGCGGCAGCATCTGCGGAAATGCCGTGTCCCCGTGACCTTCCAGCAGTTCTCTACAGTTCACAGGCCGACTGAACGCGCACAGGGCAGCCCTTCCCGCACCCTCTCCCTTACACGGGGCCGTGCTGGCACAGTGGTAACGGACCCTGCCTTTCCTGCAGCTCGGCCATCTCCGCCGAGGGCAGCTCATCGTCACTGGACGTCCCTTCCTCGTGGTCACCGCTCCCAGAAACCAGCCTGGCAGGTCTTCTCTGAGCCCTGTGTTTTTATGACAAAACAAAAAAGGAATTAAAAGCAAACGGCACAGGCTGAAAATACACTCTACAATCAAAGTCAAGGTGCTCAAAAAGGCACCATCACACCAGCTCAGTGAGAGCGGAGCAGCGTCCGTCTGAATCTGTGGTTTGGGTTCTTCTCTGCGACCCTGACACAGTCCCACTTAGGACATTCTCACAATGGTCTAGTGGTAAGAAGCTGCGCTGCAGTCACCAAGGAATGCAGCTTGACTCCATGGCTGCCCCGTGGGAGAAGGACCTGCAGTCTCCTCCTGGGCGAGTAAGTGCCTCTGAAAACCCATCTCAGGGTCACCTGTGAGGGGGTCCTGACTCGATGGTACACAACAACAACAACAACAAGAAAGCTTACTGAACTAGAAGACGGTGCGCTTGGACTAGCTTCTCACTGGGAGTAATTCCTAGCTGTTGCTCCGGGCTGTGGGCTACCCTGTTAATAAACCACGGTTTACCATTATGCTGTATGTGACCACGCCACGATAGGGCGCTTCACCGTCCTTGGTCAGAAACACCTGCTCAGCGGTGCTGTAACTACACGTATTTACCTTCGAGATGCCAGCTCTTCTAAAACGCTCTTTGTTTCTTCCTCTATAGCTGAACTTCCATTTGTTAATGTCTCAGTCTTGCCTGCCAATAAAGAAAACCGTTTTCAAACTGCAAATTCTGAAACATTCTGAGAACAAAAGCGGTAGTGCACCTGCATGCACATGTAAGCACTCAAGTCCTACGCTTACTGTGCCGGGGTCATGACGCAGCCAAACCCAACGTGAACCCCCAGCACGGAGGTGCAGACCTAAATGTTTGAATTTTCAGGGTTTTCCTGTTACTTGGTTTTTATAACCCCCTGCCGCACACAGCTGCTGCTGTCTATGTGAGTTCCCATCGCTGCATCTCTGCCCGCAGGTCTCCCAGGCTGTCAGCCTTATGGACGCCTGACTGACACGTCACTCTCTCCCACGCTCCTCTGCTGAAATTCAGCCCGGCTTTCTAGATGCCCCAACCAATCTGCAGAAGGGCTGTGAAAACCTTACAAAGTCACATCTCTGACAAAGCCTACACCCTTCTATGAGATGTCCGAAAATAATCATCACGTGGGTCAAAAACATTCTGTCTCAAATACTACACAATAAGAAATTACTAATTTACATTTTCAGTCTTAGAATTCATTTAAGAGAAGGCTCTATCTTTCACATTTTAGGGTTTTGGAAGGAGATGGGTAAAAAATTAGGGGAAACGGCAAAGAAAAATTTTTTCAGCAAGAATGAAAACCATTTTTTCCAGCTGATAATTTTTTAAATAGTAAATTATATTGAATAAGAAATACACTAACGTGATAACTGCTGTAAATACGTTGATTCACATTTTAATTCATCTTGCCTGCGTTTCATTAACGTCAAGGCTTGTTTTAAAAGGAGCGCATGCATGGATGACTCTAATTCTTGGATGCTGGCAATCTGAAACACATAAACAAGGGACACTTTGTGGGTCATGAGAAAGTCACGAGGTAGTAAAGTATAAAAGGCTGGCAGGACCGGGCAGGCTCTTTTCTGTTATAAACTGGACAGTCAGGTTAAGAACCAACTCACCAGCACCCAAAACGAGAAAAAGGAAAACTTAGAAAAAAACTTTACACAAAATACATAAATTCACACACACACTGTTTAATTCTCAGATAAGGAAGTACCTTCAAAACTGCAGCGTCACGATTACAAACCTTGTGAGCAACAGATCTAGCAACAGGTACTGCTGCTGTGTACTGCAGTCAGAGCTGACCCACAGCTGACCCTCCGGTGGGTTTTCAGAGGCAGTTAATGGCACAGGAGGAGACTGCCCATCCTTCTCCTGTGGAGCCTTGAACCGCGAGCCTTCAGGGTCGCAGCACAGCATCTTGACACTGCACAGCACGGGACTGCTGTACCGACCCACTGATGCCTAGCAGATTCTGGATTCCGACTTAACGCGACCTCCAGGAATTCCTCGGGGGTTTGCCAAGGCTATCCTGTCACGGAAGCAGACTGTCACATCTTGCTTCCAATGGGCAGCTGGGGGATTTGAACTGCTGACCACTGGGTCATAACCACTGTGCTGCCAGGTTTCCTCAGGACATCAATAAACGCCTATTAATTGTGAAACTCACAGGACAAAGTCAGGGGCTGAAGGGAGTATCCTTGGCTCAGAGGGAGGATCCCCCCGCCTCCGAGAGAGGACTTCAGGAGGAATGGCGAACAGGCTCTAACTCCTCAGCACTGACGGCTGGCTGCTGCAGGGACCGGCCGTCTGCGGGGACTGGCTGGCTGTGGGGACCGGCCGTCTGCGGGAACCGGCCGTCTGCGGGGACCGGGACTGACTGGCTGTGGGGACCGGCCGTCTGCGGGGACTGGCTGGCTGTGGGGACCGGCCGTCTGCGGGAACCGGCCGTCTGCGGGGACCGGGACTGACTGGCTGTGGGGACCGGCCGTCTGCGGGGACTGGCTGGCTGTGGGGACCGGCTGGCTGCGGGGACTGGTTGGCTGTGGGGATCGGTACTGGAAGAATCAAGTCAAGTCAGGGAACTAAGGTAAGAAGAGAGACAGGATGAGAGCAGACTCAAGTGACTGCAAACATTTTAAATCAAGATGAAAAAGAGGATTTGAAAACAGAGTACAAACATGGTTAGTCCACTCGTAGAAAAGAACTTAAGGACAACTGCAGTTGTAGTTGACCGGCGCGGGACTCAGTACGCGTATAACTTGCTTAAGCCGGAAAAACTGGAAACCAAACCTGAGCCGCGAGGTTCAATACAGAAGGATACTATGCGCACAATCTTGAAAGATCCAGGAAGCATCAAAAGATGAAAAGAATATACAGAATCACTGTGACAAAAAGAATTGTTTCAGGAAGTACCATACGGACAAGAGGCAATGGTGATAAAGGAAGATATTTATGCCACATTGAGGACATGAGCAAAAAAACAAAAAAAAAAGACATCAGAAACTGATGGAATATCAAGTGACATGTTTCAACTAACAGACGCTGCCCTAGATGGACTCACCAGTCTATGCCGAAAAATTTGGAGGGCAACTGCCTGGAAGACATCCATATTGGTCTCCACTGCCAAGAGTGATTCAACAGCATGTGGGTTATTGAACACCATCGTCACCATCACATGCCAGCAAAATACTGCTGAAGATTAACCAAAAACAGCTACAACAGTACCCTGACCGAGAACTCCCAGCAGTTGAAGCTGGGTGTAGAAGAGGCTGTGGCCCCAGGGATGTCATGCTGACATCAGATGGATCAAAAAAACAATGTCTATTTGTGCTTTATTGACGATGCAAAGGTACGTAACTGCGCGGGTCATAAAAAATCATGGCGAACACTGAAAGGCATGGGAATCTCTGAACACTTAGCTGTGCTCATGTGAAACCCACACCTAGACCTCGCCGTTACGCAAACAGAGCGAGGGAATACAGCAGGGATTAAAATGAAGAAGGTATGTGTCAGGCTTGTGTGCCCTCTCTCTACTTGTTCAATCCATGGAAGTGACTACTGAGAAGCCGGACTCTATGAAGAAGAATGGAGCAGTAGGACTGGAGGAAGACTCAACAATAACCCACATTACGGAGACGACCTAACTTTGCTGGCTGAAAGTGAGAAAGACTTGATGCACTTGCTGCAGAAGATCCAAAGACTTCAATGTGGATTACGTCTCAACATTAGAAAAACAAAAATTCTCACCATTGGACCAACAGACATCATCACAATAGCTAGAAAGAGGACTGAAATGGTCAACGACTTCATCTTTTTTGAACCCACCATCAATAGCCTTGGTATCAACTGTCAGGAGATTAGGAGACATACTGCACTGGAAACTTGCAATCAGGGTCCTTTTAAAATTACTGAGGAGCAATGACATCAGCTTGAAGACTAGGGTGTGTCTGATTCAGGTCATGGTCTTTTCATTCACTTGCTGTTTATCTGCGAGCCAGACAACAAAGGACAGCAAAAGAACGGATGCCTTTGCGCTGTGGTTTTGGAGAACAGCACTGAGTATCTGATGGACTCCTGAAAGAACACGTATGTCCTGGAGGAAGTGCAGCCACAGTGCTCCTCGCAGGCAAAGATGGCAAAGCTTTTTGCTCACACTCTGACCACGCTGCTAGGAGACACTTCTCTTTGGAGAGGACGTCATGTTAGGAAAGGTCAAGGGCTGGCAGAGAAAGAGAAGCCCCTTTACGAGATGGACTGAGACAGCGCCTGTAGCCACAGTGCCCGTGTGTCAGAGACGGTAAGTACGGGGCAGCACAGGCTCAAGGCTGCTGTTTACACGGTCGCTAGGAGTCGCACTTGATGGCACCGAACAACAACAATATGTATAAAACAAGTAGCAAGCATGAGCAAAGTGTTAACAAAGGCGTGGCACACACAGTGCACAAGAGGTGTGCGCCAGGAGAAGTCGCATCACACACCTACGATCGGAGTAAAAACAGTCCGTCAAACTGGACAAAGTATGAAAACTTAGAAGACAGCGAGAAATGTTTATCAAATAGGTTGGAATTAACTAAAAACAAAAACTAGAAAAACATCCCCACTAAGAATAAGATTTAATAGCGCAAAAGTGGGAAGTAACTGACGAGAGTTACAACAGATAACAAATAAAACACAGGATGGCTGGACATCAAGAAACAACCCATGAAAACACACTCATGTTTCAAAAGTGAAGAAATTAACAGAACCAAGATAGTATTTCAGGAGTATAATCTTGGGATTCTATTTTATAAGCCTTAAAAATACTTAGAACTTTTACTTAACCATTCATCTAGTATCAAGAATAATTTTACACCCAAAAATTACATCTAAAATGGTATACACACTGCTACTTATCACAGCAACGTAACTGCAAAAGCTCCACACATCCATCATTAAGGGACTGCTTAATGCTGTATGTGCCAGATAAATAAGTGTGAGATTCAGACACTTTGAATAAAAAAAAATCAGTCAAAAAATCAGTTCAGAAGTAAGCCTCTTCACCATCACGTACCTTTTCATTAAGGCAGTCAATCAAACTGTCCACATAGACCTTCATGCTCTTGTAGAACCTGCAGCTGAGCGTGGGACCTGACGCGTCCTCCAGGGTCTGGATCGCACTCTGTGAGCTCTTGATATCCTGCACACATTTTTCATACTCCCTCTGGTGTGAACGGTGAGTGTCCTGTAATAATGTTAATCTAGATAAATAAAAGAAATGCCACTTTACTTTTCAAACTTCAGCTTCTACTTGAATATGCAGCACTCTAATGACATTTCCCCCAAGACTGCGCTCTAACGACCACCAAAGGAACCACGGGTTATATGAGCTGGGTTTATCAGACGTGGTGAGTGAGAACGTCACAGAAAGGAATCTGGAGAGAGGCAGTACAGGGCACCTGTAAGGACTGGGGTGCAGAGCTAAGCGGGGTGGGCTCCGAGCTAACCAGGGTGGCCACAGCGCAGAAGCCAGGCGCTGCTGTCTAAGCTGAGATGATGAGAAGGTGGACGCCAGTGATCTCATAATGCAAACAGGTCACGTGTCTTTAGGTAAAGGAATGAGCTGGCTCTTAACATCGGCCGAGTGTACGACAGGGAGGGAGCTCTGGTGGCCCAGGGATAAGGAGATACAGCGCACACCCAAAGGCGCACGGTCTGAAATGAACAGAGCAGCTCTGTGGTGGAAAGAGGAGCAATCTGCCCTGTGCAATGTACCGTCTCCCAAGAACCCACTGCAGGGGCAGCTGAGGGTCGGTTCTGACTGGACGGTGAGGGTGAGCTGCTGGCACACGTTTGTGCTGCACTTCGGGGCGTCCGCTGTGTTATTAGGATTTGATGTTCCCTGCACATCCCTTTTCTTCTGCTCTGCTGCAGGCCCTGTCTGTCCATCTACTACTGAGGCTAAGACACCCCTCTATCCTTTCAGCCTTGGTGAGGGTCATATCTGTCAACTGTTAGTCTGTGAAAAACAAACACAATTCAGTTGCTACTTAGCTTTTAAAACAGTTACCCTTTATGTTTTCTTGCCAAAGGAAGAATAAAAAACCAGTTTCTTTAAAATCACTGAGAAATCATTTTCCACTGATGCCTGACTTTGTCTAAAGACAGGATAAAGAGTGGGTCAGTAATCTGCCAGCACACTAAATGTAGAGTATCTAAAAACAGACATACCTACATGATTTTATTTATCAAGCCAGAAAACGTTATAAAGTATCCTTTTCGGAAACATCCTTTTCTACACTAGATCTGTATTTATATAAATAAGCACTGTGAGTGTATTTTTAGCAGCAATATGATAAAGGAATGAAGTGACTTTATAGAAAAGACACGCCGCAGGCCAGCATGGATTTTTAATCTATTCTCAGGTGTCGGGGAAACAACAACATACTGACCTGAAGTGAAATGTTCTTTAGGATTATGAGAAGCCACCCTCTCCCCATTCTGTAATGAGACTCTGAACGTCATATATGCTCTTTCACACACCTCAAGAGATACACCAGATCTGAAGCTGTCTAAACCCTCAAAGTCACTGCTGCCGCGGAGGAACCAACACACAGCGGACCCTCGAGTGGGTCTTCAGAGGCTGTAAACTGCATGGCAGGAGATGCCCCATCTGTCTCCTGTGGAGTAGCTGGTAGATTTGAACTGCCCACCTTTGGGTTGGCTGTGCAACTTCTCCTCCACCAGGCCACCAGAGCAAGATGAGAGACAGTGTGAATACTTAATCCGTAACGGAGTCGCTCTGCTTTCAGCAAAAAGGCTACTTACCTTACCTTTGTCAGAGAGAGATTCACAACAGTCTACTAAAAGATCACAGCAAGGAAGGAGCCTGGTTAGGCAAATGGCTGTGAACGGAAAGGTTGCTGGTTTGAACTAAGCCAGTGGCTCACTGAGAAAAAGAACTGAGGATGAGCTTCCTCCAAGATGAGAGCTGAGGAAGTCCCACGGGGCCGCTCTACTGTCCCAGGGTCACCATGAGTCCAGACACACTGGACAGCCTCACACCGATAAACAACACAAACAAGACAAGACAGCTGCACTGCAGAAAGGCAGCCTGCGTCAAGAGTCTAAGGACAGGCCCAACCTCCGCCAAGGCCAGTCTCTGGGGAAATTGATTTCAAAAAATTATTTAACAGTTTAAAAAAAAATCTATAGAAATAACAATGTTTACCATCTGTGCCATTATGCATAACTGAGAAAATTTTAAATGAAAAATGTCCAACCAAGTAAACAAACATGGTGATTTTTCAAAAGTAAAGGCTATTTAACAACGCAGAAAAATGTCCACGAAGATGTCAAGTACTTTTATTTTTACTGATTCTGAGATAGATATTTTTACTTTTAACTAGGCAATGTTGTACATTATACAAGCGACTCGACGGCACAGAACAACAACACAACAACTAGGCAATTCACATCTATCAAGAAGACAAGTGCACACACACAAATTCATGGGTCACTGTGTGCTAACACTAGAGATGTGAGGTCCTCTGTGTTGTCGTTGTGTACCATCAAGCCAGAACCGACCCACAGCTGACCCTCCAGTGGGTTTTCAGAGGCAGGAGACTGCCCATTCTTCCCCTGTGAAGCGGCTGGTGGATTTGAACCATGTACTTTTGGGATTGCAGTGCAGCATCTTGCCAGCAGACCACCAATGCTCCCTATTTCCCCTATAAATCTGTTTAATATTTATATTTAATAATTTTAAAAAATAGTACTATCTATTAAATGTTTAAGATAAAGGTAAATTAAAAGTGAATGTTACTTACCTAGTATTTAACCGCTTCTTTATAATTTCTAAATTTACTGGTGGAAATGAAATGGAAGTATCAAACTTCTTCACTTTTTCAGATTCAATGCTATGAGAAAGGTCTACATTTCTTCCCTAAAAAAATAAAAAAAATTTTTTAAACAAAATTTACCTTATAAATAAAATAGCAGAAATGGAGCTCAGATTAACATGCTTATCAGCTCAGAAATCCCATGCCTTCTTGGCTTTCTATCAAAGCAAGAGTGCTTTCAAAACCCTCTTTTCAAACTTAGAAATCTAAATTTATACAAAAGGGGCAAACTGAAAAAAAAAAAATCTTATTTTATCACAAACAATTCTAGTTTTCAAAGTTAGCTTTGTTTCCAGTCCAATGACTTGCAGAAAGTTAAGATTCTGAAGAATCAACAGCCGTTGGTGACTATTATGATGGGTGGTGGAGAGCTTTCTCACTAAATCAACCTATTTCCCCAAAGCAACACGAGTTCGCCGTGTAAGGGGCTGCAAATTCACTCTGGCCAGGGAAGAGGAAAGCGCTGTGTACTGGAGGGTCCCAGATGACGTTTTAACTTGCTTTAAGGCCCTGCAGCTGAGCTTTCTGCTACACTTTGCATCACTTGTTCTCTGGCTCAAAGGCGCTCCAGGACATAATGTGTGAGCCACCAGAGGTCAGCTCTGGAATTCGTGGCTGCACCACAGGAGAAAGACTGGCCACGCTGGAAATCTGACAGAGGACGGCTCTGTGCCAGAGTGCAGGTGACTCCAGAGCGCTCAAGTCTCCCCACCGCACCCACCACGTATCCTTATCCCAGCGCTCAGGACCTGGGAGAACTGTCCTATCTGGTAAGAGTGAGAGTTAACCTAGATGGCAAAGACGTGGTTAAGAATCTTGAGAGCAGCAGTTTCCACGGGATCGCCCAGGTGATACGGAGCACATTACATGTGCCGGTGCAGGAGGGCTGGGGGCCAGGTGAGCCGTGCTGCTGACCTGAGGACAGCGGGCCTCTGGCAACAGGAACCCACGAGCAGCCTCTCAGGATAAAGAAGGGAAATCTCCTCCCACACAATTCACAGCCTCCGAAACCCGAGGGTCAGCGAGGAGTCGGTTTCAAACTGACTGCAATGACACAGCTACTCTTTTAACAGAGGCAGAGGGAGCTTTGGGACAGAGGGGGCGGCCCCAAGAGGAGAGGATGGACAGAGATACAGCCACAAGCCAGGGAGGCCCACGGTCAGCAGCGGCCAGTGGAGGCAGAGGACACAATGTCCACGAAGAGCCTCAGACAAGGAAGACCCTGCTGAGAGCGAGATGTAGCACTTCTCACTTTCCAGATAAGAGAGTAAATTCCTGTGGTTTCAAGTCACCACCTTTCTTACAGGAGCTACAGGAAACTAGTACATCTGGTACAAAATTGTCAATAAATCAATCAGTTAATGCAACTGTATCAGTAATAAAAAACGCAAATGGAAAATCAGGTCAAGATAGTAACTGCAACAACTAAACTTGTACTTTAAGGCAAGACTGGGGTGAAATACTGTCCTGTCGTAACGCTGATGTACATTTCTTCAGATAGCACTGGGGAAAACACAAAACTGCCAGAGAAAGTGGTTCTTGCCTGTTTAGTGGTATCGCTCATAGCAGTTATCCCAAGGTAAAAACTCAAAACCACATGTAAAAGAAAAGGTCAAGGTGGGGAGGCAATTATTCACGGATTTTATTAACAGGGGGGGAAAAAAAAATCAGATTATAACCCAGAAAGTTCACTTTGCAACAATAAATCAATCAAGAAGAAAAAAAGAGAGTTGGAGGAGTAAAAATGGGAGGAAATTGCACAATCATGAAGCAAACCCCACTTTTCTGTAACCTTTCGCTAAAATCACAATTTAAAAAGGCGCTCTAAATGGCAGAACAGCTACTGAAAGGACGAGGCACTGGCCTGAGTGGCGATGATGATGGCATTAGCTACACGGGAAGTGAAGAAGTCACGTTCAGAACTCCGTGCACACCAAGGTCTCCAAGAAGGGTCCCCGGGCAGTGTAAGCTGCCCAGGGAGCAGCACTGCCCACCACCTGCTCAGACGGCTCCAGTCAGTGCCAGGCTGCCACCTGAGGCTGTGCGAGGTGCCCTCTGACGGCATCATGCCGGGGTGGCTTTCTGACAGACGCTACGCCGAGAAGCCAGGAGTCCATGGACCAGCCGTGGGGCAGGGGGGCGGCAAGGAGCAGCCACCGAAAGCCAAGGACTGAGACATCACTCCACCGGCAAACGCACACATTCCCTGTTTACGCATGCTGACTGAGGAATAAAATCATTCCTTCCCTGCCCCTTAACTTCTCCTATTTTACCTAATGATCGGTAAGATTTTTAAGATATATTCTCACTAAATTCTTTGGGGCCTAAGTATTTAATAAAAGGGATTGTTTGAAATTTTGGCAGGAGTGGCATCCACTTCCTAACAACACACCTCTGGAAAGTCTGTGAACCTTGATAAATGACGACAGCTGTCGACCAGGCTTCAGGCCTTTTGTTCATAGGGGTCACGATGAGTCAGGCTTGACTCGATGGCAATCAACAAGGGACATGATGACAGGATCATCAAGACACTCGGGGTCCCCGAGAGCCTGGGACCCTCTGATGCACACTACCTGGGAGGCTGTAACATAACATACGCTGTGAGGCTTCACAGGCGCTGAAACACACTGTACACAGTCCGCACCTGGACGATTTTGACGGCTTTCCTCATTTGCTGTTGTTCCCAAGTATCTTGGTTTTCATCCTCCTGACTTTCTGAACTTGCTTCTTCATTTCTGATTGCTACAAAAAACATAATAAAGGTCACGGGCACACCTTCACTAGGTTTCCACCCATCAGCAACAATTAGCATTTGTGGGAGTTCTAGCATTTTGGACGTGTTAATGTATTTACCCTTCTCAGTGACCCCGAGGTGCCCAGGGAGCTGGTGAGGGGCTGTGCTGGGCGCTGTCAGCCGGCACCTGGGCAGGGAGCTGGTGTGAGGGCTGTGCTGGGCCGTGAGCCAGCACCTGGGCAGGGAGCTGGTGAGGGGCTGTGCTGGGCCGTGAGCCAGCACCTGGGCAGGGAGCTGGTGAGGGGCTGTGCTGGGCGCCGTCAGTTGGCTCCAGGGCTCCGGCATGAGTGCTCTGATCTCCAAACAGTCTCGTTTATGACAGTCCAAGTCTACACATGAAGATGCTGGGGAAGCACGGCCTGCCTGGCTTTGTTCATCCAGGAACTGTGTATCCTTAGCTGAGAACCTAACCATTTACAAAGGGACCATCAACAGGAATTTCTGGGTGATAAAAAAACAAACCTCACATCTAAAAAAACATGATGTGAGGTGACTAAGACAAGGAAAAAATGCTTATAACGGCCTGTAAATAAAAATTGTGCAAAGAGGGAAGATTTAAGAACTCCTGATGAGGACATGTTTCAGAAAAGGGAGTCATTTCACAAGTGATGCCTACAATCTTTCTGGATGCTTCTGGGTTGTTGTTTTTTTGTTTTTTTTTTTAGAATTATGTTTACAGCCAATGTATTATATTGACAATGATTTCACTGCTTTTAAAATTTCAAAAATATTTTATGATTTTTTCTCAATCTGTCAAACAGGTAACAGCAAACAGTATTACACACACCCACAGACATAAATTTTAGAAAACTATGTGACCGATTAAATTGATAATAAGAAGAAATAAACAGCTACCCACCCTTAGAATAGGACACTGCTCCATGTTTCTGTGGGGACTTTATAAAAACACTGTAACGAAAATGCCTTGACCTGTACGGACTGATGGATAAACACGTACTTGCTGCTTCGGCCATTCTTTCTCTAAGCATTTGGGGCTTCGGAGCAAACAAGATCCTTTCTTCCTGGTCGTCAGGCTCACTGCAAGGATCTTCTTCCTCACTGTCCTTCTTCAGGGCAGACATGGTGGGCGCCCGCGTCACGTCCAAGGGGAGGTAGTCGCCGTGGGCCCTGGCCAGCTCACGCCTCCTGCGTGCTGCCTGGATGAAGGCTGCGCCGGAGATCCTGACTGCATCAAACCAAGGGGACAGTGAGAACCAGAGAAAACGCGACACCTTTACACACACACACATACACACAGACAGACAGACACAGACAGACACACAGACACACACCCACACAAGGGCATCATTTCCTCGGCATCTGGTTCACTACCCTGATGACCGAGTTATTAAATGACACACAATCTCACAATAGCAAGGAGTTGGAAACAACCTAAGTGCCCATCAACAAACGAATGGCTAGAGAAGCTGTGGTATATTCGCACAATGGAATACTATGCTGCATTAAAAAACAAGGAACTCAGGCAATATTATTCAAAATGGTTGACTCTGGAGAACATTATGCTGAGTGAAATATCCCAGTCACAAAAGGACAAATATTACATGATGCCACTGTTGTAGAATGGGACTGTCCTTGGGGTTGGGGAGAGACTGAGTAAGATGGGTTCAATAATGTATACTGCACTGAAACAGAGGAGGGAGAAAACCGTTTAAAAGAGAGATATAACTAGGTATTTCTGTCATCACAGGAGACTAGAGCGAGGGCTACATGGTGGAGGGGACCTGGGGGAGGCTTTGTAAAACAATGAAAGAATCTTTTCTTTTACTTTTCCATAAAAAAAAAAATGACACACAATCTGATCGGAAAAGGAAGACATTAATTTCACAGAGAACTCAAGAGAAATGTCCCAAATCTGTAAATATCAGAAAAAGTACTACACACTTCTTCTGCTTCAACTCTGGCACTCATCAGGATTGGGGCTGACTTTCGTAAGGGCTACTTGTAATCGCAGAATCTGAAAGGGTCAGGGAAGGAAGGCAGAAACGGCTGCCCACGGAGTCCCCGACTATCGGGGAACTACACAGGTCAAGGGATGGGGGACAGATCGGTCTGGAGATGAAGAGGCGCTAACGATACTGATACTGCTTAACTTCCAACACAGCTGAGTTAACACAAAGGACTTGACGAGCGTTAGTGTGCTGTGGAAGGCTGAGATGCACGCACAGGCTCTGAGAGCAACTGCTGAACTCTATGCACACCCCCAAGCACGTGATCAGGACAAGTCAAAAGGAGAAAATCAGTATCAATACCTGCATGAAAGAAAACTGCATTTCAACTGCATAGTACTGATTGGTTATCAGCTAAAAGATGAGCGGATGTATCAAGACTTAATGGGCTTCAAAGACAGAAAAAAGGCTGAAGGCATAATGAGGATGAGGAAGGAGAGAGGTTGTAAGAATATCAGCTGTTTTCTAAACGTATTCAGAGACTTGCTTGAAAGCAGGAACTGAAACCCAGATGGCACTGCTAAAGGGGCAGATTAGGGCGCAGGGAGAGGATAGTTTCTGCCCCAAGAAGTAGAGAAAAGACCCCTCTTTTCACGCATTTTCTGATTAGAAATACCATCCCTGCCCCCCTGGGCAATCCAAGCAGATGGCCCAGAACTTCGTGAAAGTGGAGTTATTACGGCAACTGACGAAATAGCAACAAGACATCCAACACTTCTTCATCATCAGAATGTAGTTTATGATTGTGTAGTTAATATTTCTCAATATGTATGCTTGAAAACATACTTGTAAGTTTTACTTTTCTACTCACAAAGACAACCACAGCTGAGATTCAGAAAGGCATTAATACGAGGCAATAATAATGATGGAAACTACATAAAGAATGGTGGTGTCTGCCTTGTGTCAGCTCTGACGTGAGGAAACCCCATCATCCGTGAGCAACTAGCTCTTCTGTGGTCCACCCCTCTCCTGCGGGCACCTGTGAACACGGGCACTGAGAAACACTCGGCACCCAGGGTGTGCCAGACTCCAGGTCCTGCGGTGACCCTGCACTGATAACATGAACAGAGAGGAACCGTGGGGTCAGACCCGACTCCCAGCTGACCCTTCGTGGGTTTTCAAAGTTGAACGACATGGGGGGAGACTGCCCAGCCTTCTCCTGTGGAGCAGCTGGTGGGCTAGAACTGTGTGCCTTCTGAGGTACCGGTTATTACATTAACGTGCTCTGTATTCTATGGGGATGATAAACCACCAGCCCAACTGATTTCACCTGTATTATTATTATTATTTATACTGTATTATTATTTGTATTAATATATTCATGTTAACATGAATAGTCAATTTTGGCACTTGGACAATCAACAAAAACAAATTCCTTTTTCGAGCTTTACAGTTTGTTATGTCATCAATAACGAGAACCAATGACATAAAAAAGTACTGACAGGAGGAAAAGCTAGTCACGCAAATCAGAAAAACCACTGACCTGTGGATGAAATGTCTTTTTCTTCTGGAGAACTAGAGCTGCTGGAAGAGGAACTCTGGTGATCCTCCTTCTCTGAGGAGCGACGTGTCCCATCCTCTTCCTCAGACGAGAGAGCAATTGCTCTGGATTCTAAGAGGCTGTTTTCTGAATCTAGGAAGAGTCAGGACAGAGGAACTGATCAGTGAAGCTGTCAGAGGCAGGAGCCAGAACCGACTCACAGCTGACCCTCCGGAGGGTTCTCAAAGGCAGTTTAATCACATGGGAGGAAACTGCCCAATTTTCTCCCTTGGAGTAGCTGGGGGATTTGAACTGTGTCCCTTCGGAGCAGCTAACAGCCACCATACTCCATATGTAACGTAAACATAACACACCTTTCTCCAACTCTCAGTCTCTGTGAACTCAAGGAATGGTCTAACAAACAAACACTCCAATTGAATTACCTTCTCACCCAATAACATAATCTCAAAAGATGCAGTGAGACGAGGATGATAACGTGAAAACAACAACTAAAAGCACAAAAATTGAGTGCCTCCCCAGAATGTAAGGGAGATGGAGTAGTGGTGACCAGACAGGAAAAAGAAAAGAATGATGGGCTCTCACTGTGTCACAGGGACAGGGACACCTGTTTCCCCTGGTTTGTTTAGGGTTCCTAATTGGACAAAGGAGATGCTAGCACAGGCAAGGACACTAACAACCGGAGTGTCTAAACAGTGAAGCTTACAGTCACTGAGTCAGCGACCAGAGGAAGGATTTTCACACTCCTCTCGCCCAATCAGGGCTCTCATCCTAGTACGTCCTATTTCAATGGCTCAGGGCAAGAAGCAACGAGCATATTAATACTGAATCACATTATGAGGTGGTATTTACACTATCAATTGAGGGTAACAGCAGAGATAACACACACAGAGGTGTTACAGAAATGTGAAGAGCGAAATGTAAATAATTCTTGGTAGCAGTAACAAAAAATGATTTACTATTATACAACTATTTTGGAACCTCCAAGAGTAATTTTAAAACATACGATCATACAAACAGGATCTTTTATCTCATAAGACAAATTCCTACAATAGTTCAAAATCATATTGGAGTGAAAACGTCAAGGAGGCAGAAACGCAGGTGCAGTTTCGAGAGGAGCAGCTGGCAAAAGCTTTTGCTTTTGTTTCAATTGTATTTGCTACAGCATCTACCAATGCTGCTGCGCTATTTCTCTGACAGGACTTGGCGGCTTTAATTACCTGGTTCCAGTAGTACTGCCTTCACCTGTCTCATCATCAGAAATACCAAGTGGCCACTACCTAGTAAATTGTTCCTCTTCCCTCCCTCTAGTCCTGGTAAGCTCAAAGAGCTCTAGCTTCTAGTCTGCAATCTTAATGTCAATAGTAACTGTCAACGAGTCCAATTCAACTCACAATGACCCTCCATTGGGTTTCTTAGACTGGCAACCTTAATGAGAAGAGACCCCCCTTTCTCCAGTGCTGCTGGTAGACTGAAATACACAAACAGGCGACCGACTTAGGTCACCATACCCCTTTACTACTAAGGAGGCTGTAAGAAGCTGCCTTGCAATCTCAAAGACACATGGTTCAAATCCACCAGCTGTCATACAGAAGGACGGACCATCTCCTCTGTGATTTACTGCCTTTGAAAATCTACCAGAGGGCGAGCTATGAGCAGGTTCTGACTCAGTGGCACACAACAACATGTTGTGACTGTCTTACTTCCTTCCAAATGAGAGTCTGTAGATTCACCCGTTATGTTTTGTGGACTCCTCATTCATCATGGCTGTACAGTACTGCACTGCTGCTATCCTGTTCAATGGTTCCTTTTGGCTACTATCAAATTGGGGAGCTCTACCAAACACTGTCCATGGTAACATGGGTGACCATTTTCACATTTGACATATCAGTGTCACAGTGTTCAGCATCACAGCAACCACGAGTTACCTCTGTACAGCAAATGGACAGATCAGGGCTATACCACTTAGAAGAATGTTTAGAACGTCAAATTCTCCAAGAATCCAGTCCTTGAACACACACACACACACACACACACACACACACACACCTTGAAATCACCTTTTAATCGAGCAAGGCAGCAGTAAAAGCGAAGCATTTTACTTTGGGGAACTATACGCTTTTATAGATGTTATCTGTATGGGACCAAAAGGACCAACACTTGTTTCGAACTATGGCTGAGACATGCGGGGCCTGGTGAGACGCAATGAATGGAAGTGTCAACCACGCGGACAGTCAAAGTGAGACTCCCTGGATTCCTCCCATGGGCCGTTCTGGCTAAGGGACCTCGCTCTTAATCGGCCACTTTCTCAAAAGGAACACGAAGCTTTCCAGCTGGCTGAGTGTGGCCGGAAGGATGCGGCCACTCGTGGCACCTGGGTTTTCATAAACGACTAGTCCTGGGGCTACACCCCCCGGGGGGTCACCAGGGGATGCAAGCAGGAGCCCACCGGCCAGCACACGACCACGTGATCCCTAAGGGCCCCGATGCCCCTTCCCAGCGCCAGATCGTGGCCTTCGGGGGAGACCCCGGCCACTCCCCGGCCCGCCGGCCGCCCCGTCCAGCCCCGCGGGACCCTCACCGCTCCCGCCGTCACCGCCTGCGCGGGGGGCAGCTGCCGCGGCGCGCCGGGAACTCGCCCACACCCGAGCGCGAGGTCTGCGGCTCCGGAGCGACCCTCCCTCCGCAGAGACCTGCGCCCTGGGCTCGGGAGGCGAAGCCTGGCCATCGTCACTGCCGCTGGAATCGGCCCGGCGCTGCCGGAAGGCCCGCTGGGGTCTGTGCGCCATGGCGGAAGCCCGGGCACTGCGCATGCGCGCACTCCCTCATGGTTACATTGACGGCGGCGCCCTCGGATGACGTCATCAGGCGCATGCGCACTTCGCTCTGACACAAGCCTCCCTCCGACTCTGGGGGTGGCGCATGCGCACTTCGCTCTCCTGAAGCTGTCCTGGTTTTGAGTCTTTAGGCGCGGGGTGCTTGGTGGTGTCTTATATTCTACGGAGGAGACAGCCCATCGTTTCCCCGTGGAGATGGATTCGAACTGTATGCCTTTAACCTAGTAGCACAACTCTTCACTACTAACCCACCTAGATAAATAGTTTTAAAAATGATTTTAAATGTCCATGGTACTTTATGGATTTTATTTTATTTTTTTGGTTGAAATTTACAAACAATGCGGTAGTTGTCTAGTTGAATTCTAGAATTGAATGCGCAATTCTAAACAAAGATTCTTTATATAAAAAGTTTTGTAAATTAGTAATGGATGTATAGTTTGTTGATGATTTTTCATGTGACACATTGTTGAGTTAACATTTCTTTTGTGCTAAGCTTTGAAGTTTCTTATAAACACAGTGCTCAACAGCGTCTTAAACATATGTTTAGAGGAACGGCTCTCCCCGATTAAAACAAGCTTGGAAGCAGGAGTGGCATCCACTTCTGAAAGAGCTTCCCTCTAGAAACCCTATGAACTCGGAGAAAAGACGAAAGTTATCCAAGTGTCCAGGTCTTTGTTCATTGGGTAGCGATAGGTTGTCTATGACTAAACGGCACTTAACAACAATAATAGACTTATAGCGACCTTATGGGAAACCCATCCGAACCCTGCCCTGTTCTGCCCTTTCCTCAGTCTACATCATGCTCTGGCCCACTGTTAAAGTCAGTGTGTCATCCATCTCATTGAGGGTCTTCCTCTTTTTTGCTGACCATTCCCAGCGGGAAGTCTTTATCTGATGACTGGCCCTCCCTGACAACTTGCCCAGTGTATGGGAGACCACGTTCCACCATCCTTTCCTCTAAGGAGCAGCACCCTAAAACACATCTGCTTGTTGTTTTGGCAGCCCATAGGATATTCAGTACTCCCAACAGCACAATTCAGAGGCGTCACTTTTTCTTCTCTCATTCCCATTCATTATCAAACTTTCATAGAAGCAGTTGAAAAGACTGGCTTAGATCAGGTTCAGTCTGTTTTCCTAACAGTCCATGGTATATTCAACACGCTTCTCCAGCATCACAGCTGAAAGGCATCGATTCTCTTTCTATCATCCCTAGTCATTGCCCAGCTCTCTGATGCATAGCAAGCAATTGCGAAGACTGTGGCCTGGATCAGGTGCACCTTAGTCTCCAGACTATCGTCGTTACTCTTCAGTACTTTGGAGAGGTCCCTGACAGCTGACTTTCCCAGTGCAATTTGTCTCTTGATTTCCTGGCTGCTGGTACCAAGAGTGTTTGTCTTGGAGAGGGTGAAACTGGGATGCTTCTTGGGGGCAAGGATTCTGAAGCTTCGTCTGATTACTTTGGATATGTTACAAGGAGGGACCAGTCCTTAGAGAGGGACATCATGTTTGGGAGGGTGGAGGAACAATGCAAGAAAGGAAGACCGTCGATGAGATGGATCGATTCAGTAACTGGGATAATGGGAGTAAGTGTGTTAGAGACAATAAGATTGGCACAGGATAGAACAGGGTTTAGGGCTTTTGTAGGGCTTAGGGCAGGCGACTCAACGGCACATAACAACAACAACATCAGGTTTGCCTTAGTCTTTAAACTGACATCCTTGCTCTAATAGTCCTTTGGAGAGGTCTTTGACAGCAGATATCCCCAACGCAACATGTGTTTTGATTTCTTGACTGCTGTTACCGTGGTTGTTGATTATGGAGCCAAGTAAAATGTTGGAAATGTCAATATTTTCTTTCCATTATGATATTGTCTATTGGTTCTGTGGTGAAGATTTTTATTTTATTTTTAAAAAATAACATTTTTATTTTATACTTACTTACAAAGTTCATATATATTGTTTTTCACACTGGATCTTTCCCATTTCCTTGACACATCCTTCTGAATTTTAATTTTCTTGATGTTGACATGTAATCCATATTGAAGGCTGTAGTCTCTGAGCTTCTGCCACAAATGTTTCAAGCCCTCCTCATTTTTTGCAAGGAAGGTTGTGTCATCTGTCTAACACGTGGCCTGGAGGAGGAGAGTGAAAACATCCTGGACACAGATCTCGGCCACAGCTGGGCAACTCTTGGAGCAGGCTAGAGCTGTGCTGTCTCACGCTGTCTCTCGCTGTGTAAAGTCTGTCAGGCACCCTGCGTTATCAATTATTCATAGTGGGCTCATGACTTAGTAGAAAGAAAGCTTTCTTTGTTTTAAATCCAGTATTGTACAGAGAGCTTGTTTTTAAAAACAATAGAAATTATTTTCAGGCCATTGCCTGAATAGGTAGTTGGGATTTGTTTTGGATGTGAGGGGCATTTGTTCCTTGATCTGAAAAGGATGCTTCTGGATAATAGAGACTTGAAGTTTTTCGAGGCGTGGGCTCCTATTGTGTATACCAACTGCTCCTGAAAGCTTTTAAAGCTCTTTTAGAGAAAGAACTCCTGAGACTGTAGAGATGGGGAGAGCACTGGTTCCTTTCAAGCCACAGTTTTTCCATTATATTCTTGCAGACTTAGGTTCTGAGAGGCATGTCTTCTAAATCACCAAGTCGTTGTGTCCCGTTGAGTTGGAACTGGCGCATAGCTGACCTTCTGGTGGGTTTTCAGACGCAGTTAAATCACACGGGAGGAGATTTCTGATCCTTCTCTTGCTAATAGGGCTGTTAATGCAAAACAAAAAAAGTAAACAATAGTTTTTAAATTGTGAGGAGAATGAGGAACATAGATAGCCATCCTCATTAGAGGGAAATCCTCAAACGTTGTGCATCACATTTAGCTTCACAGGCAACTCAACCAATACTTCTTACGTATCTGCGAGCCCTGAAGCACGCGAAGCCCTAGGCCAGTGCTCCCCGAGTCAAATGTCCTTCACCTCACCTGAGCCTGTGTGGAACTGCAGGTGTGGCTGGATGAGCAGGTCTGTGGAAGGACCGAAGAGTCTCTTTTTTTCTCAAGCTCGTAATGAAGGCAAAGGTGCTAATGTGAGGCCCACATTTCAAATATTAAGGCCCTAGAAACAAGGTAAATGACTCAACCTTTCTGTAAGACCATGGACAAGATAGGGACAGAAGACAAGATGGGTTAATTGTGCCACCAGACTTTCTGGTCATGTACACTATCGTGTGTTGCAGGTGGAACAGCCACCTGCGGTGACGTCACAACTGGAAGTGGCCCCAGGTGCTATCTTGAACAGCTGCCGACAGAACTCCAGAGGGGGCGCCTGAGAACACACCTGTGTGACACACCTACGACACACTTGTGACAGACCTGTGACGTACCTGCTACACACCTGGGACATAACTGTGACACACCTGCCACACACCCATGTGACACAATGGGGCTGGAAGAGGCACTCCCCACTCAGGGGAGCAGGAACTGGTCCAGGGGGGCACCGCAAGTCCAGCATGTGCCGGGCAGGCAGGGACGGAGCCCAGGTAAGACTGTGTTTTCTGTACCCCACCGCACTCATGCCTGTTGATTGGTATTTGTGTGCTTGCTTGTTTTATGCTTTGCTCTGACATGGTGGCCTAGGGTAAGAAGCTGCAGTTCCAAAGGCAGGTGGTTCAAATCCCCCCGCTGCTCTGTGGGAGTAAGAGGGCCAGTCTGCTCCCCTGCTCTTTACAGCCTTGACCACCCGCTGGAGGGTCAGCGATTGGACTTAGGAGTCAGAACTTACTAGTCAGCTTGCAGCCTGGGAGTTGACTCTCTGTGTGTGTGTGTGTGTGTGTGTTTGTGT
Source organism: Elephantulus edwardii (assembly GCF_000299155.1). Classification (NCBI taxonomy): domain Eukaryota; kingdom Metazoa; phylum Chordata; class Mammalia; order Macroscelidea; family Macroscelididae; genus Elephantulus; species Elephantulus edwardii. The sequence goes on from NW_006400015.1 coordinate 507,459, forward strand.
GTGGGTGTGTGTGTGTGTATGCATGCGCTGTTACGGGGACAGTGCTTGTCTGTCATTTGGCTGTAAGTTGGGTGACTTGCATGTGGTGTGACGCTGGCAGTGACACCACCAGCATTGCACATCCCAGCAAGGTCACCCATGTGCTTGTTATTGGATGTCATCGCATCAACTTTGACTGATCACCACCCTACGAGCAACAGCTCTGCCCTCTGCCCTATTTGTGATTTGTTGAATCACACATTTTGTGTTGAAGTATTAGTTTCTTTGCCTCCAGTGCATAGCCCCTCCTCATCCAGGATTTGGCTTCGCAACTGTAGCCTTTGGTCTGTGCAAGTTCATCAACTGAGCACCTGTGCATGGCTTGTTACTGTTGTTATGTTGTTACTGTTGTTATGTTGTTACTGTTGTTATGTTGTTACTGTTGTTATGTTGTTATGTGCTCATAGAGACCTTGTGTCCGGTAGCTCTGAACCCTGCTCATCCCAGCCAGGCTCACTGTCTCGGACACACCTGTCCTCAAGGCTTGCTGGCACCAAATTTCTGAAAGGACTCACCATCTTTCGGACTGCCTCAGCAGGGTGGGGTTTGGGGGTTTTATTTTGTTTGGTTTTTAATACTAGTTTATTTACAGAATTCAAATACATTGTTTTTCACACCACATCCTCCCCATTTCCCTCACCCCCCTAATGGAATGCACAACCCCATGATTAATACCGCCCGCATACATTCTGACCCATCTGCATCCGCCCTCCCCACCCCTTGGGTCCTCATACTCATTCTACAATAATGGCTTTATACAGTATTTGTCCCTGTGGGACTGAGTGAGTTCACTCAGCATAATGTTCTTCAGTCCCTCTCAAGTTAGGTCATTTTATACTGGTTTACATACAAAATTCATAAAAAAATTCATAAGGTTCATATACATTGTTTTTCACACCGCACCTTTCCCCTTTCATTTACCAGTCCCTCCCTCCACCCATCAAATTGTGCGACCCTGTGTTTAAGGCCCCAGCTCCCCTCCTTGTCCTCATACACAGTCTACAAGAATGGTCTTTATGATACTAGGTTCACGTAGCATAATTCTCATAAAAGCACTGTGTGGTTTTAATCTTCCACATGAGGGCACTGTCTGCCCAGCAAACGGCTGGGATGGCATCCCTCTGCACTTGCCAGCTTTGCATAGACTTAAATCTCAAATGGCCTCTGCTGTTTGGGTTCCCCTTCCAGATCCATTTGACCCTGCTCCCCCTGGACTCATCAGGCTACACCTCAAAGCGGCTGCTGAGCCTGGAGGAACCGCTCGCCTGGTAGACGTGGGGAAGTAGCTACAGCTTTATGGACGCTGGTAATACCTCTCCTCCAGCTCTTGTCTGATGTTTGGCAAATGTGAGTCTCCAACCTGAGCCGCACAGTCCTTGGTCGGTATAGTCTGGCCTGGCTCAGATGGTCAACAGCCTTCCGCACCCAGGCGGTGACTGATGGTTCCTTTGGCCGGCTCTGGGCATAAAGCCCTGGCCAGAGAGTCCAAGTCCTTGTGGATTTCTGAATGCGGGTAAGTTGTTAGTGTTAGGTGCCGTGGGACCGTGGCATTGACCGTGACCAGTGTCAGCTGTGAACAACAGGTCTGAACCCTGTCCCGTCTGCATCTGCACCCTCCTCACCTGCTGTGGGACCATGGCATTGACCGTGACCACTGTCAACACGTGAACAACAGGTCTGAACCCTGCCCCATGCTGCACCCTCCTCACCGTCCCTGAGACGCCTGAGCGCATGGTTACGGCCACTGTGTCTGTCCGTCTTGTTGAGGGTATTCCTCTCTGGCACTGACCCTACACCTTTCCGAGCGTGATGTCCTTTCTCTAGGACGGGCCCCTCCTGACAGCATGCCCAGAGTACCTGAGATGAACTCGAATCGTCCTTGCCTCCCGGGAGCATCCAGGTTCTCCTTCCTCCACAACAGGCTTGTTGGTTCTTTTCGCGATCCATGGGATAGTAACTTGGTTTTGTGGGCCGTCGCGTAAAAACTGACTCATTGCAGACCCTCCAGCAGGTTTTCAGCTCCAGCTAGTTAATTCCATGGATTAATCGCATGGGAGGATAGGAGGTCCTATCCAGTTAGGATGTCCTAGAAGTTGTTGTTTGCCTTTGAACCAACTCATAACTGACACGCCAGCAGATTTTCAGAGGCAGTAAATCAGAGATTGACCATCTTTCTTCCACGGAGCAGCTGGGGGATTCGAACCATGTGCCTTTGGGATTGTAGTGCAGCTTCTTCAAAGCATCATCGATTCTTTTGCTGTCATCTCATTCATTGTCCAACTTTCAAGTGCACAGGAAGTCATTCAAATGAAGCTGTACCTTCCTGCAACCAGTGAGACACACAGGGCCTTGTCCACTCTCAGTGCCCTACTGTCCTCCCGAGGCTGTGTGCGCGTGGAAGTGGACACGGCGTGGTGGACAGGTCCGCTCCTCCAGCAGTGCTGGTGCTGTGGATGGACACACACCTGCAAGGACTTACACTGCTGATCTTCCCACCACAGTGGGGCTTCCGGCCACAGGAAGGTGTGGTCATGGTCTCCTGGGCGGCAGGGCTTTGGCCTTGGCATTCCCAAGAGGACGGACCCAGGACACTGAGCAGCTTTTCTTCTTTCTGTCCTTCTGTCCCTCCGCTGTGGTAAATGTGTAGGCCACGGAACATCTGCCCTTTCACCAGCCTTTACATACACAGTTTGGTGACGTTAATTGTGTTCCTCGTGTATTTCTCCATCGCCTTCAAGCACTCCTGCCTCTTCCTCTGGTGGCCTAGTGGCAACAGCCTGTGCTGCAATCCTGAAGGCACGCGGTTCAGATCCACCAGATGCGCCGGGGGAGAAGGATGAGCATTCTTCTCCTGCACTGCTACCGCTCCGGAAAACCTGCCGCACGCTCGGCGAGGGGTCAGTTCTGACTCACAGCACCAACCCAACACGAACAGAAACCAGCAGTCATGGTCACGATGTAATGTTAAGGGACGCTGGACATTATTATACTTCTTAGGGTGTTGGGTTTTTTTTTTTTTAAAAAGACAGGTTGGGAAATATAGGAAAAGATCATAAAACAAAAGACTGGAAGAAAAGACATTCTGTATATATGCATAGGTTTTACTTGATATTTTCAAAGATTACTTATATAACTATGTTGCTTATATTTAAAAAAAGAAAACCCACATGGTTAAATTGAAATCCATCTGTTTCCTGGGGAAATGATGACAGCAGATAATGAATTGATCTGTAGAATGACAGAGTCAACAGTAGAGGGTGAATCTGATACGCAGACATATGGTGTTTCAAAGGAGTCCCCTGCATATCGTTGAACCTACCTTTCTACCTCCTTTCGAGGGAGAGATAGAGGTAAGGGAAAGAATAGGAATAGTCACGTTGGAGGGATTTTTTTTTTTAATCTCTGAAAGAAAATCAAATCCCACACAGTATTTTATAACCGGGTATCAATGCCTCATTAGGGAAAGTGCAAGTTGACATAAGAATGAATGAAATTTATCTTTGAATTTTTGGCTAATCAAGTGACATATGTCTAATTGTCTTGCAGTTATATTAATGAGCAATATTTAATTAAAAGCTAATTGAATATCCCAGGCAGCAATTATCTTGGTCCAGAGATGCCAGTTCTGACGCAAGGAGGCAGGGGAGTAGAAAGCAGAACAGGAGGACGAATTCCCCTGGGAGATGAGGACAAAGTGACCACAGCTGCCCTCCGCGGTGGGAGAGGCGGGAAGGCGGGCCTACACCACACGGCCCTGTGCTTAAACTTTGTTAGCATCTCTTTTTCAAATAAGCCATCATCATCAAGCAAAACAAATGGAGCCAGTGTTTAGTAAGTCACAAATGTCTGTAGATACACTTTGGGCTCAGAATCAGACCAGGGAAAAGAGAAGGAGTCTCACTTGATATTCGCACTGATAGACACTGATTATGTGTTGCATACACTATGGAGTTATCCATTAGCATCTGGGTTAGAAAACACACACACACACACACACACACAGAGAGAGAGAGAGAGAGAGAGAGAGAGAAAGCTGTTATAAAATCTCAGGAGAAAGGCAGAATTCCCCCAACTGAATTTAAATGCAATGTTTTTATTTCTGGAGACATTCCAAACTTTATATATGTACTGTCTCCATACCTTTTCAACCTATATGCAGAACAGATTATCTGGGAGGCTGGGCTCTATGAGGAGAAATGTGGCGTCAGGATTGGTGGAAGATCTATCAACAATCTGCATTACGCAGATGACACAATCCTGCTTGCTGAAACTGAGGAGGACCTGAAGTGCTTGCTGCAGACGATCAAGGACTGCAGCCTCTAATATGGATTGAGGCTCAATGTCAAGAAGACAAAGATTCTCACCACTGTACCAGTTGGCAGCATTAGGATGGATGGTGAAGAGATTGAGATTGTTCACAGCTTCAGTTTGCTTGGCTCCACAGTCAACACTCTTGGAACCAGCAGCCAGGAAACAACGGTGTCTCTCTGGAGACTAAGGTGCATCCGATACAGGCCATGGTCTTCACAATCACTTGTTATGCATCAGAAAGTTGGACAATGACTAAGGAGGATAGAAGTAGAATTGATGCCTTTGAGCTTTGGTGCTGGAAAAGAGTATTGAGTGTATCATGAACTGCTAAGAAAACAAGCAGGTTCATCCTGGAGAGGGTTTTTAAACCAGGCTGCTCCTTGGAGGCAAGGATTCTGAGGCTCCGTCTAACATACTTTGGACACGTTGTAAAGAGGGACCAGTCCTTGGAGAGGGACATCATCCTTGGGAGGGTGGAGGGACAGCGCAAGAGGGGAAGACCCTCTATGAGGTGGATTGATTCAGTGACTGGGATAATCGGGATGGGTGTATCGGAGAGTGTGATAGGCACAGGGCAGAGCAGGGCTTACGGCTGTTGTACACAGGGTCACTATGAGTCAAAAGAGACTCTACGGCACATAACGACAAACAACAAGGGAGCTTTGGTACCTAGTGGTAAGAAGCTGTACTGCAATCCCAAAGGTCCGGGGTTTGAACCCACCTGCTGCTGCTCTGCTCTGCGAGAGAAGGATGACAAGTCTCCTCTTGTGTAAACTGCAGCCTCTGAAAACCTGCTGGAGGTTCCACGCTGAGTGGGTTCCAAGTTGATGGTATCCAACACCAGCACAGGTTGTTTTCATGGGCCGTTGAGTTGACTATGATTCATAGCAACTGTATGCAGGCTTGTGGCAACGGTAACTAGGAGGGCTGACAGCCTGGTTGCCATGGTAACCGGGTTTGTTTACATGGTTTCTATGCCCACTAAACTTTGTCTGCTCTTGAGAGGACCTGCTTTGCAGGTACACAAGGCTGTTTTCAGAGGGATGAATCCTGCTGCCTTGGATTCGGGAGACCAGAGACCAGGCAGCATAAAAGGTGGGTGTCCACCCGTAGCTTTTCAACTTCCGTTAGCAAGATAAAGGCAAGTTGTGCCGGTTTGTGCAGGAGCAACGCATCTGCTCCCTTACCCAGGACGTGTGAGCAGCACCACGCAGACTCTGGCAGCTGAAGGGCAGCGGGCCCCAAAGGACAAGGTCCTGCGGCAGGACCCGCCCACGTCGCGCTGAAGTGATGACCAGATGGCTATTTGGAAAGGTTAGGAATCATACTTTTCTTATTATTATTATTATTAAATTTTATTAGTTTTAATGAACATTTACAGAGATTTTGGGTTTTCATTCATTCATTGTTGCCCTGTTTTCCCTACCCTCCTCCCCAGTTCGTTCTTCTTTTCCCCCCTTGAAAGTGTGTTTTAATTGTCCCATTGCCACAGTGCTTGTCAAAGCCAGTTCTGATTAATCTCCTTTGTCAGTGTGTCCTTTGCCATTCCCTATCACTCCTCCCTGAGAGAGACTTCACCGAGTCATAAGGAAAAGGGGATGGCGTATTCTCTTAGCTACTTCCTGCTGAAAAGGGACGCTGTGGGTTTCAGGGTGAAGATCTTCTCTCACTACTCTAAAGGGCCCCTTTGGCAGTAGGAAACTCATAGACTATTATGGAGACTGATTTTGGAATTTAGATGCACTCTTATTGATTGTGCTTGGCCGTACATGTTCATATCCTTGAAGATGTACCATGGAAGTGTTGCAGCCAGGAATCATTTTTAAAGGTCATGAGAGAGGCTCGGGCGGTTAGGGGATGGTTTCGAAGATGCACAATGTATGGCTCCTGATTAGCGAGCTTGTGGCTATGGTTACCAGGTGGTTTGCCAGGGTAAACAGCCTGGTTGTTATGGTAACCAGATTTGATTACATGGGCAGCAGATTGTTTCCATGGCCACTAAACTTCGTCTGCTCTTGAGAGGACCCGATTTACAAGTGCACAAGGCTGTTTTTAGAGGGATGAATCATTCTGCCATGGATTCGTGAGACCTGGGACCAGCCTCAGGCAGCATAAAAGGTGGGTGTCCAGTCTTAGCTTCCAACTTCCTTTCCCAAAATGAAGGCGAACTGTGCCGGCAGGCACATGCAGGACGCAACGCACCTGTTTCCTAACCCAGAATACGTGAGCAGCACCAGGCAGACTCTGGCTGCTGAAGGGCAGCGGTGCCAAAGCCAAGGTTGATGGGTCCTGCCGCTGCCCCTGCCCACCTCGCGCTAAAATGATGAACATTAGGCGAGTGTTGCGGGTGAGAAATGTTGTTCACAAGGTTAGGAGATGGGCAGACATGGTTAGGGAACAGGTTTGAAGAGGCAGAGGCTGTTCTTCTCAGTGAGGGAGCTTTGTTGCCATGGTTACCAGATGCGTCGCCATGGTAGCCTACCAGGTTTCCATGGTAACCAGAGTTGTTTCCATGGTAACCAGATTTGTTTCCATGGGAACCAGATTTGTTTCTATGTCCATTAAATATTTCCACTGGTGAGAAGACACGTTGTGAAGGTGCACAAGGTGGTTTTCTGCAGGATTAATTCAGTTGCTTTTAATTTGGGAGTCTGTGGGCCAAGGCAATGGAAGGGGGCTGTGTGGACTTACAGGTTACACTTTTCTTTCGCAAGATGAAGACACAGTGTGCTGGCAGGTTTATGCGGGACGCAACACACCTCCTCCGTAACCCAGAATATCTTAGCAGCACTAGCCAGATTCGGGCTGCTTAGAGGAAGCAGGTGTCAAAGGCAAGGTTATGGACTCTGCCGCTATCCACGCCCACCTGGTGCTAAAAGTGACAAAATTAGGCGAGTTTTGGAGGTGAGGAATCTTGTTCACAAGGTTAAGAGAGAGAGGCTGCCAGTGGTTAGGGAACAGTTTTGAAGATGCAAAGTATTTTTCCTGGGTGAGCGGTCTTGTTGCCATGGTTACCAGGTAGGTTGCCATGGTCACCCGCCTGGTTGCCATGGTAACCGGATGGGCTTACCTGGCAACCGGATTGTTTTCATGGCCAGTAAACTTCTTCCGCTTTTGAGGGGACTCCTTTTGGAGGTGCACAGGGCTGCTTTCAGAGCGATGAATCCTGGATTTAGGAGAACGGGGGCCAAAGACAGCGCAGGGGGCGGCTGGGGTGTCCAGCCTTAGTTTCCAACTTCCTTTCATGAGATGAAGGGCCAGCAGACCTCTGTAGTATGAAATGCACCCGCTTCCTAGCCCCGAAAAAGTGATCAGCACCAGCCAGACCTGAGATGCTGACAGGCAGCAGGCCCCAAGGCCACATTTACGGGTCCGTGGCTAACAGCGCCCACCTTGTGCTGCTATGATGCTCAGAAGGCGATTTTTGGAGGTGAGAAATCTTGTTTGGAAGCTTAGGAGATAGGTTGAGAGGGTTAGGGGACAGTTTTAAAGATGCAGAGGCTGTTTTTCCATTTGAACAAGGTTTTTCCATGGTTACCAGGTGGATTGCCAGGGTAACCTGCCAGGTTGCCATGGGTACCAGATGTGTTTATACGGGAACCCGATTGATTCCATGGCTACGAAATTTTTCCGCTGATGAGGAGACACGTTGTGAAGGTGTACACGGCTGTTTTCCGTTTGGTTAATCCTGTTGCCATGATTTCAGGAGACCAGGGGCCAAGGCACTGTAGTGAGACGGTGTGTACTCTTAGGTTCCAACTTCCTTTCACAAGATGAAGACACAGTGTGTGCCGTCAGGCTTATACAGGCTGAAACGCATCGATCACTATTCAACCATGACCTTCATGACCCTGTCTTTTCATGTCCCTGCGGAAACGAGTCACCGTCCTTAATGATTTGTTTGGCGTAAAGATTAACCAGGTGTGGAGAAGGTATACAGCCCTGATGCCCACCTTTCTTCGTTTCAAACCATGCAGTGTTCCCTTGCTCTGTTTGAGAATACCGTCTTGGTCTAGATACAGGTTTTGCGTGAGCAGACGTAAGTGTTCTGGGATTCACTTTCTTCTCTGTGTTAATCCACAATTTGTTATACATCAATCCGTACAACCTTAGTTCTTCATATCTGGAAGAGACAGTGGACCTAGTCTGTTCGCATGGAGGGCATACGGCAGTCATATTGCACTTAGTATAGAAGAAATCAATTTGGCTAAGGTTAGTTAAGAACTATGATTATGGATCATTCACAGAATAAAAGAATTTTACTCACTTGAGCCTTACAGAATGACTGGTGATATCAGTACATTTGCCACACGGTTTCTAGGCAGGGTGCTGTCAAGAATTCCCAATTTGGGTTCCGAAGCATTCAGTAACAGTATTGGAGGACCTTTCATGCCTAAGGGGTAGTCACATGAATGTTTTCAGTTAGTTGAAAGTGAGATTGAATTTTAACAAATTGTGAAACCTAGTTATAATCTTGAGGAAACCAAGAAAGGAATTGCGGATGTTACCAAGTACACAGCCCTCTAGAAGTCAGTTAACCCTGCTCCCGCCGCCCTCATCACTGAATTCATTGCACATCACTGAATACCGAGAAGCCGTCCCTGCTTCTGAAGGGAAGGACAGGCCGACATCGCTTCTAGCCACAGGAGACACAACACCTGCCAACGCTTGATATGGCCATTGAAGTTTTGTAGGAATACATGGTTTAAAATGTTATACTTGAACTTGAAAATTGCTTTGAAGAAGCATATTTGTCTCAAATGTCCAAAGAACAGAGATTCATCTTAAGAGAACTGGTAGGAATTTGACAATTGGAAGTTAAAGATGTCCTGGACAAATGAGGAATTAACCATAATGTAGTTGCTATTTAACATCTAAGTTAAACTGCGGTGGCCATCTCTTTAGACAAGCTTCGTAAATTTTCAGAGATAATAAACTCTAAGTTCTTAAGTGCCCAAGGCAAAGAAAGTAAAATAACTAATATAGTTACAAGGTCTCACAGGAAGCCAAGTAGATTATTAACATTCATAGGAAAATTTCTGAATTAATGACCTAGAGAGAATAATATTTGGGTTTAATGATTCTAACCAAAGGCATATCTCTAATAATGAGTAAATAATGTCCATTTGATTTTTACCGTGTGGTGGGGTTGGACCATGAGGTAGGTCTGCAAAGTAGTTAACACCTTTTATAACTTTGGAAACACTCCGTGTGAAGTAGCCTCATTATATTTGACTTCAGTTTCTACATTTTCCTGGAGTCAAGTCTTAAAGGCCACTGGGGAAGAATGGAACACGTCCTCATGGTCTGTGAATGGGAAAGCAGAGATTTTGACACAACTTAAAAGTGAAAAATTTGTTTGAACGACTCTGTTTTAGCCAACACTAGAAGGAACAAGCTTTGGTGTTTTCTCCACCCTCCGCCAGTCAGATAACACAGGTTCCTCTCTCGTTTTCTCTTTCGGTGGTTGTTCGTGCTGGTGAAAATGCTTTCTTTTTTGGAATAGGACATTTTTGCTGCTTGAGTCATAACATTCTCATTTTCCATGTAGGAGAAACCCATCATAATCATCTATCCTGATTCATGGTGGCGTGATAGTTAGAATGTTTGCTACCAACTGAAAGGTTAGTGGTTCAAAGTCACTCTCCACCCTGGGAGAAGAGACCTCCCACAAAGGCTGTACCCCAGGATAAACCCTAGGGGGCAGCTCTCCTCTGCTCTATAGGTTGTTATGAGGCAGAGTCTGCTGGAAAGGACACAGGCAGCAGCATCCTGCTGGGTGTCTAGGTTTGGTCCCGCCCAGTGAGCCCCTATGCTCCGCCCTGTGTCCTGCCATCAGAGGACTATGTTCGTACAACACTCAATCCATTTTAGGTGAGCTTTTAGACTAAGGTAGACAGACCAAGAAGAAAGCCCTGAAGATGCACCTTTGGGCACCACCCAATGAAAACCCTGCACTCCCAGCGCTGTGATCACAGAAAGGTGCAGCGGGGTGAAGTCTGTTCTGTCCCGAGAGTAGCTATCAAGGCCATTGGATAAGACATGAATGAATCAAAATAGAACTTGAAATTGTGTTCAGTTTACTTGACTAATAGTCCTTTCTATACACTCGTTTTCATTTCCTTTACAATTTATACTAGTAATTTTTTTCCCTTTGGAAACAATTATACCTGAAAAGATAAGGGTGGTTTTTTCTTGTTGTTTCTTTGTTTGGTTTACAGAAAACCAGAGATACCGATGAAGTCTTTCAGCACAGATGGTAAAGCAACTGGTTTACAGAACAGTCTGAATTGGGTGACACGTAAGCATGAAATTAATTACTCTCCATCCATATTTGTCAGCCTCATTTTTTGAATTGTAAATAGATATGTAATGAATCATTTGCTTTTGTTTATGATCTTGTTCTACTATGACCGTGACCTGTTTCCAAATTTCCCATCACTCTTAGTGGAAGCTCAGCATCCCCTAAATGTGAATCTCCTCTCCTTCCCTCCTCGGGGGAACCCACAGTGCCCTGGTGCTTTTGTGTCAGTTCCTGGACCTCCTGCCTCTGGTAAGCTGGTCTCGAGTCACTCGCTCGTCTTCGAGATGTCATGGAATGGAATTAGTATACTTGAACTCGCTTCATTTTACTCAGCAGACTGTTACCAAGGGTCATTTGTGGTGTAGCGTCCATCCATTTTTTTTAAATTATTATTAAATTTTATTCGTTTTAATGAACATTTACAGAGATTTTGGGTTTTCATTCATTCATTGTTGCACTATTTTCTCTACCCTCCTCTCCAGTTTGTCGTTCTTCCCCCCCCCTTGAAAGTCTGTTTTAATTGTCCAATTGCCACAGTGCTTGTCAAAACCAGTTCTGATTAATCTCCTTTGTCAGTGTGTCCTTTGCCATTCCCTATCACTCCTCCCTGAGAGAGACTTCACCCTGAGTCATAAGGAAAAGGGGATGGCGTATTCTCTTAGCTACTTCCTGCTGAAAAGGGACGCTGTGGGTTTCAGGGTGAAGGTCTTCTCTCACTACTCTAAAGGGCCCCCTTGGCAGTAGGAAACACATAGACTATTATGGAGATTGATTTTGGAATTTAGATGCACTGTTATCAGTTGTGCTTAGGGATACACGTTCATATCCTTGAAGATGTATCATGGAACTACTGCAGCCCATCCATCTTTTAAAATCATGTTCTGTCACTTCTGTCTTTCTTGGCTCTTCACTACTTCTTGAGCACCTCTGCATCCTCAGACAGAGTCCAGTCTCCTCTTACTCCTGGTTCCCAGGACACTTCTGACTGCAGCTGATGGACTTGTGGTGAGCAGCCGATGTGGTCAGCCTCCCCCCTGGCTTCCCGATGGTGTGTAGTGGGGCAATGAGCCTGCAAAGAGAGAAGGATCCTGCTTGACCACCCGTCACTCCTCCCCCGCTCATGGGGGCTTCTCCAACACGCTGCATGACCATTATCTGCATGGATATAGCGATGCTGTTTCCCCAGGCTCATCTGTGGGCTGCTTCGGGATCTCCTGAGGGGGAGGCCCCAATTTTCGCAGCTGCCTTTGTGGGCGATGGAACTCTCTCTGCCTTCTCTTCTACTCGCCCCTGTTCCTGGCTCCAAGCTGTCTCTTCGCCAGTTTTGGTTCTGGTTCTCGTCTGTTCGATAATAAAACCTGGCAGGCTCAGCTATCTTGCAGACGGCACCGCGGGGAGGACCCGTGGCCATAGCGGTGGGTAGAACGTCAAGAGTTTCCCGTTGCCTCTTCTTCGTCCAGTCACCTCACATGATTCTTATGTGCTGTGGGCTAAATTGGCGCAGAATGCTTATTCAAAATGTTTTTATTTTTTATTTTATTATTTTGTGTGTGTACCGTCAAATCAGATCTGACTGGTACAGGAGGAGATTGTCCCTCCATCTCTAGCAGAGCATCTGGGGGATTCAAACTGCACACTTCTGGGACTGCAGTGGAGCTTCTTGCCACTAGGCCACCAGAGCTCACCCAGAATGCTTATTGAAAAGCAGACTACATAGTGATGAACCAGCCTCTTCTTGAAAATGACCCCCATATCTGAGTGAGTCCCGAGGTGCCCCTCTTTGAAACCAGGGGGTAGGGTGCTTCCTTTCTGTGTTCTGTGAAATCAGAGGGGAAGGTGTTAATGCTCCCTTCTGAATGCAGGCTCACAGCTCTGAGGAGGGGTTGGTTTTTTCTTCCTCTCCCCCTAAATCTAATCACTTGCATATAGACTCAAGATGTGGGTGTGGGCGTTGTGGATAGATGGAGTCACTTGGTTGCCTCTGACAGGCGGAGGATGTGCCTGTTCGCAGTGGTTTTATTTGGCTGGCGAGGCCCTTTAGCACTCCTTTGTTCAACTAGGAGTTACAGGGAGGGGCTAGCCTGTGGTGGAATGGCCCGGTCAGCATGTGCAGAGTCCCATCAGGAGAAGGTGGACAGGATGGGACCAAGCCCTGGAAATGCCAGGCCTCTTGTCATCCCGACCTCAGTAGGGGACAGACAGCATCTCTTCAATGAGGGACTGCCGTGAGCCCAGAAGGGACACGTTGCATGAGTCGTTCCATTGCTCTGTCTACTGAGAGGTGAATGACCCGTAAACCTGTAAAGTGGGCGTGCAGGTGCCGCGTGCAACTGCAGATTAGTAATTCAGCCTGTGCTGCCTCCACTCACCGACTCACGACAGGACAGCAGACAGTTCAGACCCACAGGGACCCTCTGTCAGGACTGGGAGGCTGAGGCTGAGGGGAGCTGGGAGGGTAGGCAGCTGCCCCACGGGAACCCTCCGTCAGGACTGGGAGGCTGGACAGGTGCTGACCCAAAGGCTGTTCTGCTCCCGTGGCTCACGTCCACCAGCTGCTGTGCGGGAGTAAGATGGACAGTGTCCTCCCTCCTCCCAAGGAGTTTACAGTCTCACAAACACAAGGGCTGAGAATTGGGACCAACTGAGCAATGAATGGGGCGTTTTTGCTTGTTTTTAGCGTTAAGTGTGGAGAGTTCCCCATCTGATTCCATCAGAACACTGATACGGTCAAGCCAGCAGGCAGCACCTTCTTCGTCCCTGGGGGACTGTGTCCAGCACCGCCCACTTCCACAGGGACCTCTCTCTTCCAGGAGGGGCCAGGGATGTCATTTCCCCGAGGCCCTTCCCTGCTGTCCCTGGTAGGTAAGTGTGGGTCAGTGAGAGGCCCTGGTGTGGGCTTGGGGAGGGAGAGCAGTGCGATGGGGACTCCTTCAGCTTCCAGTCAGCTCTGGGTGCCGGTGTCCCGACAGGACAGGCGCCATTGTCCTGCAGGTTTTCACAGACCATCGCTGTCTCTCCTTCTCCCTCTGAACAGCTGCTGTGCTCAGGCCGTCAGTGTTCTGGTGAGCAGCTAACCGTTCCCCGCCCCACCCTCTCCATCTCCTAACATGAGCACAGTTTACTATGTTGCCCACTTCTCTGGGGTGATTTGGGTCAGCCAGGCACTTCTTCTGCTTCACATGGTATCATCCAGACTGTGGTCACCTCCGGGTGTCATGGGCTGCAGTAGGCACCGGTTGCACCCAGGTGGCCAGGTCTTAGCCCTGTTGGGCCCCATTGACCAATAGAGCCAGCATGTGACTTGTCCACGTGATGTGGTGCCTGGGCTTTGAGGTGACACCTCCACGGTGAAAGCTCAGGAAGGGGCCCTGGAAGCTTAGTTGACACGGCATCCTTTCAGCCACTTCCTGCTGTGAGGCCAGCCGTGAGCCAGCCCAGGTCCAAGGAGAGCTGGCCTCTAGCTGAGAGGGAAGAGCGACAGGGCATTTGTCGCCCTCCGTAACCATCACGCTCCCCGTTTTCTCACAGCTAGCGCCCACGTCGGGCATGCTTACTCTGGGCTCGTGTTTTCTGAAGCCGCCACCTTGTTTCTTGGCGCTGCCCAGAGTACACCCACCTATCTCCACTGAGCCTGCCCTCTGCAAACGCCCCAGGTAACCGGACTCAGTGACATTTGATGGCGTGCCCAGGGTCTGCTGAGTAACGCTTTCCAGGCTTCCACGCTCATCATGAACGGGGCTCCTGGCTTCCTGCGTCCAAGCTTGTGGGTCTTTAGGTCGTCAGCACTTTCCTGAGACAGCGGGGTCAGCGGTGGAGTCGTCGCCTTCTGTGTGGGTGAGCAGGACCGAACCCCCATCCAGCGCCCCTCACGCATACTGGCCCTGTCCGTCCGCGGCCCGGTCAGTGGGAGTGACTCTTGCCACGGTGCTGTCTGGGTTTCAGCAGATTTCCCAAACTAAAGCAGACCAGGGGGAAAGACAGGCCTGGTGACCACTTCCGAGGCCCCGGTGGTCATGGGGGTGCGCAGGCCTGGGAGGCGTCCATCCCACTGTGTGCAGGATCTCCACGAGGGGAGGCCTGACCCGGCCATTCACGGACGGCAGCCAATGACAAAGGTCCATTAACAGTGCACTGTGGCCAGGCCTCCGGAATGGACGCAGTGTCAGCTCAGTAAACAAAGGAGACGTGGGCGTGACCTTGACCCAGATGGCCCAGGTGCAGCCCGAGGAGGCGCGGACGTGAACTGTAGAACTGAAAGACTGAGCGATCTTAGGAGACCTCTGGCGGGACAGTTGAGAGCTTGGCTGATAACCGTGAGTGGTGATTTGAATCTCCCCAGAGGTGCTGGCAATCTGACCAGTCACAGCCCTGAAAACTGTGGATTTCAGCCCTACCCCAAGACACCAGGATTGCTGAGCCTGGGAATCGGCTTCACAGCAGCGAGCTTGGCCTTTCATCACTTCCTGTGCGTATGGAAGTTGGACGATGAATAAAGAGGACAGAAGGATCGAGGCTTTTGAATAGTGGTAAAGAATAAGGAATATCCTACGGACGCCAAATGAACATGCAGGCCTGTCTTGGAGGAAGGCAAGCCAAGGGGCTCCTCACAGTAATTCCGAGCATGTTTGAAGGGCCAGCTGTGGAAAAAGACATCCTGCTAGGAAAGGTGCGGAGAGAGGGAGACCAGCAGCTAGGTGGATTGCCACAGTGACCAGCGACGGACTCAGGCGAGACGGAGGTGGTCAGAATGGGTAAGGGTTAGATCTGGTGCTTATAGGATTTCTATGACTTGTCCTCCACTGGGCGGCACAGAACAACAAGCAGACGTTTCAGGAGAAGACGGGCAGTCTGTCCTGTAAAGTTTCATAGCCCCCAGAACCCACTGGAAGGGTGGCTGTGAGGAGAACAGTGAGGTGAGACTTTCCAACTC
>NW_006400015.1:526026-527656 GCF_000299155.1 Elephantulus edwardii
AAAATTAACCAATCAAAAGCCTGTTGTGAGGTTGGATGAGTCATCCAAATATAAATATATGCCAAATAATTTGTTCGAATTTGTTATTCGAGTTTTGTATATAAACCAGTTGTTGTTTTTGTTGTTATGTGCCATTGGGTCGTAGACGACTCATAGCGACCCTATGAATGAACGGTCTGAGCACTGTTCATACATAGAGTTTCTGGAGGCAAGCTATATCGGAAGTGGATGCCACTCCTGCTTCCAGGCTTGTTTTAGTCTGGAAGCTCCAGCCAACACTGTCCACCATGGGTGCCCATTACCACGATTGGCACATCACTGTCACAGTCTTTAGCATCAGAGCAACCTTGAGTTACCTCTGTACAGCAACGCACAGACCAGTGCTATACCACCTAGAAGAATGTTTGACAGGAAGACAATTTGAACCTGGCCTGAGGGCTGCTGATTAAAATCACCCACCTTCGGCTTGGTAGCATAACGTTCTGTCCACTAGGCCAATGTAGCTCTATGTCATTGTTGTTGTTGTTGTTGTTAGGTGCCGTGAAGTCGTAGACTCATAGCGATCCTATGAACGAACGGCCTGAGCACTGTTCATACATAGAGTTTCCGGAGGCAAGCCATTTCAGAAGTGGATGCCGCTCCTGCTTCCAGTAGAGAAAACAAAACAAACTTGGCTGGACCATGATTGTCAGTATTTTGTAATTATACTCTAGTGTGCGATAGGATGTAATTATCTTATGTGTTGCAAATCCTAACTGATAGGATGTAATTATCTTATGTGTTGCAAATCCTAACTGCAACACAATAATGATACAGGATAAGCGAAAAGTATGCTAATGAGGCAGAATGTGATCTATGGGATTAGATCATGCTTTGAGTGAATCTTACTTAAGACATAAAAAGATATTAAACACCTTTAAAATATAAACAGAGGCTAGAAATCCTATTCCGAGATTTGTATCCAGGGGAAGGCTTTTTCCTGTTGGTTGAAGGGAAGGCCCTGTCACCTTCTGATATTGTGTGTCCAGCACCTTCTGGAGAGCTTCTGGTGTCTTGACATCAAGTTCAATCTTTTTGTTCTCAAAATTCCACCGCACAGAGGACCTGGGTCTGTAGGGTGCACTCTGCTCCTGGCTCTTCTTTCTCTGAGAAATCCAACCCTTCTGATCTCTGCTCCCTTGTTTAATCTCTTTTATGGTGGATATAGTACTGGAATTAGAGCCTCTCAGATTGGAAGACATTAGAATTAGAAGAGAAATAACTACAAACGTCCATTAACAATCGGAACATGGGATGTACTAAGTGTCCCCGACAAGATGGATTGGCACGTGACTGTCACAGTGGATTAGAGTACATTAGAGATCAGGAGGGCGAGTTCTGTGGTTCATGGAGTTGCCATGAATTGCTAGTCCTTAAACATAGGCAGTCCTTGGAAAATGATGTCATGCTGGGAAAGGCAGAAATTCAGCAAAAGAGAAAGACCCTCCAGATGGATTGACATAGTGACTATAACAATGGCTTTGAACGTGGTGTAATTTCTTTTTTTTTAATTATTAAATTTTAATGAACATTTACAGAGATTTTGGGTTTTCATTCATTCATTGTTGCACTGTTTTCTCTACCCTCCTCC
>NW_006400015.1:527756-536797 GCF_000299155.1 Elephantulus edwardii
TTTATTATTAATTTTAATGAACACTTACAGAAACTTTGGATTTCCATTCATTCATTGTTGCACTTTTCTCCCTGCCCAACCCTCCTCCCCCCAGTTCGCTCTTCTCTTTCAAAAGTAAAAGAAAAATTCTTTCATTGTTAGACAATCCCTCCCCCCAAGTGCACTCCATCATGCAGCCTTCACTGTGGATTCCTGACACGACAATAATACTTAATCACATATCCCTTTTAAACAGTCCTCTCCCTCATTGTTTCAATGCAATATACATTATTTATCCCATCTTTAAGTCTCCCCCCAACCCTGATGTCAGTCCCATTTTACAACAATGGCACCATGAAATATTTGTCCTTAGATGTTTACATTTTTAACTATAAATTTGTTATGCATCCAAAAGTGTGAGTATAGTCACATCTTTTGGCCTGGTAATTTCAGTTCCAGAAATCAATCTGTATGAAAAATCCCATTTGTCCGATCTGTACCCAAAAGAATTCACTCTAGAATAACTCAGGGAAAGACGACCAAGAATTTAGAACCCATGTGACGTTTACCAGCAAGGATGTGTTACATTTACTCTGGTGCACTAGCTGGTGGAGTATTTGATGGCCTGAATCTACCTAATTAGATGAGAAAGAGCTCCAAATATACAATCTGATGAAAAAGTCGTGGAGCACAATATTCTATATACGTGATCTGCATCCTCATATACGGACATACAGGAAAAAAGATTAAATCTATTATCAGAGCCTGAATCTATGGAATGCTTGATGGATCACTTATGATCTATTTTATTTTCAACAGGTGAATTTTTTTTAACATTCAGAAAAAGTCCTATAAAAATAACATGAAATTGCAGTGTGCTAACATTACTAATCATCATTCTTCTCAGGTATCTGTTAATTTTAAAGGGTCATCTCGTCTGCCCTCCACTTGTGCTGTAGAAGGGGTGTCTGCTTGCTCGCTCCCGGCTCTGTTTAATTTGTTTGGGTTTTTTTATTAATGATTTTTTAAATGCACCATATATATTTTTACAGCATATTCTTTCCATTTAATTCCCCTCCCCATTAATTCACTGTTGCACATTTTCCTCCCTGCCCACCCCACCCCCAAGTTAGTTTTTTTTTTTAAGAAAAAAATTTTTAGGGAGCTCTGGTGGCCTAGTGGCAAGAAGCTGCACTGCAATCCCAGAGGTATGTGGTTTGAATCCACCAGATGCTCTGCTGTAGAAGGAGGGAAAATCTCCTCCTGTACCAGTCAGATCTGATTTGACGGTACACAAACACAAAAAATTAAAAAAAAAAAATTCACTGTTATACAACCCTCCCAGTCCAGTTCTTTTTCTGTAATTTTGTCATGAAAATAATATCTAATCCTATATTCCTTTTAAACTGTTTACTCACTCATCTGTTTCAATGAAGTATAAAGTGAGTGACCCTGGAGGACATTATGCTGAGTGAGATATCTCTGTCACAAAAGGACAAATACTGCATAGTGCCAGTGTTGTAAAACAGGACTGATATCGGGGTTGGGGGGAACCTAAGAGGGGGTAATGTATACAGCTCTGTTTTATTTGCATTTCCCCACCAGTCCTCAGAGTCTCCCTTTGTAAGTGTACTTCTCTCACGAGTCCCTTTGATCTTCAGAAAGCTCAGACTCGGAGTTGGAAATCCAAGTTCTAATCTTGACCTTGTAACGCTTTAGACACATTTCTGAATTTCTACTTCCCTTTGTGTGGCTGCCGTTGGAACTACAGGTGAGAAGTTGCTCTCTGCGAGGGAGGAGTGGGCTGTTGTTAGAAGCTGTGGGGTCCACTGTGACTCACACCGACCCTGGGAGCGACAGCTGAGACCTTTGCCCTGGCTGGCGCTGTCCTCCCCATCTCTGCTGCGTTCATGGCCGCTGCTGCCCTCACTGGGCCGATCCCTCTTGCTCAGGGTCTTGGTCTCTGTCAGTGACCCTCCACCTCTCCCAGCACGATGCCTTGTTTCCAAGGACTGTCGCCTCCTAAAACCTTTTTTGGCTGCCATTGGAACTAAGACCAAGTGGCTTACATCTCCTCTGTGAGAGAAGAAAGTGTCGTGTTGTGAAAACAAACAGAAAAGGCTGGTGAACAGCACTCAGCAAGGCCAGACTATGTTTAAGTTTTCAAAGCATATATTTCAGATTTATTTCTTTTTTTAAATCACACAGGATGCTTGAATCTCCAACGTACAATGAAGAAACTGTCAACAATAGGTTCTGCCTCCTACGTCTCTGTAAACTTTCATTAAAATTAATAATAAAAAACCCCCCAATAGGTTCTACCAAAATATTTTTGACTATTTGAGAATTTATAGTGCTTTAAAAGATTGCTCAAGCTAGGGAGCTCTGGTGGCCTAGTGGCAAGAATCCACCAGACACTCTGCTGGAGAAGGAGGGACACTCTACTCCTGTACCAGTCAGATTTGATTTGATGGTACACACAAAAAAATTTTTTTAAAAAAGGAAGATTGCTCAAGCTGATATTCCGGATTGCTTGGGGGGAAAAGTATCGATATTTAAAGATATTTAAAAAATATTGGTTAGCTATCAGATGCTTTAATTAGAGTCACTGGTTATTGCTCTGCACCATTAAGTGGGAACTGACTCCTAGCTGACCCTCCAGTGGGTTTTCAGAGGCTGTAAATCACAAGGGAGGAAAATGGCCCATCTTTCTCCCTCAGAGCAGTTTGAATCCAGCCATGTACGTGTGTGTGTGTGTGATACAGCACATCTCAATACCTGGATTTGAACAGTGTACCTTTGGGCACACAACTCCTTACCCACTGGGCCACCACAGCTCATGTGTCACAGCCATGATGGTTCTCAGGCGGCACACTGACCAGCACTGACCACTGTCCTTGCTAAGGGAACTCAGTGTGTGTTTCTAAAGACCTACCAGCAGATGGCACTAACGGTCCATGCGCTCTGAGGGCGCAGGCAGCGTGGAGGCAGGGAGACCCTGGGCAGGAGCCTGGGAGCTGGGCAGTGTCTACTTCATCGCAGCCCGGGCAAGGGGAACCAGGGCTGTCGCAGGCCTGTCAGAGAGCGGCAGGCCTGCAAAGGCCAAAACAAAGCCGCCAACCTTGCAGGACAATAGAATGCTTCTCCTTAATGGCATCTTTCCTCTCCTGCATTGCTGTTAAGGAGTTCTGGGGAAATCACGGACTGCACGCTGCTCTGCTAAGGGGGAGGCCAGCAGTTCTAATCCTGCAGCTGCTCCACAGGAGGCTTTCTGGGAAGTCTCCTCCCAAGGTGACTCACAGCCTTGACTGGTGGCAGTGATGGAAATCATTATGTGGGAGCAGGTTTTGAGGATTGAGACCGACAGGCTTTCTGAGCTAAAGAGGGGGACCGACTGGGTGGGTGAGCTCTTTCTGGAAGGTGTGATGCACCCTCAGGGTACCAGAAGGTGAGGTGTTAGGCCTTCAGAACCCCCAGCTGTGACAACCCAGATGGCCCTACATTTTGTCAGATGTCCCCTGGGAGCTAAGCCTCCTCCCCCTCCCCAGGACCTCTGATCAAAGAGGAGAGGCAGGATCAATTCCTTCAGTCGACCTGGAATACGGATGTGAGGCTCCTTCCTCATCGTCAGCCCTTCTCCACAGGCAGGAAACAAACAGACCTGTTCAGATGGAAGTCTCGCTCGTGTACTTTGTCCTGTTTAGGGCTGACTCTTCCCGACCGGAAGAAGAGCAGCAGGAGAAGTCCCTCTCCCGTTCCCCAGCCCAGGGAACATCCTCACCAGTTCCTCCGCAGTCCCTTAGCTAGGCGGTCAACAGGCAGGACTGTGCAGGTCTTTGCTTCCCCCCAAGGTGGCAGTACTGCAGTGCGGGGTCGGGGCGGGGCGGGGAGGCCTGTCCACTACCCGCTGAGCAGCCAGGGGGTCTGGCCCAGACATGGAGAGTGATCTGACCCGCAGCCCGCCCTGCAGCCGGTTCCCAGAGGCAGCCAAGCACCAGCAGGACATTGCCCATCGTTTCACAGAGCGGCTGGTGGCTTCAAACCACATACCTTTGTGTTGACAGCACGAGTCCTTACCCTGAGCCACCAGAGCTCCACTATGAATCTAGACAGCCGGCTTTTCTCCTCGGGAGGGAGGCAGTTATGAACAAGAAGCCTGGAACACTAGAGGTCATTATTACCTGGTGGACAGTGCCTGTGCACTGATTGAATGCAGGTCAGTCCCCTCCACCCTGGAGCGTGTGGGGAGCTGCTCTGGACAGAAGCCACACCGAGGGGCGTCGTGCCAGCCCCTGCGCCCCACACGGGGAGTGGAGGGGCACTGACCTTCGCACAGGTCTGTGTAGAGGCCAGGAGGCGAGTCTCTTTTCACTTGATTGTAGCCTGCCCGCTCTGTCCTGTGGGCACCCCATGGACGTCTGAAGTCACCATCTGAGGGAAGGGCTGCTCTCTCCTCCTTTAACCACAGACACCTGATGGAGGCGGCCTTCTCCGCGGGTAGGTGCGGGCGCCCAGGTGCCCCAGATCTGGAGCCTCGTCCTCCTCCCCAACCCGCACGAGGAAGTGGGTTATTAGAAACAGCTGGCAGCGAAGGCATTGCTGGGCTTTCTACCTTAGCAAGAGCAGGTCGCAAGCTGCAGGGAAGTCACCCTGTTATCCGCTGACGCCTCTGTCCTGGAGAAAAGCCACCCACAGTCCGGGGCGCACAAAGAGAGCCGTTCACGGGGAGTCCGTGCCCCGTTGCCACGCTCGCAGGTGCCCTGGCCGACTGCAGCGGGTGCAGATACACTTTGGCTCCAGTGAACAACAACAACTGGTCTTCTGAGCTTCCGCGGTGACGGACTCGTCCAAGACGTAGTAAGTAGAGGGGCTTGGCCACCCACTTCTGCGATGGAACCTGAGAAAACCTTACTGCTCACAGCAGTGTGTTGTCCGTGGCTGGCTTTGGATGTGATCACTATTGGTGGGACTCAGTCACCCCACTGAGGGCAGCGTGGTCACCGCGGTGGCTGAGGATGGGGTGGGGGTACCCCCTGGTGTGATGGGAAGGTGTGGGGGACCCCCTGGTGTGATGGGAAGGTGTGGGAGCTGCAGAACAGACCTGACTCTGCTGGTGACCCGTGGGGCCGCAGGACCCGCCGCAGGACCCTGGGCCCTGTCTCATTGTGTGCACTTAAGCTCTGTGAGTTAGGGTGACTTCATGGCACCTTTGGGCGCCAGCGGAGGTGCTGAGAACGCAGCCTTCAGAAAGTCACTCAGTGCTTGCCGTCCATCGAGTGAGCTGGGCAGCGTCCGCCTGGAAGGGAGGTAGAATCATGGCCCCAGACCTGCTGTCTCAGGATCTGCGTTTTCGTGCCTGCTTGGTTCTGATGGATGTTTGGGAAGCAGGTGTCCTGGTCTGGAGCGGCCATTCCCAGCATCACCTGTGCATTAGAATCAGTTGGGATTGTTGAAAACAGCTGGTGCCCAGACCAAATCAGAGAGAGAGGTTTTCCAGTCAGGCTCTCCGGCGAGTGTTCGGTAGTATCTGCAGACAGTTTTGGTTGTTATAACTGGCATTTGGGGTCTAGAGGTGAAGAGTCGGCTAAACGGCATACAAGGCACCAAAGAGCCCCTCCCAGCAAAGACCACTGAGCCTGGAATGTCAATCATGTCATTGCAGAGGACCAGTTAAAGGGGGTCTCTGGGGGCTGGGGGTGGAGGGCAAGCAGCCCTATCTGTAAATACTTCCTGAGGGATTCGCCTCGACAGTCTAAGTTGGGAACGCTTGGGAGAAGGATTTTGAGGGGAAGTGGTCCAGACAATCAGGTGCAATTCAAGACATGCAAAACCAAATGCTTTCTTTCCCGATTCTGTGCGGGTTAAGCCACGGCTGAGGCTCAGGGCGGTGGGAAATAGTTAAGAGTTTAGTTGGGGCTCATCAAGTTATCCGGACCTTGACCACGCAGTTTCAGGCTCTAGCCCAGATCTAGCAGGAGACTGAGGATAAAGGGTCGGTATTAAGGGTGGGTTGGAATGACCTCATCGCTGGCCCTCTGCTGGGTTCCTGAGACTGACTCCCAGCGTGGAGGGAGATCGCGCACCTTTGTCCTGCAGATGGTGGATGCAAACCACCGGAGATGTGAAGCCTCTGGGCAAGCAGCACAGCGCCCGTGGGCAATGCCACCAAAGCTTCCTAACCTGTGGGCAAGACTCCGAAAGACTAACCACAGGGCTTTCACAGCCGCTGGTTTCTGGACAACAAACCAGCCCAAACATGCAGCTTTCCAATAACAGTGTATTATCTCGTACATTTCAGTGGCCTGACTGGGCTGAGCTGGAAGGTTGTGTGGACGTTGTGTGGGGCTCACTCAGGTGACTCGTGATTGATTCTCACTAGCAGGGCCCCCGCCTGTGGCCTCTACGTGGGCTTTGGGCTTCTCTTAGTACAGCTGCCGGGTCCACAGAGGGAGAGCCACAGGGGCCAGCCTTCCAAGGAGCCAGAACAGAAGCGGCTAGATTTCTCGGGTCTTAGCCTCAAAATCACTCTTGTCAATTTCTGCATTCTGTTCAATGCAGATATAGGGGTCATTCAAGCTCAAGGGACAAGGCCATATTGCAGAAAGGCCTGTGAGGTGGAGAGATGGTTGAGCTCCTTGAAGAAGAGCCGGTGAGATGCTGAGATGGTTGAGGTCTTTAGAAGAAACCATTAAGGTTCATCTTAGAGGGTCTGCTGCTCCAGGAGCTCTAGGATTCTGGGTTTCTCTTCTGGGAGACACTTTGAAGGGGCTCCCACCAACTGATGGGGTGAGACTGCTGGTGCTTTCAGGTTGGGGGTACTTGGCTCTGGCACTGGAAGGACCTACTTTGCAGACCGTAGATTTACCATGTCAGCGTTTGGATGGGTCTAGAGAAAGCAGGATGACCACCACATTGCAAATCAGAAAAGTAGATGCTGAACCAGGAGGGGCCCACACACGTGGTCACTGTTCAAAATGTGGGTTTCGGTCACGTGCAATGGGACTTGTCTGTGGAAGCGAGCACTTCCAACATCTCAATATGGTTCTGTATTATAGTCTCCTATATGTAGGTTTCTATTAAACCCGAAAGCTTAAAAAATAGAATCCCTAGGCCCACTCCCTGGAAGCCCTGCTGGCACAGTGATTACGTTCTTACCCACTAACTAAAGGTCTGAGGTTGAAACCAAGCAGTTCTGTGGGCGAAGGTGGTTCTCCACTTCCCTGAAGATCACAGCCATGGGAGTCCTAGGAGAGGTTCTGCTGTCTTACAGCCTCGCTGCAGGTCAAATTCAAGTCCACAGAAAGAGGTTCCGATTTCAGTCCATGCTCAAATCCACTGCATCAGCATATCTAGATTTGGGGCCTAATGTGTACGTATGCTCAGCATTCTCTAGTGTAGAATTAGTCGCCCCAAAGGGGCCAGCTCTAGTGCTGGGTGTGGTTGAGAAGAGATAGGTCTCAGATGGTGAGGACTCTAAAATTTGAGATTATCAAAGCTCTGATTATGATCTTTGAGTGGATAAGGGTGACAGAGAAGAATCGATGTCTTTAAGCTGTAGTGTTGGAGAAGAGCACGGAATATCTCACGGGCTGCCAAAAAACATATATGTCTTGTGGAAAGTGCAGCCAGTGTTCCTTAGAGGCAAAGATGGTGAAGCTTCATCTCACGGACTTTGGGGATGTTGCTAGGAGGGGCTATTTGTTGGGTAAGGGCATTGTGCTTGGACAGGTAGAGGGTCAGTGAGAGAGAAGGTGTTCAACAAGATGACTAGACACAGTGACTGCAGCACTAGGAGCGCGAAGGTCAGAGATGATACGGATGGACAGCATAGGGCAGGTTCAGAGCTGCAGCCCAGAGGGTCACTGTGCTCGGCTCAGTGGCAACTTACAGCTACGACAGAGCTCTGAGTGTGAAGTCTGGTAAATAAATCTCCCAGATCTTTGGGTTTAAAGGTCCTGCACTGTTGGTGTCTCCTGCAGAACTGTGCTTTCTGAGAGCTGGTCTGCACACAGTTAAGTTCACATCCGTTAGAGCTCCTTGATTCATGTCTTACTGACTTACGTTCCGGCAATGCGACGTAGAGATAATCCTGACAGGCTGGAGACATTAAATTTATACTGAAATATTTGTGAAACAAAAGATTACAAAGAAAATAGAAAAATGCATTTTTTAAAAAATGGAGTGGTTTAGGGCAGAGTATGTGGGTATGCTTACTAAGTTGCTGGGTTTTGATTTTTAAATTTTTTTTTTAGGTTAAAATTCCCAAAACTTGTAATGTGATTTGGGCGAAATTTTACAGACCAGATTGCCATTCCATTCAACCATTCCACGTATTTTGTTTTATGACCTTGATCATATTTTCCATGTTGTATCATCATCACTCTTCCCAGCAAGTTCTCTTGTGGCATTTGAGTCCCTTACGCAATTGACTTTGAATTGTATTTGAATGCACACATATGTTTATGTTTATATATTTTTATATATGTATATATATAGAACAACGACAACATAGAGTTCTGTTGGCCTAGTGGACAGAAAGTTTTGCTACCAAAGCAAAGGTGGTTAATTTTAATCTGCGGCCCTCAGGCCTGGTTTTAATTGTTTTTTGTCAAACATTCTTCTAAGCGGTATAGCACTGGTCTGTGCATCTGCTGTACAGAAGTAACTCGTGGTTCCTGTGAAGCTGAACACGGTGACACTGATGTGTTAAGTGCGATAATGGTCACCCATGGTGGACAGTGTTTGGTGGAGCTCCCCGATTAAAACAAGCTTGGAAGCAGGAGTGGCATCCACTTCCAAAATCGCTTGCCTCCAGAAACTCTGTGAACCTTGAGAAATGATGAAAGTTATACAAGTGTTTAGGTCTTTTGTTCATAGGGCCTCTATGAGTCATCTACGACTCAACGGCACTTAACCACCACCACAGCAACAACACTGCATATTTATATATTTATATAGAGGGAGCTGTAGTGGCAAGGAATTGTGTTACCAAGGCAAAGGTACATGGTTTGAATCCACTAGTCGCTCCATGAGAGACAGTTGGGCAGTCTCCTGTGTAATTT
>NW_006400015.1:540207-545752 GCF_000299155.1 Elephantulus edwardii
ACAAATCAAGTGACAGAGGGAAGGTAGTTCTTACAATAAAAGGCCTATTGACTAGCACTTTGTCTGTTATAGTATAAAAGTTAGGAACCCCAAGATGTAGAGGCTCAACTATGTCATTTATTGTTCTTAAGTTCTGGAGCAAATTCCATCTAACACTGGGTTGTTTTACCATGGTGTAATTTCTGAAGATGGTTCAGAGTAGAGCAAAGCTTAGACTTTTTTTTCGTTCATAGAATCTCCAAGTTGTTGTGATGTGTTGTTGAGTCAACTCTGACTCATAGTGACCCTATGTACACCAGCTCTGATCGCTGCTCTATCTTGAGCCAATTTTCATCATCTCTGATATACCTACACTCATTACCCCAGTTATCCTATCAATCTACCTCATCCAGGGTCTTCCTCTTCTGTGCTGTCCCTCAGCCCTTGCAAGCATGGTATCATTCTCCAAAGATTGGTCCTTCCTGGCTACATGCCCAAAGTATGTTTGGCGGAGTCTCAGTATCCTTGTCTCCAAGGAGCAGCTTGGTTTCACCCTCTCCTGAATAGACCTGTTAGTTCCCTTGGCAAGCCATGGTATGTTCAATACTCTTCTCCAGCACCAGAGTCACTAAGGGTTGTTGTCAGCTCAACCACACCTAACAAAAACCACAACATGACAGGCATAATTCTATAAGAATACATTAGATGAAACAGTAAAACTTCTTGTATAATGGAGCTAACATTCTAGTGGTGGGTTGGAAGACAGCTAGTGAACACACCAGTGAGTAAATACAGAATATTCCACAAGCTAATACGCTATGTAAGAAGGACTGGAGTGGAGCAAGACGACAGGGAATGATGGATCAGAAGGATAAATGGTTTGATGCTGTTTTATGGTGGATAGTGACAGTCTATGTGTGTATCTAGATGTTTCTAGGAAGACAGAACAGTGAGTGTGAAGGCTTTGGAGTATAACCATGAATGGTGTGTTCAAACAGCTGCAGAGAGGCCAGAGTGGAAAGAAAGGGAGGGATTGAGGGGGAACAGGTTGGAGACAAGGGTGGAGTTTCTGGGTTGGAGGCAGACCATACACTGCCAATATACCACAGTCCCTCTCTGTTACCTCCAGACATACACAGAAAGGCTCCCGACATGCTCTTCACTTTCCAGAGGCCATGTAGTGCCTTGTTGAAGCTCAGAATCTATGACCAGGTGACAAGACCTCAGGTCTTGTTTCCCCACATGAAAAATGGAGATGATGGTGACGACAAAGAGTGATAGCATCTACGTGACAGGGCTTTCGGTTTACAAGAGTATGTGGAAGACCCTTGGAACACTGGCTGGCCCCAGGAAGCACCATGGAGGAGTGGGCTGTTATCAACAGCAAGGCTAGTCAATCCCAGTGTCCAATTTGCTGTTCTTCCCAAAGAGCTTTTCCTTCTAAAAGACAACTTTTAATTAAGGAATTTCAGGTGTGAAAGGCTCATAGCTAGGGAAGCGATTTTGGTTATGGGAGGATTCTCTGAACATCTTGTAATACACACCATCAGAATTTACTTTTATCTCCAGATAGGAAGTATGCTACATCAGAATTAGAGGAAGACTCATCAACATCTTGCATTGTGAAAATGATAAAACCTTGCTCACTGAAACTGAGGAGGACTTGAAGCATCCGCTGCAGAAAGTCAAGGACTTTAATTATGGATTGAAGCTCAACATCAAAAAAACAAAGATTCTCACCACTGGGCCAGTTGACAGCACTATGATAGATGGAGAAGAGATTTTGAGATTGTTTAAAATACTAGCTTGCTCAGCTCCACAGTCAACATTCTTGGAATCAGCAAATAGGAAATAAAAAAGATAAATGGATTAGGAAAGTCTGCTGTCAGGGACGTCTCCAGAGTGCTAAAGTGCAAAGATGCCAGCCTAGAGACTAAGATGCACCTGATCCAGGTCATGATCTTTGCAACTACTTGCTATGCATCAGAGAGCTAGACATGAATAAGGATGACAAAGAATGACTTTGGGTTGTGGTGCTGGAGAAGAGTATTGAACATGCCTTAGACCGCCAAGAGAACAAACAGGTTTGCCCTGGAGAGGGTGAAACCAAGTCACACTCTGGAGGAAAGGATTTAGAAGCTTTGTCTTGTGTACTCTGGGCACATTGCCAGGGCAAACCAGTCCTTGGAAAAGGACATCATGCTTGGAAAGGTGGAGGGACAACACAGGAGAGGAAGACCCTGAATGAGATGGATTGACACAGTGACTAGGTAATGGAGGCAGGTGTGTCGGAAACTGTGAGATTGGCTCAGGACAGGACAGGTTTCAGAACTGTTGTACAAAGGGTGGCTATGAGTCGCAAGTGACTGCATGGCACATAACAACAGGCCGGCTCTCTCCTCCACCAGATTTTGAAAAGTATTCTTGGCCTCTTTTTGCTTCTTTAACTCAATATGCTTATGACTTTCAGAATCAAAACCTCCAGCTTTATTTTACGTTAGGTTGTAAATGTTATGCGTCCAAGGAGCCCCACTTGCATGCAAAACAGGGCCATCATGCCATGGTGCACTGGAAAGGAGCAGGCGCTCCAAGCTGCAGGGGAGATGGTGCCTCCCAAACGTCTGAGAGTCAGAGGCAGTGGAGGGGTGAGCGGGAAGGGGAGGGCCATTGGAGCATCTGCTCATGAATAATGAATCTGACATTAGAGCTATGCAAATGGAGCACGGCACACTCTAAGTGAAAACCTGGTCTCATCATTTATTCATGGCCTCTTGTGTTGTCAGCACCTGGCTGGTGCTGGGGATGGCACGAGAACAAAGCCACCCGGTTGCTGTCCGGGGTGGAGAAGGTCAGCGTGGTGCAGCCTGGTGTCTGAGATGGTGCCAATTCCGCACAAGCTGTGAAGGGACGTGAAGGTGAACAAGGCCCTCTGGGCGCTCGCTCGCCTAAGGAAGGAACAAATGTGATAGCTTATCGGGCGACAAAAATCACTGAAGCTCTGGACGCGGCCCACAGACAAGGGGGACACTGACTGATCCAGTGCCTTTGGTGATTGCTATCTTTAATGTTTACACTTGCACGGAGGGGACATCGCAATCAATTTTGTTCCTCGGAGCCTCGGGGTTGCAGGGGGGTGTCCATGGGGGAGCGCTGGCAGCCTTGACTTTACCTTTGAGGTTAACAGTGTTAGTTTTAGAATTCCGAAAGCATGAAGCATTGCAGTCGTGGAGACGAGGAGCCTGGATCACACAGGCCTCTGGATTGAGTTCCTTATTGTTCACAGAGACCCCACAGGGCAGGGAGTGCTGGTCAAGGAAGTGTGTGAGGGCTTGAGGAACCTGGGCAGAGACTTCCCAGAGGGCCATGCTCAGCTGGAGAGAAGCCCCTTCCACGGAGGAGGAAGATCAGAAGGCGCACTTCCCTGAGTGTAGGTGCTGAAGATGTGAGAGTGGACCAGGACGAGAGGGTGAGGAGACCTGGTCACCAGCTGTGGTGCTGGTAGTGGTGGCTGGGCAGTGGGGACTCTTGAGGGTGCAAAGGGGCTTCTCAGTGGGCATGGCAGCTGGAGCTCCCGTTTCCCAGATGGAGGGAAGTCCACCCTGGGACTGCTGAGACCATGCACCCTGTGTGATGCTGGATCATGGAAGAGGCCTTTGATGCTCAAAAGATAGCTCTTGTGTAAAGATCCAGCAAACACGCAGATCTTGGGGAGTCGCAGGAGGATCCTGGGGGATCGCAGGAGAGCCGCAGACCCTGGGCACTGAAACCAGCGTAACTTAGGTGCACAAGGTCCAGTCGGCCTTGTCTGTCAGCTCTTTTCCTTCTGGCCTCTTGTTAGCCATCTGCCTATTCCAGTTACTCTGAGCTGAGAGAACTGACCACGTGCTAGGTCATCACCACAGACCAGGGCTGGGTCATCACCAGCACCTCACTCAGAGTTGGTTCCGTCTCTCCTCCCTGCTGATCCTTTAACCCCCTCCCAGCCCGGGAGACCTGTCCATCCTGGACTGGCACAGCCATTATCGAGGGCTTCCCTGCTTGGCAGACATCTGAAGCAGCCTTTCCTGCACGAGGCCACAGTGTGTGCCCATTTCTAAGACATGTCCCCAGGAAGCACTGCACCATGTGAGGACAGCCTGCTCTCTCACTTCCTGCCCTACAGATCTTCTGTGTGTAAAACTCTCCAGAGGTCTCCCCAAGTATCCGGTCTCCCCCCAAAGAAAGCTAATTCCAACGTGCCACTAATCCACCCCTCTTAGACTTTCCTGTCTTGGTTTGGAAGCAAAGATGATGAAACTTTGTCTCATATACTTTGGGTATGTTGCTAGGAGAGATTGTTCTTTGGAGAGGGACGTCGTGCCTGGGAAGGTGGAAGGGTGGTGAAGGAGAGGAAGACCTTCGGCCAGGTGGATTGACATGGTGACTGCGACAATGGGCATGTCAGAGATGGTGAGGCAGGCACAGGACAGACAGAGTTCAGATCGGTTGTTCATAGGGTGGTTCTGAGTTGTATTCGACTTAATGGCACCTAACAACAACAACAACAACAACAACTCCTTACATTTCAGTGGGGAGGAAGCTGCAGTGAATGATCCCGTGAGTGATATTCTCTCGTTACTTCCACGTGGTGGTCTGTGGCCTGCTCTCTAACGGAGGGGTGGTCGCCCCTGGGCTGGGTTTCCAGCCCGTCACCCGGCAGGGCGATGGGAGTTTCACGAGGCACCTTGCTCTGCTGGTCAGGGTAAACGCTCTGCTGCGGCCACCCTGAAATTCTATTTCATTTGTGAACAAGCAGCCGCCTCTTCACCTTGTCCCATGTCCTGCACGTTACGGAGCTTCTCCTGATCACCTCTGCCGAATTGGAGACCTGAGTTCAAACGGAAACACAACCTTCTCGCTTCTTGTAAAGATTGTTTCTTTAGGCTTGTGAAGAAAGCTCTTTTCTGATTCTGAGTAAACTAAGGGTAGGGCAAAATCCACACCCATGAATTCTGGGCCTGTGAAAAGATGCTGAAGCGTGGAAGAGCAGAGTCCCCAGGAGGCAAAGGAAGGGCGTACTTGAGGAAAGATTTACCACAGGAAGCGAAAGTCACTCAAGGCAGCATCTGCTTGTGTTGTCAATAAAACTCAATTAGGTCTGGATTCTATAAAGCAAGAGATTAGAGATGAGCTGAGACAATAAATTTAAAGATAAGCTTTCTTACAGGAAGGCAAGGATCAAAACCGAAGCCATAGAGAGACCAGAATGCTGGTTTAGAAATAACAAATGAGCTGGCAGAACCTTCCAGTGTATGAGACCTAGTAAGACCCTGTGGATGCCCTTCAGTAACCTGGAGTGAGGGCGTGGAGAGTCTCCAAATGGAGGAGGAGGAGAGACCCAGAGACCGGTGGGCGGGAGACTCACAGGCCTGAGGCGCTTCTCCAGGGACTAAGGACAAAAGGGACAGAAGTAAGGCTCACAGACGATGGGCGAGATGACCTCCCGAGAGAGTTGGCACGCAGCAGAGGGACTGCAGGAGTCAGAGAGGCCCCCAAGTGTTGTAGTAATGAAAAGTTACTTCTGAAG
>NW_006400015.1:545852-547129 GCF_000299155.1 Elephantulus edwardii
TAACACTTTGTTTCCTTATTTTAAAATTTTAATTTTAAATACATTCAGTTAAAGAGTAACACTATCTTTTGGTCCGAACTAATGTCTCATTCTTTTTTACTAATCAGTCAATTCTGCACTGGATTTTTGAACAGATTTTTACCACTTTCTTAAAACTGCCTTTAAATTGTCCTAGCCTACAACTGGAGATCCTAGTCATTTGAGAATAATACCACCTACCTATGCTCAGGGCTTTTCTTAGGGGCAGTTTTGCTCTGTGTTCACCAACTCTCCCATCATCCCCAAAGACGTGTCACTCAAGGAAACCCAGACTAAGAAGTTATAGGAGAGCTTTTGATAGAGAGAAAAATCACAAAACTCAACATGTGAGCCAAGGAGTACAGGTAAAAGAAGGAAATATATTGTAAGAAAAGGAAAAAAAAAACACAACACCAATTGGCATGGGATTCAAACGTTGGGCTGTTAGGTCTAAGACCTGAGACAAGGGCTTGATTTCTTACACTACCCCAGTCACTCTCACCCTCTGAGCAGTACAGTGGACAGGCTGGGGCTGGGGCTGGGTAGGAAGTGCTATTGAGAGAGTTTCCCTGCCTGAGCTCTGATAGCAGCTCTGCAGGGAGCTGCCCTGGGAACCCAAAGGGCACACCTTGCTGGGGGTTCAAATCCACTAGCAGCTCTGTGGCAGAGAGATGGGCAATCTCCTGCCTGATTCACAGCCTCGGAAACCCACTGGAGGTGAGCCATGGGCTGGTTCTGACTCGTCTGCAGTAAGTTCTGAGAATTTGAGGTCTCTGAGTGGTACAAACTGTTAATGTTTGGCTGGTAAAGGGGTGTGTGTGTGTGTGTGGGGAGGGTTTGATCCACCTAAAGGGTCCCCAGTAAAGACTTAGTGATCTGCTTCGGAATCATCAGCCATTGACTCCTCCGTGGAGCACAGTTGTCCTCCGACACACACATTGGACATGAATCAGAATCAACAGCTAATACCTCAGGTAAGGGCCATGGCTGGTTCAGTGTTAGACATTTCATCTTCAATGTGGAGATCCTGGGTTTGATTCCTGGCCAGTTCCCTTCAATCCAGCCACCACTCATTTGTTTGCAGAATCTTGGTGATTCTATGATATTAACAGATCAGTGGAGATTTCAGAGGAAGGCTGATTAGGAGAAAAATCCTGATGATCTACTTCCTAAAATTAACCAATCAAAAGCCTGTTGTGAGGTTGGATGAGTCATCCAAATATAAATATATGCCAAATAATTTGTTCGAATTTGTTATT
>NW_006400015.1:552134-556608 GCF_000299155.1 Elephantulus edwardii
CCCCCCCCCCCCCCCGTAAAGAGGGACAACAATGGTGGCACTCACTGCGAGTTGAGTTTGACGGTGTTTGGTCAGAGGCTGTGGCTTTCCTTTCTGGTTCTGTGACGGTCATTCATGCATGCAGATAGTAAACGTCTTCATCTTCATGTCTTCGCTAGTGGATAGAGAAAATCGAACAGTATTTTGGTTTCCTAGGGCTGCTATAAAAAATTTCCACAAAGAATTGGTTGTCTGAACAGAGCAGTGGAACACTGCAGGGTTTCCAATCCAGAAAGTTGTGTCAGGGTTGTTTGTATTCTTCTGCTCTAGTCAGTCAGTATTCCGAGTAAATCATTCAAGAGACTGGACTGTACGAGGACGATTGGGGCATCAGTGTGGGAGAAAGGCTTATCAGCCATCTGTGTTCTGCAGATGCAGAAACTGAAGAAGGCTTGAAGCACATGCTGCAGAAGATGAAAGACTACAGCCTTCAGTATGGATTATAGTTCAAGAAAATCAATATCCTCACTTCTGGACCAATGCCTTTGAATGGCGGCGTTGGCAAAGAGTGTTGACTGCACCACAGACTGCCAAAAGAACTAACAAATCTGTCGTGGAGGAAGCGTCACCAGGCTGTTCCTTAGAGGCGAGGATGCTCACACGTTATCTCGCGTACTCTGGGCAAGTTGTCGAGAGCGGACAGTCCTTGGGAAAAGACGTGTTTCTGAGCAAGGTAGAGGGTCAAGGAAAAAGAGACATAGACCCTTCTAATCGCTGTTCTGTCCTGAACACAGGAAGCCACATGAGTCAGAGGAGACTCAACAGGAAGTTATTTTTAAACCATGTGGCTTAAAATGTTGTTGTGTGCTGTCGAGCTAGAACCGACCTGCGGCTGACCCTCGTGGGTCACAGTGATGGCAGAATATTGCAGTTACTATGAGAGCATGAGGAAGACACCGAAGAGGCAGGGTTGAGTCTGTTGTTTATAGGCTCACTATGTGTCATAGTAGACCCGATGTCACCTAACACCACCACCGCCACCACTCTGACTCTGTGAGAAAGATGCAACAGTCTGTTTCCATAAAGGTTTATCACTGTGGCAACCCTCAGATGCTTCAGTTCCATCCTACAGGATTGCTTTGAGTTGAAATTGAAGACAGTAGGTTTGTTTAAGTTTTTAATTAGAAAAGAAAGTTCCTTGATAATTTGGGGGGTGTTTGAAGGAGGGGGCCCAGCACTCTTGTGCTTTAAGAACTGATTATCATGTACTCTGGGGTTTATTCGTGAATGACTCCCTCCTGTGGGACAATGGGCGTTGGTGGAGAAGGCAGAGCCTGGACTTACCCACAGCCATGTATCCTCTTCTGACTCACAATGACTCTGAAGACCAGAGAAGAAGCACGTGGAAGGTCCAACCTGGTGCATCTTCATGGAGCCAGACTGTCTCATCTTCTTGCAAGGAGCTGCTGGTGGACTCAAACCTCCAACCTTCCAGTTAGCACCTAGCATGGCAGAGAGAAGTATTATACATCTGAAATCTCAGCCCACCAAAAAGGATCTATGACCTGCCTGGCAAGGACATTTTATCATCATCCGAAACAGGCTAGACTCTGAAGCTTCCTGCGATCTGAGGGTGCATCCTAACACTCACGCTCATTGGAAATTTGGAGTCCACCTAGTGCAAACTTGAAAGAAAGATGTGGTCATCTGCTTCTGAAAACGAGTCCGTGGACTCCACAGAGCACTCTGCTGTGCTCACACGGAGAGGTTACCTCCGTTGTTATTTGCTGGAGAAGAGCACGGAACATGCCACGTACCATCAAGAGAACAAACAAGTCTGACTTGGAAAGGGTGAAACCAGGTTTTCCCTGGAGGCTAGGATTTTGAAGCTCTGTCTCATGTACATTGGGCACACAGCCAGGAGGACATCATGTCCAGAAGGGTGGAGAGACAGTGCAGGAGAGGAAGACCTCAGATGAGATGGATTGGCACAGTAATTGGGGCCAGGGGGGTTGGTGTGTCGGAATCAGACTGGCTCAGGACAGGGCAGGCTTCAGAGCTGCTGTACACTGGGTCGCTATGGGTCGCAGTCAACTTGAGGACACACAACAAGAAGCAAGAACGCAGTTCTAAATATCCAAAGGTGATTTTTACAACCAATAGTTTTATTTCAACAATCAACACTCTTGGCACCAGAAGCCAGGAAATTAAAAGACTTATAGCCATGGGAAAGTCTGCTGTTAGGGACCTCTCTAAAGTACTCGAGCAACGGTGTATCTCTGGAGACTAAGGTGTGTCTGGTACAGGCCATGGTCTTTGCAGTCACTTGTTATGCGTCAGAGAGTTGGACAATGACCAGGGAGAATAGAAGGAGAATGGATGCTTTTGAGCTTTGGTGTTGGAGAAGAGTGCTAAGGGTGCCATGGACTGCTAAGAAAACAAACAGGTTCATCCTGGAGAGGGTTTTCAAACCAGGCTGCTCCTTGGAGGCAAGGATTCTGAGGCTTCGTCTGACATACTTTGGACATGTTGTAAGGAGAGACCGGTCCTTGGAGAGGGACATCATGCTTGGGAGGGTGGAGGGACAGCGCAGGAGGGGAAGGCCCTCTATGAGGTGGATTGATTTGGTGACTGGAGTAATCAGGATAAGTGTGTCGGAGACTGTGAGATTGGCACAGGACAGAGCAGAGTTTAGAGCTGTTGTACATAGGGTCGCTATGAGTTGCAAGCGAC
The DNA here is from genome assembly GCF_000299155.1 of Elephantulus edwardii. Classification (NCBI taxonomy): domain Eukaryota; kingdom Metazoa; phylum Chordata; class Mammalia; order Macroscelidea; family Macroscelididae; genus Elephantulus; species Elephantulus edwardii. The sequence continues at coordinate 554,847 of NW_006400015.1, forward strand.
TCAACGGCACATAACAACAACAACAAAATGGCATGGTGATCATAGAAGCACGTTGGGAAGATAGGCGGTGAAGAAAAGGCCTAGAGTCTGAACAGACTCTCTAAGAAGTAAGGATACCAGATCCCTTCATTCTACCATGAAAAAAAAAATGGCTTTGAACCAAATAAGGGATAAAAGTGGTTACAGAGCCAAAGTCCTAATATTCGAGCCTAAGTCATGATATATAAGGGGGTATAGTTAACGGATCAGTGAGTGTTCCAGTTCAGAACTTCAGAAATGATGAGCCCTGGGCATTAGGATTTTCTTAGCTGTGGCAGACATTAGTAATCGATTATAATAATCTTCATTGTAAACCTACACACAGCCTTAAAATCCTTCCCAACACAGGCCAAGCTGCCTCTGCCACCCCCTGAGAGCTGCTATTCCGTTCCTAATCCTGTTCAGCTAGTTTTTCAGATTAATTATGCAATCTCAGGAGGCAGTAATTCAAAGGATACATGAATTCTTGAAAGAAGAATTAAGGCTGTAATTTACAAGTCTGATTTCCTACTCAAGATTTTTTTAACTAGAATTAAAAATCTTAATAAATGCTAGGAGTTTAAGGTTATAGTAACAATCTAGCTCTCTTGTATGAGTATGTGTTCTGTCAAAGATGCCACAGTCTCATTTAAAAAAACACACCACACCAATAACTAAACATTGAAGTATTTAAAACTAAAATTTTTTATTTTTTGAAATTGGAAATGTGGTCCAATTTGAAATTAAGGAACCCCAAAGAAGGGGGAAAAATTTTCAAATCCTCTTACAATTCATATCTTCCTAGAGCCATTTTTGTATCTGCATCATTTATTCTTAAGTGTTTGTCTCTGAAGTGGAAAAATTCACTTTTCCCATTTTCTTTTAGTCTAGTGGGAAGGAGTTGCTCTTCCAGTCCAAAGATCTCCTCCCGTGCAGTTCACTGACTGGAAAACCTGCCGGAGGGTCGTCTGTGAGTTAGTTCTGACCCGAAGGTACATAACAATAACGGTGAGAAAGTGCTAGTTCAGAAGTTCAGGAACAATAAACGGCACTGCTGTTGCTGTGACTGTTGCAGACATTGCTAATCTACTCCAGCAGTTTCTTGCTACACTTAGACACTTCTACAGAGCCTTTCAACACAGCATGTTCAGCCACCTTTATCACTCCATTGGAGCTGGTATTTAAGGAACCATATTAATCCAGCTTAACTCTCTAAATATTCAGGCTAAGTTGTTGCATCTCAGGACAAAATGACTTCAAGGCCAGGCGATAAGTTTGAAAAACAGCAAGTGGGTAGTGGGGGTCTTTGATTCCTTAATCAACTAATCTTTCTACGATTCCATATTAGCATTTTACTGAAAAATAGAAATGCAAGACTTTAAAGCAATCATCCAAAGCTAACTTTGGTATGTGTCCATGTGGATCAAAAAGTCTTCTCAGATGTCAGACTTAGACGTGTTTTTCAACTCTAATTTCTTTCCATTTTGAAATGGAAAATTTGTTCCAGTTCTCAACATGAAAAATAAGGAAGCAGAGTCTTTTTGATGAGTTGACGGTAGGAATCTGTATGGAGCGCAGTGGTGCTCTGACACGTGCGTGTTTGTAATGGGCTGGGGTCAACTCTTGGCAACTGGCTTAAGTGTCCAGGGCCTGGATTATGTTAGGGCTTGCTGGTTATGAAAGGGGTTTGAATTTCATACAGTGCATGATATCATTTGAGGATTTAAAAAAAAATATTTTTTAA
>NW_006400015.1:558830-559994 GCF_000299155.1 Elephantulus edwardii
CACCACCATCATCACCATCACCACCATCACAACTACCACCAGCACCACCATCACAACTACCACCATGCTACTCATGCTGGCCACCTCACGTTGACATCATGATCGCATTTAATTCTCTCCACGGCTTTGGGAGACAGGTGCTGGTGTTCCTGTTTTACAGAGGGACAATAGAGATGTAGAGGAAGAAATAAGACGTCCATGCACTTTGAGATCCATGTTTACATCTGCTTCCCTGAGTCTCCATTCTCAGACACCTAATGTAATTGCATTCAGACTTCGGTTCTTCTGTTTTCTTATTCATTCCACCACATTTCAGTCTCCTCTTAGTCTTTCTATCCAGTGTACAGCCTTCAGTGGTTGACTCAAAGAATAATTATAGTCTGGTTTTTCTTTGAGGGACTGCCAAACTGCTTTCCAAAGAGACCACAGCTCCCTCAGAGCTGCTGATGGATTCGAACCACTGGAGAGGTGCAGCTCCCTATGGACAGGGCCCGCAGAGCTCAATTTCAGAAGAAGAAAAGCAAAATTCAGAGCAGGTTCAACTCCGCTTATTGACATTGAGACAGAACCAAGTCCTGGCTGACCCTTCAGCATGTTTTCAGAGGTTATAAATCTCACACGAAGGTAGACGTTTCTCCCACACAGAAGCTCTTAGATTCAAACCACCTGCCCCTGGGTTGGCAGCACTAGGCCGCTGGAACTCGCTTGAAAGTTTAAACAATCCTAAATATTATAAAATGCAACAAGCAGGTTAGAGGTACCCGGAGGGTTAGAATAGACTCCTGGGCATCCATCCTCCTGCTCTTGTTGGGCCCAGGGTTGCATTCCCCATGCCCGTCCCCTTCACGGAGTTCCTGCCTCTTCTGCCGAACCCCCCCTTTCTATAGCACGATGTCCTTCTCCAGGGACTGGTCTTTCATGATAAAATGCACGTGAGACAACATCTTGCCATTTTGGCTTCCAAAGAACATTCTAGCCACACTTCCTTCATGATGTTGTTGTTATGTGCCATCGAGTCGCTTACGACTCATAGCGACCCTATTTACAACAGCCCTAAACACTGCTCTATCCTTGCTTCTAAGGAGCAGCCTGGTTTAACCCTCACCAGGATGAATCTGTTTTCTTGGCAGTCCATTCAATACTCTTCTTCAGCACCACAGCTCA
>NW_006400015.1:560344-576395 GCF_000299155.1 Elephantulus edwardii
GCAATCCATGATTTATTTTCAGTACTCTTCTCAAACACCTTCAATTTGTCTTTGGTCTTTCTGACTCATTATTCAGCTTTTGCATTCATATGAGGGGATTGAAAATACCATGGCGGAGAACAGACGCACCTTAGTCCTTGCGAGGATGTCTTTGCTTTTTAAAGCTTTCTGATGTCCTTTGCTGTAGATTGCCTGATGCCATCCACTGCTTGAGTTCATGACTGCTGCTTCCCTGACCGCCAGTTGTGAGTCCAGGTAAAGGCAGATCCTTGACAACTTTGCTGTTTGCTTTTCATTATGATGTGAAGCTTATTGGTCCAGCTGTGGAGGGTTGCTGTTTCTCTATGTTAAGGTGTAAGTCACACTGAAGGCTTTGATCCCCAATTAGACTTCAGGTGGTTAATGCATCTTCCTGTAAAGCCTTGTTCCATTCCTCTTCATGTAGGCCAGCTTCAGAGATCATTTACTCAACAAACCGTGTGTGTCTGTTTGTGTAAGCCAACCATGTTGTGGTTGTTGTTGTTATGTGCTGTCGAGTCACCTGCGACTCATAGCAACCTTATGTACAATAGCCCTAAACCCTGTTCTATCCTGTGCCAATCTCACTGTCTCTGACACACCCATCCTGATTACCCCAGTCACTGAATCAATCCACCTCATAGAGGGCCTTCCTCTCCTGTGTTGTCCCTCCTCTCTCCCAAGCATGATGTCCCTCTCCAAGGACTGGTCCTCCTTGCAACATGTCCAAAGTGTGTCAGATGAAGCGTCAGAATCCTTGCCTTCAAGGACCTGCCTGGTTTAACCCTCTCCAGGATGAACCTGTTATTCTCTTAGCAGCCCATGGCACATTCAATACTCTTCTCCAGCACCACAGCTCAAAGGCATCAATGCTCCTTCTATCCTCCCTAGTCATTGTTCAGCTCTCTGACGCAAGTGATTGCAAAGACTATAGCCTGTATCAGATGCAACTTAGTCCCAGAGTGACATCATTGCTTTTCAGTACTTTGGCGAGATCTCCAACAACAGACTTTCCCATCACAATACATCTTTTACTTACCTGGTTGCTGGTGCCAAGATTGTTGATTGTGGAGCCAAGCAAACTAAAGCTGTTAACAATCTTCAATCTCTTCTCCATCCATCTGGATATCTCTAGTTGCTACCCTTAAGGATGCTTTGGGCAGAATAGTAAATGATCCAGGAACTATTAAAAGTAGATCGAAAGAGTATACAGAGTCATTGTACCAAAAGGAATTGGCAGACACAGAAGAATTTCATGAAACAACATAGGAGTAAGAGCCTATGGTGATGAAGGAAGAAGTTCAAGCTGCTTTTAATAGCAAAAAGTAAGGCCCCAGGAATAGATGGTATCCAACAGAGTGTGGAAATTATTGAACAATATCATTGATATCACATGCAAGCAGGATTCTGCTGAAGATTATCCAAAAATGACTGGAACAGCACATCAGCGGAGAACTGCCAGAAGTGCAGGCTGGGTTTAGAAGGGGTCGTGGTACTAGGGATATTGTAGCTGATGTTAGATGGATCTTAGCTGAAAGCAGGGAATACCAGAAGAATGTCTATCTCTATTTTATTGATTATACAAAGGCATTTGACTGTGTGGATCACAGCAAACCGTGGCTGACTCTGAGAAGAATGGGAATCCCAGAACACTTGATCATGCTAATGTGAAGATTATACTTGGACCAGGAAACAGTCATCAGAACAGAGCAAGAAAGCACTGCGTGGTTCAAAATTGGGAAAGGCGTGCACCAGGGTTGTGTCCTGTCTCCATACCTTTTCAACCTGTATGCAGAACAGATTATCCAGGAGGCTGGGCTCTATGAAGAGAAATGTGGGGTCAGAATTGATGGAAGATTTATCAACAATCTGCATTACGCAGACGACACAACCCTGCTTGCTGAAACTGAGGAGGACCTGAAGTGTCTGATGCAGAAGGTCAAGGACTGCAGTCTTCAACATGGAGTGAGGCTCAATGTCAAGAAGACAAAGACTCTCACCACTGGGCTGATTAGCAGCATCAGGATGGATGGGGAAGCCAACCAAATGTCTTTAATTTTACAAACTACAAACCAGGAACAATGCTCAGCGCGAAGTTTTAACGGGTATGGAGAAAGAGTGGAAGCGTGACACACTCTTCCCGATTGGGAAGCGAGCAGTGTCACCTCATGTCGTTTTAGTGTTGGTTCTTGGTCCATTTGCAGCGTCTGCATGGACATTACTGAGTGTTCTCGAGTTCTCCCTCTTCAGGATGTCTTCCATAGTGTGTGGAAACAGGGGCAGCATCTTCAAAGTTCCCAATGGTGCTCCCACTGTGCTCCCCCTCCCTCGCTCCCTCTGTGGACGAATCTCCTCTCCCTTCCCTTTTGTAAGGAAAGGAGATCTCATTGAGGACTCACCTGGATCATCCAGGGTCCTTGTCCACGACAAGATTTTTAACCAGTTAAGCCTACAAAGTAATTATTTTTCAAATAATACTCATAGGTTTCAGAGATTAAGACTTAAGTGTTTTAGCCAGTCTACCACATTAGTTTCATGTGGTTCCACCATGACAAAAAACACTTCTAGACTGAAATTAAGCCTCCAACATTTTAGACAAAGATTAAATATATTATTTATTGTTCCATTTCTTTTTTTTCTATAATTATATTTTATTAATTTTCATAAACATTTACAGAGATTTTGGGTTTCCATTCATTCACCGTTGCACCATTCTCTCTACCCTCCTCCCAGTTTGTTCTTGTCCAAATGCCACAATGCTTGTCAAAGCCAGTTCTGATTAATCTTCTTTGTCAGTGTGTCCTTTGCCATTCCCTATCACTCCTCCCTGAGAGAGACTTCACCCTGAGTCATAAGGAAAAGGGGATGGCGTATTCTCTTAGCTACTTCCTGCTGAAAAGGGACACTGTGGGTTTCAGGGTGAAGATCTTCTCTCACTACTCTAAAGGGCCCCTTTGGCAGTAGGAAACACATAGACTATTATGGAGATTGATTTTGGAATTTAGATTCACTCTTATTGATTGTGCTTGGCCATACATGTTCATATCCTTGAAGATGTATCATGGGGGTGTTGCAACCTAGAAGACACAAATTTGACTAACAAGTTATAAGTACATGAGTCAAAAATTACGGAAAAGTAAAAGAAAAGATTCTTTCATTGTTCCACAACCCCCCCCCCAGGTCCCCTCCACCATGCAGCCCTCGCTCTAGACTCCTGTGATGACAGAAACACCCAGTTATATATCTCTTTTAAACAGTTCCCTCCCTCCTCCGCCTCAGTGCAGCACACATCATTGAACCCATCTTACTCAGTCTCTCCCCAACCCCAAGGACAGTCCCATTCTACAACAGTGGCATCATGTAATATTTGTCCCTTTGTGACTGGGATATTTCACTCAGCATAATGTTTATTGTTCCATTTCTATACTTGATTTTCACCGTAGATACTAGAGTAGAATTTACTAGAAAAGAAATAGAATCCAAAAGAATACAATAATTAGTAATTGTTGAGCATTTCCTATTGCTGTTTGTACATATATTTTTAAGGCTGATTTTGTATGTCCTGTACCCAGAGACTGGACTTTATATTCTGCATCTGCATTCATGTTGCTTTATAAATATAGGGACTGGGTCTGCTACATTTAGCAGCAAAGTCATTGCTTATACCTTTAAAATTAACGCATTTGGAAATGTTTTGTGCATATGGGGTATGAATTATATGATTTTCTGTTTTCAGGGTTATTTGCAAGTCAGAAAAGCACAATCCTTGCGTTCCTGCCTCTCCCCTTCCCCCGCCCCCTTGCACCTTTGGGGAGGGAGCAGTGCATCTCGGCTTCTGGGGGGTCAGAAATGCTGCCTCCCACTGAAGCAAGCCTGTGGAGACATCCAGGGTTCGATACTGGATGTTCGTGCATGTCACACACACCTGAGAAAGGTGGTACCTGCAGAGCCTATTAGCGGTGATGGGAGCAGGAGACGGCAGTGCCTGCTGGGAATGTGGACCTGGGCCGTGACAGCAAGGTGTACGCCTTTGATTCCCACCTCTGAGCGGAGCTGTCCGTGTGGTGGCTGAACGAGCCCTGGGACCCTGGCCTGTTTTTCCAGGATGTCTTCAGACCCTTGAGTAAATAATTTGCTCCATATTGCTGAATTCTTAAGACAGAGAATTGCCCACCCCAAGAAGGCCTTTTCAGGTCTTCAGGGAAATGCCTGCCTGCGCTTTGAATGCCTTGTCTTTGGCTGTTGGACTCTCACTGAGCTAATGCAATAATCCCTCAGCATTTTTCTCTTGCGGCCGCTGACAGGGTGGACTTTTCCCTGGGCCCGTGGTGCCTGCTGTCAGGTGGACTGGAACTACTTTCACATTTTTAGTCATTAACGGGACCAAAGTGGGCATACTTGGATGTCTCCTGTGGCTCGCCTTGACTCTCTGAGGTGCTCAGGCCCTGATCTCATCAACATCAATGGCTTCTGGTCCTTCCCACGATTACCGTTAATGGGCTGAGGGTGCATTATCTCCTGCAGAAATGATGCTTCCGTGGGACTTACTGTGCAGTACAGGGCGGGAGGATGGTGGGCCAGGACCACCCTGTGGAGAGGGAACGGGAAATGCTTAGCGAGGACTCTGCAAAATGATTATCGTAAGCATGGGCTTCTTTTCACTGCTCAGACAGGTGGTTCTTATGTGGGAAAAGGGAACAATGATAGTTAAGAAGATGCTAAAACCTCAATAATGAAAGAGAAACGGCGTTGTGTTCCGGCTGGTGCTCTGTTGCTGTTGGTGGTGTTATTGAGAGATGATATTGGGTTGCCTTCTCTTTCATGACTCCGTGCACAGTGGAGCAGAACTCTCCCCATTTCCTCACCTCTCCTTGGCTGACCAACGGTCAGACTGTTGTAATCCATAGGTTTTTACTGGCCACTTTCTGAAAGTTGATTTCCAGGCCTCTCCTCCCAGTCTGTGTTCATGGGGAAGCTCCTTTGAAATCTGCTCAGCACCAGAGCCCCACAGAAGCTTCCACTGACAGAGAGGGGGCTGGCATGACGTGCGCTGGCTAGAAGTGGAAGCCAGCTCCCCCTGAAAAAGGCAAGAATTCCACCCCTAAACTGACGCTCATTCCTCCCACTTGTTCTTTTTCTAAACTATCACTCAACTCAACCCAACCATTCGTTATCAGGTGGCACAGATGCCTAGGTGACCCTCCAGTGGGTTTTCAGAGGCTGCAGTTGCATGGAGGAAGATTGCCCATCTTTCTCCAGCAGAGCAGCTGGTGGATTCGAACCATCCACCGCTGGGTTGGCAGGTCCACTCCCTGTGCACTGGGCCTGGCGAGCCTGTGTAACCGCCTCTTTCCCCTTGTGGTGGAAGGGGCCAACACACTGCCCTTGACTTCATTGGCTTTCACCTCCCTCCATCTACCCGTCTCTCTGGATGGACAGCGAGCTCGGGAAGCTGTGTCGTCATGGCTGCAATGGCTCAGCACCAAGCTGGGGCAGGGCCAAGGGTGAGGGACGGAAGTAGAACCAGAAACAAGGTTCACGGTGATACTGACATTGAGGGATCTTCACTTCACCGAGTCCAAGAGCTGTAGGAAACAGCAGAGAGATAAGGCGTGGGAACCCAGCCCAGAGCCGCCCCTTGGATTCTCTGTGGGGTGGGGCTCGTTTGGATGGGACGAGGACTCATCTGCACAGTCAGTGGGTGACCAGTGTCAGTGACTGTATCTGATGACCCAGCATCCACGCCCAGGCAGGGTGCACGTAGGGTCACTCCTGGTTGGTGCCCACGCCACAGCAGAGAGTCACAGCATTCGTCCGTTCCTTTATTATCATTTTCCTATAATTTGCTGTTGGCCTTGACTGAGGACTTGAGGACTCTTGCCACACCTCCGCTCCTAACCTGCCTTTGTGAGATGATATGGAAGAGGCGCTAGCCAAGGCATTTGGGGGCACAGGTGTGGGGAGTGTTGGGTTCCCACTGGAATCTCTGCCCACTTGTGTGGGACCAGCGCCTCCAGGAATGTCTGGTCATGGACCTTGCTGTCTCCTTTCCTGGGATCTGCCTTTTCTCACAGCAGAGTATTGAGCTCCCGAGGGCAGAGGTGAGTTTTGGATCTTGGTAGAACGACACAGGCAAACCTCTACCACTTTTTGGTTCACACCAATGGGCTCACCCAATCTCACCATTTAGGCCCATGGAACAAAACCTCAGGGTGTGGTTCTGAACTAGACTCAAGAAGTTTCTTTATACCCAGCTGAAAGGGGAAGAAAGGCAGGGAAGAGTTGCTCAAGTGAAGAGAGGAGATGTAGGGTCACCAAGTTCTGTTCTGAATGAGAGCTAGTGAGAAAAGGTCCCGGTGAAGTGAAGCTCCAGTCTAGATGTCTTGCAGGTCAGGCCTCGGGGGCATCTGGCCCAACAGAGAAGGGGTGCTTTGTCTCTTTGAAAGAAAGAGAACCGTTCTTGAGAAATAGAGAAAAGTGCTGTGAGGTGTTGCAGACTGAGGGTCCCAAAGAATGGAATAATTTTATAATTATTAATAATGAGACAAACAGCCAGAAATGTGATAGAGCAGAGAGCATAAAACGGGACCAGCAGTTCTCGACTGAAGACCCCAAGCCAAGCTTCTCTGTGTCTTTATTGAAAATCATCAGGAAGTAAATCACAAAGAGAAGTCAATGCAAATGAAGCCAAGCTCTTTCTATTGAAAACCTTCACCTTGACTCAGGAAGGAGGGTTTCACAAATGCAAGAATTTGGTTTACCCTTAACTATTAACCTTGATGCCTCAGGGTGAACTCTAGCTCAGGAAGTAACACTCCCTCTGTAGGGGGCCCCTTGCTGTCTCCTGTCTGCAGGGAACAAACAGCTCATTTTCTGGGATCTGCCACAAGAGAAATCCTAACTTATAAATCTGTAGTGCCTTCAGTTCCTGAACAAGGATTTTCATATAATATTTGGTATAAAGTCTGGCTTCCCATAGTGAGGTATTGCAGAGGGCTCTGATTTCGGTTCAAAGTGATCATTGACTTGGCTTACTGTTGGGAAGAGATTTCTAATATTCAAACTGTAGGCCTTTTGGTAGTGTGGCACAGAAACACCATTTGGCCCAGACTTTACTTCGGAATGCAGAATTTGTCAGGATCGTGCCTGTGCTGATGAAATGGAAGGTGTGTGTTATCGATTTTAAAGGTCAAGGCTTTCATTTTAGTGCTTGGAAAAAACGAAATGTTGTTTTTGTTGTGTACTGTCAAGTTGGAACTGACCCATAGCTGACCCTCCAGTGGGTTTTCAGAGGCAGTTTAATCTCGTGGAGAAGATTACCCATCTCCTCTTGTGTGATTAAAATAATGGCTGTTGTCTGCGGCTGGACCACCCTGAATGTGCCCAATCTTGTCTAAATTAATGGCTATTGAAAAAAATTAGTAGTATTGGCTTTGAAGAAAAAAAAATCACTCCCAGCATATAGACTGTATTCTTGCACTATGAAGACTGGCTAAATCAGCACAGAGCTCCTTTAAATGTCTGATAAAGAGTGGGAATATGAATTCACTTAGTCTTCTGAGCCACGGCATCTCTCTGTACAGAATTTAGCTTCTGCCAGGGGACACACAAAGCTTTATCAAACCACAGTTACAACACACGCTTCTTCACCTCTGCATGGCGCTAATTCTCTCTTTTTTGTTTCTTTATTTGAATATCCTGTCCCCAGATGATATTGATAGATTATCTTCACGAAAATACTGTGCAAACCGCACTGTGATTGTTTCTGAGAGACTGATTGTATTCGTAGGGGTGAAGGCATCGGACGGCAGAGGCGGCTCGCATGGTCGCGGCTGCTGCTCTGATTGTCTCGGTCACGGTCACAGAACGAGCCTGCTTGGTCTTCTCTCCATAATCTCATGTCACTCAACATAGATTTACAGACAATTTCATTACGTGGAAACCACACAATATATTGAAATTGTTAAATTTGTCGTGCTCCAAGGTTTGAAACCAAGCATGCCAGCCTTTTTCTTTCTTCCAAGTATACATTTTGTTAGGGGAAGAAAGTCTTGTAGATAAGCTAAAGATCAATCAAAAGGTAAATGACATATATGTTAGTTATATGTTAATCGGCCTTCCTCTGCCTTTTGCAGACTCTGGTTCATTCCAGACTCTGTCAGGCTTCTCAGTGGGCAGATCTCAACTCCAGAAGACACCTTTCTCCTGAGGAGTAGCTGGTCGACTTGAATTGCAACCCCACAGGTCGTGCAGCCAGAGCTTTATATGCCGAAGAAAACTTTAAGAAGCACTTTAAGTATCTTTAACACAGTAACATGGCAGTGATGATGATGGTTTTTATTTGCTTTGTGAAGTTTCACACATTTATTATATATCATTGTATGTACCTTCAATTTTTATTGTAATAAGTTTTATGGAGTTGGTTCGTAATTATGAATGGTACATACTGGGGTAGTCGGGGTGGGTGTGTTGGAGACAATGCGATTGGCACAGGATAGAGCAGGGTTTAGGGTTGTTGTACACAGGGTCGCTATGAGTGGCAAACGACTCGACGACACACAACAACAACAACAACATGGCTCAGGTGCACAGAACCTGGGATCACCTGCAAACAAGCATCATCTTGTTGCTTATTACGAGATTTCTTAATGCTTGAAGACATTCTTGAGTGAAAATGACTATGTCTTAGCCACTGTTACAAATGTGTACAGCCAAGAGTTTGCTTTGACCTGAGAGAGGTCAGCTCTTGGTCCTGGAGCCTCGGAGTAGCCTCTAACTAAGCCATTTGGCTTAGAATGTCCCGAGTGACCACTCTGTCTGTTATTCCCAGTGGGCTTCTGAGGTCACGCCTGGTCATTTGTGAAAATGAGATGGCTCAGGATGGGGTCACTCACCCTCACAGTCTGGGGGTAGAAGCTCACCATTCCAGAGAGGCCAGCCACGTGCCTGGGGTTGAGGGGCTGAGCAACACGACATGGGCCCAGTCTCTGGGGAGAAGATGAGGCTGTGATTGCCCTAAAGCACGTGAGCAGTGCCGCAGGCGCCTTATATGATGGAGCCCAGCCAATGCTCTGGGCACTGGAAGGGCTTCCTGGGTTGCCAGGACTCCATGGCCCCACACTGGTGCTGGCAGAAGTCACAGAGGCGTGTGCGTGGAGCAGTCCCAGGCCCCGACACTTTATTCTTGAGCTGCTCTCAGAAATCATCTGCCTCTCTTACTCCATTGTGTCCCTTTGGTTTTGTGTCTTGACACCCCTTTGCTATCTTGCGCAAGTGATGTGAGGGGAACGCGTTAATTTGCATGTTGGGAAGGATATCCTGCCGTGTCTGGAATCACTGGGCATTTAGATAGTTACTGATGTGGTTGCACTTTTTGGTGGCTTCTGTCATGTTGGTCCTGACTCATGACAGCAGAACACACGTGGAACTAAATTCTGCCTTGTGCTTTGCCATGACCGTTGTCAGATGGAGAGCTATGTTTCTAAATGTGAATTGCATGTTGCCATCAATGTACTACCCTAGCACCATGTTCAATGAGACGCGAGGATGACCAAGGGCTCTGAACCTCGTGACAGGAAACTGCTAAGTCGGCGTAGCCCAGATGAGGTCAGTGGAGGTGTTTTGTCATGTCTTCCTTTTAAACCAACTACTTTAATTAATCTTTGATAATTAATATAGATAAATAATGTTGCCTGTATTGATTTACCCCACATAAGACATCACATTTTTTCCATGTAAAATTATAATTACAACTTGACTATGTTTATAATTCTCAGTCATTCTTTAAGACTCATGCACTTTCTGAACAGGCCAAAGAGAAGAATTTAGTGAAGACAGTAAACTTCATGTAACATGGTCTTTTAAATATTTGTTGATAGTGCTTATTTCTGCATTTCAATTATTTGTGCAGAATTGTTTTGGGCTTACTCTTTAGATAGACAAGGGCAGATATAGGGCTTTTATGAGTCTTACGATCATCTATCATTTTAATTTATGAAATAAATGGAAAATGTTATCACTCGCTTCTTATGACTGTTGGAGTTACACAGGCAGGACTGGGAATATAGGCAGAGGGTGTCCAAAGACACGATGCACCTGTTGTGTGAAAAGGTAAGAACAGAGCTCTTGGATCACCTGACCTCTGGGGACAGATTGCCCATCCTCCTCCTGCAGAGCAGTTGGTGGATTCGAACTGTGTGCCTTTGAGACTGTAACACAGCTTCCTCACTAGGCCACCAGAGTTCCTCTATTGAGTGCCTGTTGAGTTAAGTGAACAAAAGAAATATTTTAGTCCTCGACAACTTACAGACTTAAAATTTATCAGCTTAGCGACGGTATCCAGTAATGTCCAACTGATAGATTATTCACTTTTTTCCAATGCATTAGTTGCAGTCATAAATGACTTCAGCTACCTTTTGGGGGAAAGGTAAAGGAAAATTTGCAGGCTATTCTTAGTAATATTGTTGTAGGTCCCTAACCCCACCAAGGCCTGCCCTCCGCTTCAGTCAAGGCCCTCTGGACTTTAAATTGGTTTAAAAAGAGATCAAGCTAATTGGCCAAACTCCTCACGGTTATTGTTCTACAGACCTAGAATTTGTCTATTTGGATCGCTCTGGTGGCCTGGTGGCAAGAAGCTGTGCAGTAATCCTGAAAGCACGTGGTTTGAATCTCATCACCTGCTCCGGGAGCAATCACTTCATGTGACATTAACCGCCTCTTAAAATCCACTGGAGGGTCAGGGTCGGTTTTGACTTGATTGTATAAAAAAACACAATAATAATACTTAAGCAGATTGCCAAGTCATTTCACTCCTTGAAGCATTGTGATAACCATTCCCAAGGAGCCCTTTGTGACAAAGGATTCTGATTGCCACCGTCTCCTTGCTTTCCAACTGGTTAATGGCATTTGCTTTACTGTGTCACTCAGCAGTTCCACCTGGCTCCATGGGAACCAGAGCTTCAGTACAACATCAGCTTCCCTCGTTGGATTTGCTCTTGACATGACAAAGACAGTTGTCACAGAGCTTTTCAAGGATGCACGGATTCCCCTCGTCGATATATTACTCAAGATTCTAGAGAAGAGAGGATCCTCTGGGCCCTGATAGGTAACATGAATGTGAGATTCTTCCTGTCAATTGTTGTTAATTGCCGTCAAGTCATAGGCAACTCATAACCACCTTATAAATGAAAGACCTGGACACTTGTAAAATTTTATAGTTTCTCCAAGTTCATAGGGTTTCCAGAGGCAAGCTATTTTGGAAGTGGATGCCACTCCTGCTTGCAAGCATGTTTGAATTGGGGAGCTCCACCAAACACTGTCCTCCATGGGTAACCATTATCACATTTGACACATCAGTGTCATAGTGTTCAGTGTCACAGCAACCACGAGTTACCTCTGTACAGCAAGTGGACAGACCAGTGCTAGACCACTTAGACGAATGCTTGACCAAAACCAGTTAAAACCAGGCCTGAGGGATACAGATTAAAATCGCCCACCTTTGGTAGTATCACTCTCTGTCCATTAGGCCAACTGAACTCTCTTTATGTTGTTATTGTTGCTGTTAATTGCCATCAAGTCATAGGCAACTTATGCCAGGGGAAAAAATAATTGTGTCTCAGACACACTGAACTTTGGCAATTGTTGGATTAAAATTATGATCAAGATTTGTTAGAATTGGTCTTGAGATTTCAAACATTGGACTTCAAACATTCAGACTTTGAATACACAGGTGTTGGAAGGTGTGGAAACAATGTGGTCAGCATGAGGGCAGTGATGTCAGACCTTCACTAACTCCACAAAGGAGGACAGTCCCCATCAACAACATAAACAGCACAAATGGCTTCCAATGTTCTTCCAATTCTAACACCCACCACGGCTCTTGCTGTGCTGCTATTTGCCTCACTGATCCATTTCCGGGACCACACAGAACTTGCAGATGATACTCAAGATTATAGGGTTTACTCGGAAAGTGTGCAGTCGTGAGTAACACGTCACAGCTATCAGGGTGCCTGAGGAGTCTAAGATGGTGTGTTCAGGGAATCCTACTCTTGACATGCCAAAGTTTGGGAGTCCTCGTGGCCTAGTGGTAAGAAGCTGTGCTGCAATCCCAAAGGCACATGGGCTCGAATCCACTAGCTGTTTGGTGGAAGAAGGATGGGCATTCTTCCCCTGTGCAATCAACTGCCTCTGAAAACCCGTTGGGGGGGGGGGGTCAGCAATGAGTCAGTTCTGACTCAATTTCACACAATATCATGCTATGATTTAGCGTGGAAACAACCAGGATACAATTCTTTAGTCAAGAGAGCTTCTCAGGTGAGTGTCAAGGCCTTCTGACCTTGAACCTCACTGGGCTTTGCCTTAAGCTCTGGGCCAGTGTCCCTCAGCCCTTTCAGTGCTGCCAGCATGCTGACTGCTTGCACCCTCTGCCAGTAGCTTGGGTGCAGACCTTGGCTCTGGCTCTGGGCCGGCAGTTCTGCTTTAGTTCTCTCCCATATTGGTTTCCGGTTCCTTCTCCACACCCGCTGCTGTTGATCTGGTCTGGATCTGTGTCTCACTCTGTGTCTCTGACCCGGAAGTATGTGCTGTGCTCTCTGCTACTTTCTTGAAGGTGTTGAGGTTCACCCCCTGCGTGCCATTACTCCTGTTCACCCTGACCAGGAAGGATGGTACAACTGGCCAGTGCTGTCATCAGAGCTCCGCACATCTTGGTTGCATGTTTCCACCCAAGAGGTGCTGTTTACCTTGTTTATATTACTAGTAAGCGGTCCATTTCCATAGGGGCGCCCTGGTGGCTTGTGGGTAAGGAACTGTGCTCTCAACCTGAAGACACACGGTTGGAATCCACCAGCTGCTCCATGGGAGAAAGGTGGACAATCTCCTCCTGTGCAATTTGCTGCCTCCGAAAGCCCACTGGAGGGTCAGCTATGGGTCCGTTCTGACTCGACAGTACATAATAATATCCAATCCTATTGGGAACGGGAGCAAAAACACCCTATTAGTATTAGCTCTACTCAGCCATTTAGTGAAAGTAAAAATTAATGGCTAGAAATGCCACATTGAATAACTGATTAAAGCACAGAGGGTCCAAACGTACAAACGTAGAATGAATAAGGGCAAGGAGAGGAGATGGTGGGGAGAAGCGTTCCAAGATGGGCTTCGGTGTGGTGCTAGTTAAAAGCCCGACAGCTACGTGAAAGCTTGGTGGTTCAGACCCACCAGCCTCTCCTGTGGAGGGGGATGGAGCACTGCGCTTCCACAGAGACAACTTGGGAAGTCTTCTGGGGCAGTTCTTCTCTGTCCTACAAAGCCACTGTGAGCTGGAATCAATTTGATGGCAATGAGGCTGTTGAAAAATCAGGAGCAATGTGGCCCCGTGGAACCTGTCCCGGGAGCTGCACTGCGGTGGACTCTGGGCTGTTGGTTCTGGGTCCACCCTGCTGACCACGGGGCTGTTACACCACTGGTGCTGTTCCTGTTTCTGATGTGATCGAGATGACTACTGCAGTACGGGATGCGGGCTCCTCCGGGTGTCAGAGGACCCTTCCTGAAGAGGAATGGCTGGACTAGGTCTGGAAGAATGAATGACACTTTCCCAGGCCAGAAAAAAAAAAGGCAAAGCTTCTTCCACGTGTTACAAATAACCTTTGGGGATGAAGGAACATGGTCTAGGGTGATGTTTATAAAATCGGGGTCCACAGAACACATGTGTCTGTACTGGGTCATCCGAGAGATGAAATGAGCTAGGGTTTTTCCAGTGAAGCCCAAGGATCTGTCTGTCTGACGGAGAGTAAAGTTCCAGTGAGCTAAAGTTTTAGGAACTTTAGCAATTAAATTCAGTCAACTAATTATGACTCAAGAGAAGGAAACAGCAAGAAGTCTCCCCACCCACATTTACATTTGTCTTTAGCTTAATATATCTGTGTATTTGTGCAGATAACATGATGCGCGCCAGTGGGAGAATGTACAGGGAGATTTTTGCATGCGTTTGTTGCTTTAAAGGGCTTATACATATGCAAGTATGTGGGCCATTTTCTGTTGAATTTTAAAAACTATGATAACAAAATGCTCGTTATGATTATTTTGGAAGACAAAAATTATCAACCTTTGGAAATGAGGGAATATGCAATTTGAATAGAGATGCAATGTATCTAAAAATACGCAATGCATTCTTTTCTTAATGCTTTATTCTACGTGTTAAGGAAAAATGTTCTGAAATAGGAACGTAAATGGTTTATCAATATAAGAAAGTACATCTAATTATATCATCTTCTCAAGCTTTTCTTTCTACATCTCATTTCAAAGTTAGGGTGAAGATAAAAGATTGGTTGCTTGTTATTTTTATCACAAGTTCAAAAATTTTTCTTTGAGGCTTTTACAACAGGAAGAAAGGTTATTTTTGTTGTGTTAGGTGCTGCCCAGTTCGCTAGAACTCAGTGATGCTGTGAACAGCAGATCTGAACCCTGCCCTGTTCTGTACCATTGTACTATTTTACTTCGGATTTTGAATGAAAAATTATACAGAAAGAGACATTTGTCCACGGATTATTTTAATTGATTTACAAAATCCAGTTCTCAAACAGGATGGCTTCTTGAGAGTCTGCTAAGAGTACTACAATAGAACAAATCTGCAAAGTGCCGATTTCTCACTGGATCAAATAGAATAAAATCACACAGCACACCTTAGTCTTCCACATGACTCTGATTTCAAAATGGGATTTAGGTCTGTAAAGGCCAGCTCTTCAGAATGAAAAATGATACAGCATTTTCACCTTAGGTAGAGCTGTAGCATCCTTTTCACTTTGATCTACTTATTTAAATTTGAATTTCAGTTAAAGACAAAATTTTATGTTATACTTAATTCTTAGTTCACAGAGTTTCCACTAGAGCTAAACATTTATCCTTAGGCCAGGGATCCTGAATGTGTCCAATTAAGGCTTTCTGCTAAAGAGAGGAAAGAAATTAAATTGCAAAAAAAAATGACTCCATTTGTTCCACCTGTAAAGTGCACTGATTTACTTAATCTCAGCTCTGTCAGCTTTTAAAAGCATGATTTTAATTGCAAGTTCTAAAGCATCAGTTGTCCAAATGTCGAGATTGTTGTTAAGATGAAAGAGAAAATGCAGGACATTTAGGGAAAACGAAACTGTTGTTCTGTCTCATTTTACTTTCTTGAAGGTACTGAGAACTTTTGTAGGGATCAAAGGCAGTGAAAATATCAAAGAATCAAGAGTTTCAGAAGGAAATAAAAACTTGTAAATGAAACAAAGGTAGAAGAATTGAGTTAAAAGCAAATTATATGGTTGAAAAGGTTTAGAGAGAAATGGTAACCCATGCAGATTATACTGTACTGGCTGGAAACTCAGAGACAGGTTTCGTAAAGCCATTCTTTTTGGTGAAACACTTTTAGTTATTGGTTTAAAGTGAGAAGAACGTTTCCCTAACGCCAAATATTTGTGCACACACACACAAACACACAGAACATATGCATGGCATCGGGGAAAGTAGGGTGGTCGATGGTGTAGGCTGTTGAGGGCTGCACTGCTTTCCCAAAGGTGGCACTTCTCCAGTGGTTCAAATCTACCTGCAGCTCCAACAGGGAACTGTGGGCAGTCTCCTGCCATGCTACTTACAGCCTCAGAAAACCCACTGGAGAGTCAGCTACATAAACAAGCATAACATATGTCTACGATTGCCATTGAGTTGGAACCAAATCAGAGTTGACCTTCCCCTGGGTTGGTGAAGAGATTGAGATTGTTCACAGTTTTAGTTTGCTTGACTCCACAATCCACACTCTTTGCACTAGCAGCCAGGAAATTAAAAGATGTATTGTGATGGGAAAGTCTGCTGGTAGGGACCTCTCCAAAGTACTGAAGAGCAATGGTGTCTCTCTGGAGACTAAGGTAAATCTGATACAGGCCATGGTCTTTGCAATCACTTGTTATGCACCAGAGAGTTGGACAATAACTAGGGAGGATAGAAGGAGAATTGATGCCTTTGAGCTCTGATGTTGGAGAAGAGTATTGAATGTACCATG
>NW_006400015.1:576595-581771 GCF_000299155.1 Elephantulus edwardii
TTAGGGCTGTTGTACATAGGGTCGCTATGAGTCGCAAGCAACTCGATGGCACACAACAACAACAGCAACAACAACAACAACAACAGTACATTGTAAGGGAGGAGATGACTCATCTTTCTTCCAGGAAGCACCTGGTAGATTTGAACTACCTGCCTTTGGGAAATGAAACAAGGAAATAAGGAGACACATTGCACTGGGAAAGTCTGCAGTTAGGGACCTGCCCAAATTGGTAAGCAGTAATAATGTCAGTTTGAGGACTAAGATGCGTCTGATTCAGGCCCTTTCTGATTACTTGCTGTGCATCTGAGAGCTGGACAATGAATAAGGATGACAGAAAAGAATTGATGCCTTTGAGCTGTGGTGTTGGAGAAGAGCTCGAAGCATCCCATGGACAGCCAAGAGAACGAATAGATATGTCTCAGAGAGGGTGCAGCCAGAGTGCTCTTTGGAGGCAGGAATGATGAGACTTTGCGTCACATGCTTTGGGCATGTTGCTAGGAGGAGCTGTTCTTTGAAGAGGGACGTGATGCTGGGAAGGGTGGAGGGTCAGCGAGGGAGAGGAAGACCCTCAACCAGGTGGATTGACACGGAGACTGCCGCAGTGGGCTCTTTGGTGTCAGGAAGTGTGAGGACAGTGAAGGCCAGGACTGGGTCAGACCTTTTGTTTATAGGGTCGCTATGAGTCATACTTTACTGCACCTAACAACAACAACAACAACATAAGCCTTTGGGGAAAATATATTTATATTTTTTAGTGTGAATTTAGTGTTTTTCTTAATCTAGATTCTCTTGAAGAGCAAGACCAAGAAAGGGCGTGTATGTATTTAAAAATGAAACAAAGAATTGAGCTGAAACCAAATTGCAGATTGAAAAGAGGGAGAGAGAGAGAGAGATTGATTTACTTTAAGGAAATGGCTTAAATCATTGTAGAGGATAACAAATCTCAAATTCTAGGTTGTTGTTATTTGCTGCTTTGTCTCCTACAACTCATAGTGACTCTATGCACCAGAGCTCTGAACTCTGCTCTGTCCCAGGCCAATCTCACTGTCTCTGACACACCTACCTTCATTACCCCAATTACTGTGTCAATCCATCTCATCTGGCGTCTTTCTCTCCAGCGCTGTCCCTCCACCTTTCCAAGCATGATGACTGGTCCCTGCTGGCAGTATGTCTGAGGTATGTGAGATGGAGCCTCAGAATCCCAGCCTCCAAAGGAACAGCTTGGCTTTACGCTCTACAGACCTGTTAGCTCTCTTGGTTGTCCACAGTGTGCTTAAAACCTTTCTCCAGCACCACAACTCAACAGTCACTGTCCAGCTCTCTGACATATTAACAGGTAACTGCAAAGACCATGGCCCGGATCAGGCGCACCTTAGTCTCTAGATTGACATTGTTGTTCTTTTCCACTCTGGAGAGGTCCCTGACAACAGTTTTTCCTAATGTAATTTGTCTTTTGATTTCCTGACTGCTGGTGGCAGGAGTGTTGACTGTGGAACCAAGCAAATGGAAATTGTTAACAATCTTAGTTTCTTCTCCATTTGTCATGATCCTACAAATAGGCCCAGTGGTATGAATTTTCATTTTCTTGATGTTGAACTTCAATTAATATTGCAGATTAGAGTCCTTGAGCCTTTGTGGCCAAATGTCAAGAAATCTAGAGGACAGCCACCTGGCCAACTGACTGGAAGAGTTTTATTCCATTCCAAAAAAGAAAATCTGACAAAGTGTAGAAATTATCAAACAATAGTCTTCAATAGGAGTTGAAGCTCAACATCAAGCAGACAAAGATTCTCACCGTTGGGCCAGTTGGCAGCACCATGATAGTTGGAGAAGAGATTGAGGTTGTTAACAATTACAGCTTGCTCGGATACACAATCAACACTCAACACCAGCAGTCAGGAAATCAAAAGATGAATTGCACTGGGAAAAACTGCTGTCATGGACCTCTCCAGAATGCTGAAGAACAGTGACATCAGTCTAGATACAAAGGTATGCCTAATCCAGGCCATGGTTTTCTCAATTACTTGTTATGCTTCAGAGAGTTGGACAATGACTAAGGATGGCAGAAGAATAGAAGCCTTCGAGTTGTGGGGCTGGAGAAGAGTCTTGAACATACCATGGACCACCAAGAAGACAAATAGGTCTGTCTTGGAGAGTGTGAAACCGAATCTTTTCTTGGAGGCTAGGATTCTGAAGCTCTCCCTCACTTTCTTTGGACACGTAGCCAGGAGAGACTGGTCCTTGGAGAAGGACATCACTCTACAAGGGTGAATGGACAGTGCAGGAGAGGAAGACCCCGAATGAGACGGATTGATACAGTATCAGGGGCAATGGGGGTTGGTGTGTCAGAATTAGTGAGACTGGCTCAGGACAGGGAAGGGTTCAGAGCTGCTGTACGTAGGGTCACTATCGCAGGCAACTCAATGGCACCTAACAACAACACAACAACAACAACAAGAAGATTCTATGACAGGTTTGGAAGCCAGAGTGGCATCCACTTCCTAAATAACATGCCTCTGGAAACCCTATGAACTTTGATAAATGTTGATAGTTGTAGAGGGGCTTCAGGACTTTTGTTCATAGGGTCGCTATGAGTTGTGCTTGACTCAAAGGCAATTGACAACAACATCACTAATATCACAGGAAAGTAAAGTCCTACTGAAATCATTGAAAAACTGTTGGAACAATACAGTCACAGAAAACTACCAGAAATACAAGCTGAGTTTAGAAGATGCAGTGGTATTAGAGATATCATCGCAAATACCAGATGGATCTTGACTGAAAGAGGAGAGTACCAGAGGAATATCTATCTGTGCTTCATTGACTATCACAATAAGTGGCGGCTAACCTTGAGAAGAATGGAAACCCCAGAGCACTTGATTGTGCTCATGCGAAACCTATATTTGGACCAGGAGGTAGTGGTCAGATCAGAGCAAGGAAACATTGCATAGTTTAGGATCAAGAAAGGAGGATGGCTAGGATGTGTTCTGTTTCCACATCTTTTCAGTCTATATGTGGAACAGATGGACTTCATGGGGAAGAATGTGGCATCAGGATTGGAGGAAGACTCATCAACCACCTGCAATATGCAGATGACACAACCTGGCTTGCCAAATTCAAGGTAAGGTTGATGGGTTCTTCTAACCCACCTAACTGCAGGGCCTGAAAAACCCACGATCGACTGCTCAGGCCGCAAGCTGCTGGCTCTCAGGCTGAAGAGGTTGGGGAATTGCAAGGTTGTTGGGAGTTATGACAGACTGCTGGTGAACCTGAGGAAAAAGGCGTGCTGTTCTGTCTCCAGCCGTGGAAACCTCACAGGGCAATCCTTTCCTATGTAATCTGATAAGTGAGTTAGAGTTGGCTCATGGGCAGTTTATTTGACCTTGGTTTGATGTTTGCGTTAATAATGGTAAAATGAGTCTAGAAAGCAAAGTCAAAATAGTTGTTCAGTGGGACAATTACCATCAATATTTGAATTATACACGCAAATTTGTTGATCTGGCTATATATGTAGGTTGTGATGACTATGAAATGGATCAGTTTGTTAAAAAAAGTATGACTTGAGTGAAAGTTTTAGAGCAAATTGATTTTCCATTCAAATGTTATACACATACGCATTTTATTACATTAGTTGCAATGCTCACAGTGTAACCGCACACTACCCTTTGATTGTCATTTTTATTAATTCTCCTGCTGCCTTCTGAGCTTTATCCTTTATCAAGTGCAAGTTCAAATTGAAGCAGAAGAAAATGAAACCAAGTCCCTGAGTACCAACATATGATCTTGAGTCTATCCCACATGAATTTAAAAATCATCTTAAGAATAGGTTTGACGAATGGATAATGAAGCTGTGGTATACTCACACAATGGAATACTACACTGAATTGAAAAACAAGGAACTCATGAAATATTATTCAAAATGGGTGACCATGGAGGACATTATGCTGAGTGAAATATCTCAGTCACCAAGGAAAAAATATTGCATAGGGCCACTGTTGTAAACTGGACTGACGTCAGGGTTGAGGGAAGACAGAGAAGAAGGGGATGAATGGTGTATACAGCACTGAAACAGATGAGGTAGAGAACTGTTTAAAAGGGATATTGATTAGGTATTATTGTCATGACAGGAGTCCAGAACGAAGGCTGCAGAGTAGAATGGACTTGGGGGGAGGGATTATATAACAATGAAAGAATTTTTCTTTTACTTTTCAAAGAGAAGAGTGAACTGGGGGCGAGGGAGGAGCAGGGCAGGGAGAAAGGTGCGAGAATGAATGAATGGAAACCTTAAGTCTCTGTAAACTTTCATTAGAATTAATAAAAAAAGCCCTAAAATAAAAATAAGTTTGAAGGATTGAACACCAATGATTGAAGACCAGATGAGTTGTGGGATGATGTTAAGAATATAATTTATGAAAACAAAAGGTTCTTACAAAGACAGAGGAGAAAGAAAAAACCAAAGTGGATGTCGGAAGAGACCCAGAAAATTGCACTGGAGTCAAGAAGCCAAAGCCAAGGCAACAGAATTTAACGAGCTGACTAGAAGAATTCAAAAGGCGGCTCAGGAAGACAAAGCAAACTACTGTAAGAGAACATGCAGGGACCTGGAATTAAAGAGAATAAAAAGGGAAAAACTCAACATTTCTTAAGCTGGAAGAGCTGAAAAAAACAAACTCAAGCCTTGAGTTGCAGTACTTAGAGATGCTAAAGGCAAAATTTCCAGGAAATATCAAAAGCAGATGGAGGAATTTACAGAGTCACTGTAAAAAGAATTGGCCAACAGGGAAATATTTCAGAAAGTACCATATGATCAAAAGGCAATAGTAATGAAGGAAGAAGTTCAAGCTTCAGTGAAGGCATTGGCAAAAACAAGGTCCCAGAAATCTATAGGATTCCAATTGAAATGTTTCAAATGACAGATGCAGCTCTGGACGTGCTCACCAGTCTATGCCAGGAAATTTGGAGGACAGCTGCCTGGCCGATTGACTGGAAGAGATCCGTGTTTGTTCCCATTCCCAAGAAAGGTGATCTAACAGGATGTGGAAATTACAGAACACAATAATTAATATAACACACAAGCAAAATACTGCCCAAGACTATTAAAAACTATGAGATATCATCTCATCCCAGTCAGAATAGCAAAATTTAACAGAACAGCAAGCAACAAATGCTGGTGAGG
>NW_006400015.1:582496-584174 GCF_000299155.1 Elephantulus edwardii
AAGCTGTGGCTCCAGGGATGTCATTGCTGATGTCAGATGGATCCTGGCTGAAGGAGAGGAATACCAGAAGAATGTCTGTCTGTGCTTTACTGACTATACAAAGGCACTTGACTGAATTGATAATAATAAATTATGGCTAACATTGAGAAGAATGAGAATTCCAGAACACTTAATTGTGTTTATGTAAAACATATACATAGACCAAGAGGCTGTAGTACAAACAGAACAAGGAAACACTGCATGGTTTAAACTAGGAAAGGGTTGTATCCTTTCTCCATACCTATTTAATCTGTATCCTGATCAGGTTATTCAAGAGGCTGGACTCTATGTAGAGGAATATATCATTAGTTTTGGAGGAAGACCTCATCAATGGCCTTGATCATGGTAATCACACAACCTTGTTTGCTGAGAGTGAAGAGGACTTGAAACACTTGGCGCAGAACATCAAAGACTGCAGCCTTCAATGTGGATTGCATCTCAATGTCAAGAAAAGAACTCACCACTGAACTGTCAATGATTTTATCTTACTTGGATCCACAATAAATATTCTTGGCACTAGCAGTTAAAATATCAGGAGCTATATTTCACCGGGGAAATTTGTAGGCAGGGATCTTTCCAAATTACTGAAGAGCAATGATGTCAGTTTGAGGACCATGATTCAGGTCGTGGTCTTTTCAGTTACTTGCTATGCATCTGATAGCTGGATAATGAATACGGATGACAAGAAGAATGGATGTCTTTGGATGGGGGTGTAGAAGAGTGTTGGCTATTCCATGACCGGCCAAAAGAACAAACAGACATGTCTTGTGGAAGGTGCAGCCAGAGTGCTCCTTGGAGGCAAAGATGATGAAGTTTCATCTCACAGACTTTGGGCATGTTGCTAGGAGAGGTTATTCCTTGCAGAGGAACATGATGCTTGGAAGTGTGAAGGGACAGTGAATGAGAGGAAGACCCTCAACCAGGTGGGTTGACACAGTGGCCGCAGCATGGGATTGTGTCAGAGATTGTGAGGATGGCACAGGGTAGGACAGGGTTCAGACCAGTTGTTCATACAGTCGCTATGAGTTGTACTCAACTTGACCGCACCTAACAGCAGCAACAACCTGCCACTGTTCTCTGAGCTCTATGCTTGGTCAATTCTGCCACTTTCACCCTTTTGGACTTGATTTTCTAATGAGTGAGTTTGACTCTGGTGGTGTTCACCTGACAGGCCTGTCTATCGTTTAGCTGAACATTGAGTCAGAGAGTTCTGCCCCAGGTTCTAAAAGTGACAAAAGGTCATGGTCCCAGCGGCTCCATCAGTCTGCTTGGACCACCAGGCCCTGGCATTTGTCTGCTCTTTTGTCTTAGCCCATGTTTCCCTCCAGTGTACCCAGACTTTGCTGCCGTGATCCCCTTTGGAATGGTCAGCAGTGTCCGCTGGGCACCATCTAGGTCTTCTGGTCTCGGCTCATGGGAATAGAGATTTGCATTTCCTTGTCCTTAGAACCAATTACTTCTAGAAATCTTTGCTTTTCCTCTCTTTTATTTTCTCAGGACATGAAGAGATCAATGGTTGTCTTTTTTATATTAAAATTTTTCTATTATTATTAATTTTTTTGAAAGTTTACAGAGACTTTGGATTTCCAGTCATCCGTTGTTGCACTTTTCTCCCTGCCCACACTTCACCCGCCCCCCC
>NW_006400015.1:584471-620836 GCF_000299155.1 Elephantulus edwardii
GTCTCCCCCCAATCCAGATGTCAGTCCTGTTTTATAGCAGTATTCATCCTTTTGTGACTGAGATATCTCACTCAGCATAATATCCTCCAGGGTCACTCATTTTGGATATTTCATGAGTTCCTTGTTTTTCAATGCAGCGTAGTATCTCATTGTGTGAATATACCACAGCTTCTCTATCCATTTGTTTGTTGATGGGCACTTAGGTTGTTTCCAACTGTTTGCTATTGTGAACAAAGCCGTGATAAACACGGGTGTGCGTATATCTGACTGGGTGGCAGTTATGGTTTCTTTGAGGTATATTCCCAGTACTAGAATTGCTGGATCACATGGTATTTCTATTTGCAACTTTTTGAGAAAGCGCCATACTGCCTTTCATAGTGGTTGGACCATTGTCTTTTAAATGGCTACTCGGAGACGTTTAAGACCCCAGGTGCTGTTCACCGAAGTAGAATGCAGAACACTGTGTATTAAATTGTGCCCATGGAAGAATGGGGTTCACTTTGCAAAATTCCAGGCATCCAGGAGCTGCCTAACAGATGCGCATGTCCTTTGTCCTTATTCTCTAAAAATACTCTATAGTTTACGGAATTGAGTAAGAGAAAACTTGCTAAGCCACTGCTTTGTAGTAATGCCGACTGGCTGACACAAAGGAGGTGTTTCTGTTTCATTTTCCAAGCATCGTTTCATTTATTCCTTTTGTGTCCTTGTTATCAAGTTTCTTTTTTTTTTTTTTGCTCACTCTTCACTAAATGTGGCACACTTTGAGGATTCCTTAAAATCAAGCTTTGCTAGATGTTTCTGTTTGTTTCATTTTTCTGGGTCTTCATAGTGAAATCTTCTTTTACAGATAATAAATGATTCAATTTGAGTTCAGCGAGACATCTCTTTATATTAAAAAACAACAACAACAACACCCCAAACCCACAAAAACGTTGAAAGAGCCCAATTATTTGATTTTTCAGTAAGAGAAAAGTGTCCTACTGTGTTCTTGATTTCAGCAGCTCCTCTGATCACTAAACTCCTCTTTCCTTCTGAAAGATTGGCAGCAGACACAGGGCTGACAGGGACTCCCTCCCCATTTACCTTCTAGAGGGGAAATAGATAAGCTCTTTTTATCATGTACTTTGCAGGTTAAAAAAGAACATTTAAGCATGTATGCCTGTTTATGGGATAATGTGCTGCATATTAAATACTTTATAAAATGTAATCCAAAGCAGAGATGAAACAAATGGGTCAAAGTTGAAATAAACTATATTTTGAAATATTTTAGTTGGCATGATGATAATCCTTGGAGGCAAGGATTCCGAAGCTTCTTCTCACATTCTTTGGGCACATGGCCAGCAGGGGCCAGTCCTTAGAGAAGGACATCATGCCTGGAAGAGGGAAGGGACAACACGGGAGAGGAAGATCCTGGATGAGATGGATTGACACAGTAACTGGGGGAACGGCGGTGGGTGTGTTGGAGTCGATAGGGCAGGGTTCCGAGCTGTTGTCCATACGGTCACTATGAGTTGCAGGCGACTTGATGGGATGTAACAACAACCTGATGTGGTGTTTTTTTTTTTTTAATGATGAGAAATATTTGTTTTTAGAATTAGCCAGCTGGACTCAGTATAGATGATCCCAATTTTGTTGGCAACATCCAAAGCTTCATAATCAGGAGCAAGTGGAACATAGGCCTTCTTCTCTCCATCAGGCCTAATCAAAGTGTTGACCTCGGCCACATTAATGTCATAGAGCTTCTTTACAGCTTGTTTGATTTGGTGCTTTAATTTGACATCCACAGTGAACACAAGTGTGTTGTGATCTTCTGTCTTCTTCATGGCTGACTCAGTGGTCAGGGGAAACTTGATGATGGCATAGTGGTCAAGCTTGTTTCTCCTGGGGGCTCTCTTCTGGGGGTATTTGGGCTGCCTTCGGAGTCTCGGCGTCTTAGGCCGCTGGAAGTTGGGTGACGTGCGGATCTTCTTTTTTATTTTGGCTGTGGACGCCCTTCAGGACGCCTTTTGGCCTTTAATGCCTTTGCTTTGGCTTCAGTTTTGGGAGGGGCAGGGGCTTCCTTCTTCACTTTTGGCACCATCTTCGTAGAAAGGAACATGATGTCTTTAGAGTTTTAAGTTTTTTCAAGTTTTTTAATAGGACAGTATACACATAGAGTGGCTTTCATCAGAACGACTAAGACTGTTTGTATTTCAAATTGTCTTCCTAAAATATTTTCATTTGGACTGATTTTTTTTCCCCTCAAAACCATTCAGACTGTGCTCAATTCTGCTTTGTAGCATAGCTGACGAAGAAGGAAGAGTGTCAACTCTGTCATTGCCTCATTATTCACACAGTTCAAATTTGTTGCATCTTTGCAGAATCTTTTAAAAGCAACCTGTGTTATTTCTTTCCTGAGGGTTTATTTGGACCCACTTAAGTAACCAGATACTGCTGTTCCGTCCGGTTATTGAATGGTGTTGGAGGTGAAGAAGACGCTGGACCTGGCCTCTGTCATATGCAGCCTCTCGCTTCCTGCCTGGCATCTCAGCAGGGAGTGTATGTGACCGAGTGCTGGTCTGTGGGGAAGGTTCTGGTCCATCTTTGCATCATGTGGTTGTCATCTCTAGTTACTCTTCTTATTTCTTCTTTGCCTTTAGGAAGAGAGAAATAGAAGCAGAACTGTCAACGTTTTACTTTCACATTGCAGTGCAGATTTTCACCTCCCAGTTTGAATTTGGGACACCTCTGCTCTGTAGCAAGTGTGTCAGCAAACTTTCTGCGAAGGGCCAGATTGTGAATGCTCTCAATTGTGGGCGAGTGCTGGGCTTGTCAGAAGCTACTTAATTCTACTACGATAGCACAGAAGCTTGTTGTCGTTGTCATGTGCCGTCCAGCTGCCTGCAACTCACAGCGACCCCATGTACAACGGCCCTAAATCCTTCTTTGTCTTGTGCCAATCTTATTGTCTCTGACACACCTATCCCCATTACCCCAGTGACTGAATCGATCCATCTCATCGAGGGTCTTCCTCTCCTGCACTGTCCTTCCACCCTTCCAAGCATGACGTCTCTCTCCAAGGACTGGTCCCTCCTTGCAACTTGTCCAGAGTATGTCAGATGAAGCTTCAGAATCTTTGCCTCCAAGGAACAGCCTGGTCTCACCCTCTCCAGGACAAACTTGTTTGTTCTCCTAGCAGTCCATACTCTTCTCCAGCACCACAAATCAAAGGCGTCAATTCTCCTTCTATCTTCCCTAGTCATTGTCCAGCTCTCTGATGCATAGCAAGTGATTGCAAAGACCATGACCTGTATCACGTGCACCTTAGTTCCAGAGTGACATCGTTGTTGGAGAGGTCTCTGATGCAAACTTTCCCAATGTAATTCGTCTTCTAATTTCCTGGCTGCTGGTACCAAGAGTGTTGATTATAGAGCCAAGCAAACTGAAGCTGTCAACAATCTCAGTCTCTTCACTATCTTTCATTATGCTGCCAATCGGCCCAGTGGTGAGAATCTTTGTTTCCTTGATGTTGAGCTTCAGTCGAAAGGGGTTCAGATAATACTTCAATACAACTTTATTTAAAAAGCAGACACTTGACCACCATTGGACTGCAGGCTACAGCTTGCCAGACTCTGATTCCCTGGAATTGTGAACCAGCTCAACACTACTACAACAGTGACTTGAAAGCTTTTTGCAAATTGCATTGGACTGTAGAAAAGCCCTGGCATCAATGGCTTGTGGCAGCGTCCCCTATCTGCCTCTGTCTCACACACACTTGAAGTAGTGGTGGTTCTTTGACCCCAAGAGGGTGTGAGAGCTGAGGTACTCATGCATGTCTAACTCGATTGTAGGAGGAAGAAAAGCTTTCCAACATTGACACAGCATCCACTTCCTCTCAGCATCTCTCAGAAGCTATACCAAGTCAGGAGTGTGTCCAGGAAACCTGGGCATATTTGGATGAAGAATAATGAACCCCCGAGAGAAGAGATCGCAGATAAAGATGTACACTGAAGGACCGTGTCCCCAGAAGGCTGTACCGGGAGGTCTTTGTTGACAGGACCCCCAGCAGTGCCCTCTCAGCTTCGCCTCCACTCCTCAGTTCATGTTCCCCAGTCTTTTGGCGGGTATCTGGTCCACTCCCCAGTGCTCAGGGACACCAAAACTCGTACAGCTCCCTACTGAGGTGCCCCACGATGACTGGTTCTGCCCACATTACATTCATGGCTAATTTGACTTTTCCTCTTAAACAACGGTAAGCATAGCGAACAGTCCCGATTCCTAGGTGAGCACTCAATGTTAACTGGGCGATGGATGAGGATGGACTAGAGGATGTAGCAAGAGAATGGAGCTAGACAGCCTTTGTCTGTGGAAGGTACAACACCTCTCCGGTGGGGTCAGGAGAGGACGCCAAAAAGGGCCAGCACACCTGCCGAAGCCTTGGCCTGAGCCCAAACCTGAGCCTGATTCTAAGCCCAAGCTTGACCCTAAGCCTGACTTTAAGCCTAAACTTAACCTTAAACCTAAGCCTGAGTCTAAACCTAACCTTAAACCTAACTTTAAGCCAGACCCTAAATTTAAGCATAGTTTAAGCCTAAGCCTAACCTTAAGCCTAACCCTAACATTAAGCCTAAGCCTAAGCCTGAACTTAGGTCTAAGATTAAACCTAAGCCTCACCTTAAGCCTAAACCTAACCCTAAGCCTGACCTTAATCCTAATGTTAAACCTAACTTAAAGTCAGGCTTAGGCTTAAGGTCCGGTTTAGGCTTAGGTTTAGGTTTAGGTTTCGGTTTAGGCTTAACTCTATGATTAGGCTTAGGGTTAGGTTTAGAGCTTAACTCTAGGTCCCCTGGAAAAAGATTTTCCAGGGAAAAATGTTGGGAAAGTTGGAGGGGCCACAAAAGACAGGCAGATCTTCAAGGAGAGGGGTGGGCACATGAGTGTTCCCATGGTCTCCAGCAGGGAGGAGCAATTGGGAGGAGGGTGCAGGACAGGCCAAGGTGCAGATGGGTTTTCATAATGACGCTATGCGCCATAGTCAACCTGATGGCACCTGGCAACAGCACCTACCGGTCAGATAGATCTAATAAACGGATTCATTTAGTCCTGCTGTACAGAGGTAACTCGTGGTTGCTGTGACGCTGAACACCGTGACAGTGATGTGTCAAATGTGATAATGGTCACCCATGGTGGACAGTGTTTGCTGGAGTGGCATCCACTTCTGAAATAGCTTGGCAAAGTAGCTAGCTAATTATGATAATTTTTTATCAATTAATTTTAATGAACTTTTACAAAGACTTTGGATTTCCATTCGTTCTTGTATTTTTCTCCCTGTCCTGCCCTCCCCCTGCCCACCGAGTTAGCTCTTTTCTTTGAAAAGTAAAAGAAAAACGCTTTCATTATTATAGAATTCCCCTGCCCCCCAAGTCCACACCACTGTGCAGCCTTCATTCTGGACTCCTGTCATGACAATAATACCTAATCACATAACCCTTTTAAACAGCTCTCTCCCTCATCTGTTTCAATACAGTATGCATTATTTATCCCCTCTCTCTCAATCTCCCCCAAACCCCAATGCCAGTCCCATTTTACAACAGTGGCACTGTGCAATATTTGTCCATTTTGCTGAGATATTTCATTCTGCATAATGTCCTCCGGGGTCATCCATTTTGTATAATATTTCACGAGTTCTTCCTTTTTCAATGCTGCATATTACTCCATCGTATGAATATACGACAGCTTCTCTACCCATCCGTTTGCTGATGGACACTTGGGTTGTATCTAACTCTTTGCTATTGTAAACAAACTTGCAATAAACGTGGGTGTGCATAATTATGATATTTTTAGAAGAATTGACTAATACTGAACCTCCCTTAGGAGAACACAAAAAACTTGCTTAGAATTAGAGCTTTTCGCTGCGGTCAAGGCCATGTCGCCTCACACTTTTGTTTCTTTGGGTCCACTGGTGGTTGTGCTTGAGAGATGGAGTCTGTATGTAGGGGTGTTGCTGGAGTGAGATGAGGACCGGGGTAGCTGTCCTGGCTGCTTTGTTGGGACGAGGGCTCCCGTAGGTCCTGGGCTGCCCAGAGACTGGCCGTGTCGCTTCCTGCTGTGTCTCCAGAACCCAGCCCAGCGGTCACTGCATGCCCTAAACCCAACCTACTGCCCCCTCACCCCCTCCACCCCCGCCTGACAATTCCTAGTCCTGGTGACCCTCCACGGGGTTTCCCTACACCTATGTTTCTTCCAAGAAGCAGCCAGTGGATTCCAAACATTGACCTTTGGTTAGCAGCCCGACATATTTCATACTCGCCACCAGGGCTCCACGCTACTTCCCTGCACTTATTGACCTTGAGCTGGAATTGACTCGTCGGCGACCCTCCTGTGGGTTTACAGAGGTGCAGGACGAGCTTCCCTCTCTGTCTCCCATGAAGCAGCTGGTGGCTTTGAACCCCCCTTGGCTTTGGAGTGACAGCCATGCTGCCTTAGTCACTTGGCTTTTTAAGTGAAAGGATGGATGGATGGATGGATGGAATTGATCTAGGAATTGGTTATTGTCAGAAACGAAAGAGGGGAACCAGCCCAATTTCTCAGGAGCGTTTCTGTGGCTGAGACATGCCAATAACGGGATCCACATGGGTTTTGATGAAGGTGTGTAGTGCCGCTGTGATGCATTCTGAGTGGCGTTGGGAACTGTGGTGAGATCTGTTGTCTTTTTTCACTTTTACAATTTATTTTTATTTCTTCCAATTTATTTCTTGGAAATAAAAATGCCATGGACCCTGTTAGAGAGCAGACTCTTATTACATAGATTTACAAACAGAGCGGCCTCATTCTGGCCCCCAAACCCTAGTAACTGGACACAAGAAAAGCCTATAAAAGTGCTCCGGAGCCCAGTGTGAGTTCTGTCCCTTGGCCCTGCAACTGGAAAAGATTTTTCTAGCATTCTCTTACAAAACTCTTTGCAACCCACAATTTCAGCACCAGTAAAAGAGACTGATTCTAGTAGGGTTTTATTCCTTGACTGTAATCTTCATTACACATGAGAAATTGTTGCTTCTTTTCTGCAGACAGATCATATCACTAGTTGTCACCCTTTGGTCCACAATCCACCCTACATCCATTTGATAAGCTAATACAAAGTGGATGCTATTACCACAGCTCCGTCATTTCCTACGACGCATGCCTGCAGTGTTCACATGGTCCTCAGGATCCCTAGAGACCTCACACACTTGCTCGTGACAAACCTTTTCATTTGACAGCAGACACATATTTTTGTGATTTTCTGTATTTTTCTCCTTGGCTATTATTTTCTTTAAACCTTGACAACTTTTTATTAGTTCTAATGTCATAGAACTTTTGGAAATAAACTGAGCTACACAAGCGTAGCAGACTCAGGTAGTTATCTGCCCCAATTCCGTTTCCTTTTCTGCCTCCTGCCTCGTTGCAGGGAGGACCCTCGTTTTGCTTGAGGTGAACGTGTGTCTGTCCTGTTACACACACACCTTCTCTGTCCTCCCACTTATGGGTCATTGTGAGTCATTTCTCACCAGTGAGACTCAGTGGACATTGGCTGAGTGCTCCTGGGTAGGTTGGACATACTGAAGGGCAGAGGAATGGAATTTTAGAGAACATATTTATTTTTCTGAAAATGCTTGAATAATAAAAAGGCATGATTTTGTATTCAAAAGAATCTACACCAATTGAAGATAGCAATGTATTGTATTATTAGAGGCTAAAAAGTACTATAGTCTTCACAATTACATGCTATGCATTAGAGAGTTGAAGTGACTAGGGATGATAGAGAATTGATGCCTTTGAGCTGTGGTGCTGGAGAAGAGTGTTGAATATACCATGATTGCTAAGAAAATGAACTGGTTCGTCCTGGAGAGGGTTAAACCGGAATGCTCCTTGGAGGCAAGCATTCTGAGGCTTTGTCTGACATACTTTGGGCATGTTGCAAGGAGGGACCAGTCCTTGGAGAGGAACATCAGGCTTGGGAGGGTAGAGGGACGGAGCAGGAGAGGAAGACCCTCTATGAGATGGATCGATTCAGTGACTGGGGTGGTGGGAGTGAACGTGTCGAAGACGGTGAGGTTGGCACAGGACAGAGCAGGGTTTAGGGCTCTTGTACATAGGGTCGCTATGAGTTGCAGGCCACTCGATGGCATGTAACAACAACAACAAAAGGTACAGACAATATATGGAGAATGAGGAATATACATTATTTTTTTTTGTCACTGTTAGATGTTTGGATTGCTTTCTAAATAATGTTAAAAGTGGCTGACTTGGCCTTAATGATTTCCCATAGTATCTGTCCAATGGTACACATGCAAACATGAAGTCTATTTTTAAAGAAGGTGGATTAAGCCATAGAGATGTAGCTATTTTTATTTTTTTCCAGTGTCACAAAATGACTTGTCGGTATGGATGGAGCTCGATCGACCCCATTTTCAATTTAGCATGCTCTTGGAAATGATCACAGAGTTTATGGTTCTGTTTTCCTGCCAGGAACAAGATTTTCTGTGAAGCAGGCGAGGCCAGATTTTCAGTTCTATCAGTGAGCAATTGCATGGAAAGCATCCGGATTGGTTCCGAGGTGAGCAGTCTGAACCAGCCCAAACCACAAGGTCAACCAGGCAGCGATTTCCTCTTAAATCTGGTCATTCATTGCCTAGGTCCTGATAAAAAGAAACCAGTGTTGTTTAAATAGCATCCTGAAAGGACACTTTGCCACCTTCTGGAAGTATTTATCTTCAGTTCTAGTGGGGTGAAAGAAACACATTGTTTGAACGACAGATACCACTTCAAGGCTTGTTACAGATCCGGCAGGCAAGTAGTAACGCTTATGAATCCACCTTAACATACATGTTGTTGTTGTTGTTGAGCACGGCTCATAGTGACCCTATGAACAAAAGGCCTGAAGCCCCTCGACAACAATCGACATTTATCAGTTCATAGTTTCCGGAGGCATGTTATTTAGGAAGTGGATGCATAAATATGTTGTTTTATTTTTTTTTAAATATTCTAATACTCAAAATACAGTAAGAAGGAAACCAATTCTATGCTGTGGTCTGTGGAAAGGAGCTCACATGCAGGGGGACAGAGGGGAAGTGACTGTGGAGATTTGGGTGGGAGGTCTGAGGTTTATGCTCTGACACCCACCTTTCCACTCCTGACGCTGTGAGAATTAAAGCCACGTGTGACTGTTGTCAACACCTGCAGCAAGTGTTAAGGAGGTGACTGAGTCACATTCAGGAGTTTCCCAAGAAACTGTGAAAGGAAATGTTCCTCTTCTTCTTTTTTTGAAATCAATTTTAATGAAAGTTTACAGAGACTTAACGTTTTCATTCATTCATTGTTGCACTTTTCTCCCTACCCACTCCCTTCCCCCAATTCACTCTTTTTGAAAAGCAAAAAAAAAACAACAAAAAACAAAAACCAAAACAAAACAAAAAAACCCACCCAAACCTCTTTCATTGTTATGCAATCCTTGCCCCCAAGTCCACTCCACTGTGCAGCCTTCATTCTGGACTCCTGTCATGACAATAATACCCATTCATATATCCCTTTTAAACGGTTCTCTCCCTCATCTGTTTCAATGCAGTATGCATCATTCCTCTCCTCCTGTTCTGTCTTCCCTCAACCATGATGTCAGTCCCGTTTTACAGCAGTGGCACTATGCAATATTTGTTCTTTTGAGACTGAGATATTTCACTTAGCCTAATGTCCTCCAGGTCACCCATTTTGAATAATATTGCATGAGTTCCTTGTTTTTCAATGCAGCATAGTATTCCATTGTGTGAATATACCACAGCTTCTCTATCCATTCGTTTGTTGATGGGCTCTTAGGTTGTTTCCAACTTCTTGCTATTGTGAACAAAGCCGCAATAAATATGGGTGTGCATGTATCTGCTCGGATGTCAGTTATGGTTTCTTTGGGGTGTATTCCCAGTAGTGCAATTGCTGGGTCAAATGGTATTTCTATTTGCAACTTTTTGAGAAAGCGCCATACCACCTTCCACAGTGGTTGCACCATTTTACACTCCCACCAACAGTGAATAAGGGTTCCGGTTTCTCCACAACCTCGCCAGCATTTGTTGCTTGCTGTTCTGTTAAATTTTGCTATTCTGACTGGGGTGAGATGATGACAAGTGCAGTTTAAACAACTTTTCTAGTGCGGTTGTTGTGTCCGAGTTGGGTGCTAGCTGCCCCGGCGGTGCGTTTCCAGAGGCTGTAAGTCGCGGGGGAGGAGACTGCTCATCTTTCTCCCCTGGAGCAGCTGCAGATCCAAACCACCTGCCTTTGGAACGACAGCACAACTTCTTACCTCTGGGCCACCAGAGTGTGCTAATTTCTTTCTCCACATTTTTCCTTTTGAGAGGAATTTCTTAGGAAAATCCGTAGGGTGTCCAGGTTACTGTCAACGATGAGGCCGTGCTTCTAAGGCGTCTTAACGTGGCTACATGTTGAATCCTGTGCTTTTCTGAAGCTAGGGTTGCTAAACGGAGGGGGTGTGAACACCTCTGTGTTTAACTTTTCTTCTCTGCAATTGGAAATATGAAGAAGTCCTGTGCGTGACTTAGTGCCTGATGTGCACATCTCTGCTCTTCTCTGCTTAGCAGGTCCGGTGTTCTTAGTTCCTGTCCAGCGGACTCTACTCAGGGCGACCCCACTGAATAGAGTTGGAATGCTCTGTGCAGTTTCCTCCCTCTGGGAGCCACCAGACCTGTCTTCTCAAGTGTTAGCAAGAAGGGTCAAGCCCTGGGGAAGGACGTTGTGCTTCTTGAGAGGAAGACCCACAACAAGACAGATTGCTCACTCCCCTCACACATTGGAGCGATCACTGGATCATTTAATTCTGGTTAACTCTGTGGAACGCCAGTTCACTGTGAGTCAAGAGTTGGAACTGATCTCATGGCCTCTTCCAACAACAACAACAAACACATGACCTAGCCCATCAGGGTGAGGGCTGGAGGCGGGCAGGCTCACAGCTTACCTTCAGGGGCTGCTCTGGGCTCCTGCTTCAGCCAGTGGGCAGCACCTCTCTGACTTTTACCTCCATCGCTCAGGGCACAAAACGTGGAGGGTGAGGCTGGTGTTGAAAACCATTCACAGCCCTCTGGAGCTTAATCCTGAGAGGGCTGTTTAAGAGACGAAGGTAAAGGCGTAATAGCTTACCTGTTGTTGTTTTTAAGTGCCGTCGAGTTGTAGATGACTCAGAGCAACCCTATGAACAGAAGACCTGAGCACTCTTTATAGAGTTTCCAGAGGCAAGCCATTTCGGAAGTGGATGCCACTCCTGCCTCCAAGCTTGTTTTAATTGGGGAGCTCCACCAAACACTGTCCACCATAGGTGACCATTCTCGCATTTGGCACATCAGTGTCACAGTGTTTAGCATCACAGCGTCCATGAGTTACCTCTGTACAGCAATGCACAGACCAGTGAAGCTTATGGTGATAAACATTCCTAGCCTTCTCGAGCTTAATCCCGAGAGGGTTGTTTAAGAGAGGAAGGTAAAAACCTAATAGTTTACTGAGTTGTTTCAAATGCAGTTTAAACAAAATCTCAGCTCTGCTTTCAATTAGGAGGAAAGTGAACAATGTCTGCAGACGTCTTAATCAGACACGGCGAGCATGTGCTCTCGTAGGCCAGCTGTTACTTCTCACTGTGTCCACCCAGGGCTTTGCACGAATGATACTGGACCTTGGATAGGGACAATGGTTTCTATGCTGCACATAAAATAATTTTCCATAAAATGGTGGTTTTTGTATTTATCCGTAAAGTGCAAAGCCATTCTGTGGCAGACGGTAAGGCCACCACGCAGCTCCGTTTGGTCTGGTCCTGAAGGAGATGGGTTAGCAAACGGTCCTGCACACAGCCTCTCGTTAGGAGGGAAAGGCCTCCTTCCCGTGCAGGACTCCAGGGTGGACATGGACAAGAAACCCTGTGCACAACAGTGACCCCTGGGCCCTGCTCTCAGGCCTCCGCTGCCCCTCCCTCCATCTGCCCCTCACAGACCAGCCCCTCCAATGTGTACAGGCAGACCACCCGAAAATGGAAGGTGCTACTCCTTCTCTGGACCTCAAGGGATTGATAAAGGAAAAAAGGTGATTTTTTTTTTTAAACTCCCCTTTGTCAAGTCGGGACAATAGACTGTTCCTTTCCCCCATCCAGGCACCAGCAGTCACATACACTTTAAGGATGAACAAATGGAGAAAATTCAACAGAAATATGAGAAGTCTCAGCTCTTCATCAGAAAGGGATTTAAAGAGTCAGAGTAAAGTTAACAGACTATGTGGAACAGGAGAAAACTTTAGCATCTTTAGACTTTTGAAAAGACTTAAAAGGCACTGCACTTAAAAAAAGGAAGTATTTTTAGAGAAAAAGGATGATTTTTTTTTTTAAATTCACAGCTTTATATTTTAAAATACAAAAACACCACGGTCGATCTTTGCTATGCTTTTAAATTTTATCAAGATAAAATGTTTTCTCTGCAACACAAAACACTGCAATTGTGTGCGGTGGCAGAATGGGGACTGTGCACGCAGGACATAGAGGAGGACGTTGACGAGGATGTTTACTGTCAACCAGAGGAGATTCAGAGTGAATTTACTCAGGGGATTAGATGTAATCTGATGTGGAGGCTTGAGGGAGAAAGAGAACTGAAGACGGG
Organism: Elephantulus edwardii; assembly: GCF_000299155.1. Taxonomy (NCBI): domain Eukaryota; kingdom Metazoa; phylum Chordata; class Mammalia; order Macroscelidea; family Macroscelididae; genus Elephantulus; species Elephantulus edwardii. Next base: position 597,125 of record NW_006400015.1, read on the forward strand.
AGAAAGGTTGAGCAAATTAAAACAATAACACAACATTTCCCAAAGTTCAAGAGCTATTTCTGTGGAAAAGGATATCATTCTGGCAAAAGTGGAGGCTCAGAGAGAGGAAGACCCTCAACGGGATGAATTGGCACAGTGCCTGCAACAGTGGGCTTGAGTGGACAGAGAACCCGAGGGTGGAGCTGGACAGCAGGGTTTACGTCTGTTCTTCGTGGGGTTGCCTTCAGCCGTGTTCAACTTGACAGCACCTGGTAACAAAGTCAGACTGAACATCTTGTGCTTATTAGGCAATTGTACATTTTAAAACCAAATTTTATTTTATATTGGTTTGCATACAAAAATCCATACACATTGTTTCATACTTCCTTATACTTTTATTCTGTTTATTCTGTGACCATCTTTTTCCAATTCTGTCCAGGGTTGTTATTTTTTCTAATTTAAATTGTTGTTATGTGCCATTGAGTCACCTGTGACTCATAGTGACCCTATATACAGCAGCCCCAAACTCTGCTCTGTCCTGTGCCAATTTCACTGTCTCTGACACACCCACCCTGATTACTCCAGTCACTGAATCAATCCACCTCATAGAAGGTCTTCCTCTCCTGCACTGTCCCTCCACCCTCCCAAGCATGACTTCCTTCTCCAAGGACTAGTCCTTCATTTCAACATGTCCAAAGTATGTCAGAATCCTTGCCTCCAAGGAGCAGCCTGATTTAACCCTCTCCATGATGAACCTGTTAATTTTCTTAGCAGTCCATAGTATATTCAACACTCTTCTCCAGCACCATAGCTCAAAGCCATTCTTCTTCTATCCTCCCTAGTCATTGTCCAGTTCTCTGATGCATAGCAAGTGATTGCAAAGACCATGGCCTGTATCAGGCACACCTTAGTCTCCAGAGTGACACCATTGCTCCTCAGTTCTTTGGAGAGGTCCCTAACAGCAGACTTTCCCATTGCAGTACATCTTTTGATTTCCTGGCTGCTGGTGCCAAGAGTGTTGACTGTGGAGCCGAGCAGACTAAAGCTGTGAACAATCTCACTCTCTTCACCATCCATCCTGATTCTGCCAATCTGCCCAGTGGTGAGAATCTTTTCCGTCTTGATATTGAGCCTCAATCCATAGCGAAGGCTACAGCAAGCGCTTCAGGTCCTCCTCAGTTTCAGCCAGCAGGGTTGTGTCATCTGCATAACGAAGGTTTTTGATGAATCTTCTTCCAATCCTGATGCCACATTTCCCCTCATAAAGCCCAGCCTCCCAGATAATCTGTTCCACATCTAGATTGAAAAGATATGGAGACAGGACACATCCTTGATGCACACTCTTCCCAGTTACATACCTATGTATTTTTGTGGAGAGAGAGGGAGGGAAAATTCTCATCATATCTCAAGAGAGTTCTGTTGACTTTGTGGTAAGGAGTTTTGGTGCCACGCCAAAGGCATTCAGTTCAAATGCACCGTTCGTTCCAAGGGAGAAAGATGGACTGTCTCCTCTCCCATGATTTACAGTCTCTGAAAACCTGCTGGAGGGTCAGCTATGAGTCCGTGCTGAGTCAATGACACATAACAGCTACATAACTCCATCTGCACATATTTCCCAGTGGGGATAAGTTGACGTTTCACTGGATTCCAGTCAATTCAAACTGCGAACCATGTGGTTAGAGCCCTGGCATTGTAGTAGATTAGATGTTGGGCAGTTTGAACTCCCCCAGACCAGCTGATGAAGGGTCTCCATAAGTTAGAACTAACTCAGCCATGGTGGTCTTTCCTCTCCTCCTTATTTCTATTACACGAGACTTCTTTAATTAGTAAGCGTATTGTGGTCTGTTGACCCTCTTGTGTTTAAGTCATTTCATTTGCTGTGGTTGTCAGGTGACAATGAGGGACGCACAGCAGCCCTGCAGAGCCGTGTTTGGTTCAGCCTCTCCTATTCCGGTTAGAGACTCTGGTAAAATTCAAAGTGTCTTACAGATCTCCCCTAATGAAACGATGTATTGGGCTTTTAATAAACCGTGAGCAGTGGGAGGGGTGTGAGGTGAGTGGTGGTGTGGCGTTTGGATTGCGCTGCTGAGTATGTGAGTGCCCTCTGACTACACCAGCTGAATCCGTGGTAGGGACACACAGACGTATTCTTTCTCCTCAGAGGCCTGCCCTGATTGCTTCCTGAACGTCACGAGTCTGACTGCAGAGAACTAACACCGTCGGTGCAATGAGATCAATCACGCCCTGGTTTTTAAACAACATCCTGAGACTGTAACCAGACGTAGGACGGTTCCTTTCCCTGATGTTGCCTATGCTCTTTGAGGCTCTGTTGTTGTGTGTACTGTCGAGTCTGAATTAACGCACAGCTCAGCCTCTGACGGGTTTTCAGAGTCAATCACGTGAGGGGAGATTGCCCATCCTTCTCCCGTTTGGAGTTCTAGGAGATTCCAATTGGTATTCGCAGTGAATTGTTGGGCCCTGATGTCCTATTAGGATGTGGGAGGGTTAATGATCGCCCTGTGCAGAGCCTAAGTGGTAATGTGATGATTAGCTCTGAGGTGATGCAGGAGTTTTAGGTAAGGCTATAAAATTCTGATTAGGGAGATCTAGGCTAGGTGATAAATCCAGTATTTGGAAAAGTTGGCTGGCCACTCTGATAAAAGTGAATTAGACGGTTTAGTGTTAACAGAAACAGAGACAGTCAATAAAGGAACAGAATATATTGGAGGAGTGCATTCTAATAGCCTGCTCTCTTGAACCTGAATAAAGGGAAGACTGTAGCAGCCAGGGAGAGAAGGAACCAAATCCAAGTCCTCTGTCCTTTGTCTTAACGACACATCTTGTTTTAAGTCACTGAAGGTGGCTGGGTGCAGGGTGTTCTTGTCGCAGCTGGCCGTGTCTTCTAGGCTCTCTTGGTGAGTGTTGGAGTCCAGGAGGGAGGACTCAGGTGGTAGGACCTTCAGCTGTGTCACATGGGAAGCAGGGATCCGCGGTGACATGACCTAGACTTCAACAGCAGGATTTGTGGCTAAAAGCACCAGAAACAGACCCTCTAATGCAGACATTGTCATTTTTAATACACCTCCTAACTGGATACCATGTCTGCAGCTACTTGGAAATGCATCTTGAAGCTCTTGGCTATATAAATGGTGATACTGGTTTTCACTAGAACCTTGAAAGGTTAGAATGCATCTATGTAGACTAAGTAATCTGTCTCATAGGTTTCCCTGTAAGAAATACGTGCAGGGAGAGTTTAAGAGGATCCCATGGAGTAGGTCAGCATTTTCTCCAAGAGGAAGATAGACAGTTTCTTCCCATACAGATGTTCGGTTATGGAAACTGACAGAATGGCCACTGTGTGTTGGAATTGACTCAGACACTGGGTTCGAACGTCTGGAAGGGCCAGTGGTCACGTGGTCTGTTATATGTGGAGTTGCTGACAAGGAGTTGGTGCTTCTAACCCATCAACTGAAGCAAAGAAGAAGAATGAGGCAGCTTCTTCCCACACAGACCTGCAGCAAGCCCCCCTGAGCCGGGACCTCCGTGGCTGTGACTTGGGGTTTTGGTTTAATGGCCAATGATGCTGAACATCTTTTTATACCTTTACTTTGATAGATCTTTGATGCATAGTCTATCTAATGTCTTTTTTATTAATTTAATGTAAGTTTACACAGATTTAGAGTTTCCATTCATTCATTCATTCATTTTTGCACTTTTCTCCATGCCCAACCTCCCCCCCTCCAGTTTGCTCTTCTCTTTGAAAAGTAAAAGAAAAATTCTTTCATTGTTATACAGTTCCTCCCCCCAAGTCCACTCCACTATGCAGCCTTTGCTCTGGACTCCTGTCAGGACAATAATACCTAATAATATATCCCTTTTAAACAGTTCAATGCAGTAAACATTATTTATCCCATCTTTCTCAGTCTTCCCCCAACCCCAATGTCAGTACCATTTTACAATGGTGGCACTATGCAATATTTGTCATTTTGTGACTGAAATGTTTCACTCAGCATAATGTCCTCCAGGGTCACCCATTTTGTATACTTTTTAGTGAGTTCCTTGTTTTTAATTCAGCGTAGTATTCCATTGTGTGAATGTACCACAGCTTCTCTAGCTATTCGTTTGTTGATGGACGTTTCCAACTCTTTGCTATTGTGAACAAAGACGTGATAAACATGGGTGTGCATATATCTGCTTGGGTGGCAGTTATGGTCTCTTTGGGGTCTATTCCCAGTAGTGGAATTGCTGGGTTGTATGGTATTTCTATTTGCAACTTTTTGAGAAAGCGTCATACCACCTTCCACAGTGGTTGCACCATTTTACACTCCCACCAACAGTGAATAAGTGTTCCAGTTTCTCCACAACCTCGCCAGCATTTGTTGCTGTTAAATTTTGCTATTCTTACTGGGGTGAGATGATATCTCATAGTTGTTTTGTATCTAACATCTTAATAATTAACAAATAGGTTTTGTATAACTCAATTTTTAGGATTACTTACTCTGTGTACAAACTGTTCACGGGCCCAGCGCCTTGCTGACGTTTCAGCAGTGTGTGCTGTGGTCTGGGGCCTTTCCGTCATCTTGGCAGCATTTATAACAGCATAGCTTTCCATTTCCATTTTGCCCCACTTACCAGTTTTGCATGTTAAAAGTGTTTGGAGCACCACTTAAGAACTCTGACTTTAACTGTGGAGAAGAAAGCTTTCCTCCTTGCTCTCTTCTGAAACTTTTACAGATTTCAACTTTACCTTCAGAGCTGTGATCCGTTTTGAATTTCGTTTTGCATAAAGTATAAGAATACTTTATAAGTATAAGAATACACACACTTCTCCCACTGACTGACTCCCTCACACACCAATTTAGTGATGCTGCGAAGTACTTTTGCAGAATGTAATTAAGGTTCCCAATTCAAACTCAAAACTCAAACTCATTGCTTTTCTGTTAGAACCAAGTCATAGCTGACCCTCCAGCGGGTTTACCTGAGGCTGTAAATCACATGGGAGGAGGCTGCCTGCCTTTCTCCCCTGGATGTGAACTGACTGACAGGTACCAGCATCCCAACGCCTTGTGGGCTGCACCACTAGTGCTTTGTAACGTTCCTTGTCAGGTCGCTTTGATGGAAAAGGAAGTGATTTTGGATGCACTTGACTTCATCAGAAGCCCTTTGAAGGTGGGGCCAGGGCCTCCAGGAGGTCAGAGACCCTGGGCTGCAGGAGAAAGGACACTGCACTCCGGGCCCACCACATTCATGCCTTGGCTGGTTCATGATTGTCTTTGCTGAAGTCAGGTCAGACCTTCCATCGCTCTTCCTTTGTTCTGCAGCTGATATTTCCCTGGCTCCTGGGCTGGGTGTCTGTGGGCCACTATCAAAGCTGCCTGTAAACCAAGGATTCCGGTTTCAGCCTGTCCTTGAGGGGTTCCTGACCGAGGCTTTGCTCACGGGGTTCTGTTCCACATGCGGGTCCCTTTTCGGTCCTTTGCGTGGACTTGCAGGGCCAGACTCCGTGACTGTTTCAGACTCTTCCTCATAGCCCATGTGATGAATAAATAGAGAGGGAATTTTTCCTGTTCTGTGCTGCTCCCATGGCTGAACCCTGGTTAATGTGGTTACCTTTTATTCCATCAGATTGCTTTTGCCCTTACGTTAAAAAATATTAGGAATCACTCATGGAACAAACCCATCTCCCTCCTTGGTTAACATAACTTGAAAGACCTCAAGGATGACAGTTGCGGTTAGGGTCGCTGGGAGTCCCTGGCTCTGTGAACGCTGAATAATGAATGACCACATGTACAAAGGAACTCTTGAAGTGTAAATACTGTGAATAGAGTTCTTTTTGTTTGAACTTGCAGAGAGCCCTGTAGCTTAGTGGTAAGGAGCTGGGCTGACAACCCAAAGGCACATGATTCAAATCCACCATCTGCTCTGTAGGACAAAGATGGGCGACATGTCTGCCTGTGGGGTTTACTGCCTCTGAAAACCTGCTGGAGGGTCAGCGGTGAGGCAGTTAGGACTCGATAGCACGCAACAGTAACAACTGGTTGTGTAAAAACTCTGCAAGGAAATAAATTTTAAAAAGGGAGCTCTGGTGGCCTCACGGATAAGGAGTGATGCTGCTTAGCCAGAGGTATAAAGTTCGAATCCAGGAGCCACTTCTTAGGAGAAGGTGGTCAGTTGCTCTGTGCAGTTACCACCTCTAAATGCCCATCAGTGGTAGGTCGGCTGTGAGTCCATTCTGACCGGACAGCGAGGGAATCAGTGAGAACACGAACGAAGCCGAACGAAGCAGGTGGTGCTTGAACGTTATCACAGGGGCTGGGACTGCGGTACATCCTTTTCAGTTATTGGCAGTTTCTTAATTTTTCTACAATGTGCATGGAAAACTTTTATAATGATTATGAAAAACAGGTCATCTTTAAGAATAATATTTAAAAAGAGCTTATCTTAAAGGCTGTGGAAACAAAAGTGTAATATTTTGGTACTTACATCAACAGTAAAGCTTTACTATAATTGTGCCTTGGATGCCTCAAAAGAAATACACAAACACGAGGTAGAGACTGAGAAATCTGCTGTCCCTTCCCTGGGATTTCTGTGCAAAGAACCCTCACGATTCTGCTGTGGGAATGAACCTGGAGTTAAACTTGGAGCACCTAGTTTTACGTTCAGGTATAGAGTTCAGCTAGAAGAGGGTTCGTCTCACCCACACCCCCTCCTCTGCCCCTTGCCACACACAGGCGTGGGAGTCGTTTTACTATTTCACACCAGGGTCGATGCTACTACAGAACGTACTGTGAGAGCAAACCCCTACCCCCTTGACAAACACACTGCAATCAGATGAAATCAACGCATCTCCATCCGGCTGGCTTCACTTCTGATTACTTCTCAGATGACTTCCAAGGTCATGGATGCTGCTGCCCGGGTGCCCGCTCCCCGCAGCTGCCGTGGGCTTTTCTGTTTTCCACTCAGTTGATTTTCGAGGGGAGACGCCACCCGATGGGAAGGCCGACGGCTGCTGGTGTGCTCACAGACCGGTGCACTTGCATTTCATCTCTCGCCTTGTACCTCCTTTCCCTGGGAGCCAGTGACTTTCTGCAACCATTTCATTAAAATTAATAATAATGATTAAAAAAAAAACCCAAACCCATTCTTTTTCTTAAAATGGAATTTTTAAAAACTTTTTAAATTTTTTAATTGATTTTAATGAAAGTTTACAGACACTTTGGATTTCCATTCATTTATTGTTGCACTTTTTCTCCCTGCCCATCCCCTCCCCTCAATTAACTTTTCTCTTTGAAAAGAAATAGAAAAAATTCTTTCATTGTTATTCAACCCCTCTGCCCAAGTTCACTCTTATGATAAAAAAAAAAAAGTAGTAGCTGAAGAATATGTTCAACAGTAAAACACACACGCACAAACCCACAACAAACCCACAAACAATGACAGTCTTCATAGAAGCAGATCACCAGCTCCTGGCTCAGGCACAGCAGGAGGGTTTGTTTGAACTGCTGACCTCTCTCATATCAGCCTAGCACTGAGATCTTCCGCGCTTCCTTCTCTCCATACAAAACCAAAGGATATCCATACAAAACCAAAGGATATCCACTGTTCCCACCTCACCCTAACCTTCAGGACAGAGGAGGAGAGCCCCCGGAGATGTCTGAGGCTGGCATCTTGACGGAAGTTGAGTGCCACATTTTTCTCCGCTGGAGCAGCTAGTGGACTCAAACCACCAACCTTTCTGTTAGTAGTAGCACTACATTGGCAGTGGCACCACCAGAGCACCTTAGGGACCCACTGCTGTTGGGGGAGTCAGAGTAGAACTGCCCCTGAGCATTTACCAGGCTGTCCATCTTTGTGGAAACAGACTCCCTCACCTGTGTCCTGCGGAGCCCCGGGAGGGTCAGAACTTCCAACCTTGCAGTCAGAAGCCCGACACCCCACTGCCCCACTCGGGCATTTGTGAGATCCTTAAGAAGATGTAAATGATGAAAGACAGCATGAGCAAGGGAATGAAGACTGTGGGAAACCAATTGGCTCTGAATAGGGAAGGGCTGGTGGTATATGGAGCTCGACTGCTAACTGACCTCAGCTCTGACTTTCTAGGCAGGGAGACCAAAAGGTGGGTGGTTCAAATGAACCAGTTGTGACGAGAGAAATGAGCAAACACCTCTCTTACATTTACAGACTTTGAAAACTCACCAGAGGGCCAGCTATGAGTTGGTTCCGACTTGAGGGCAGTGAGTTAAGTTTAACTAAAAAAGTCAGCACTTCAAATCCAGAAGATGCTTGAGGGGAGAAAGGAAATTTTTTGCTGTAAAAGATTAATAACTGCAGGAAGCCCACTGGAGGGTTGACTTAGAACCCATTCAGTGGCATTGTTTTTATGTAAAGCCCTCATAGAGATTGTGACATTTGCACCAGATTGTCAAGGATAAAGAATGGTTTCTTGAGTAAATGAAGGAGAAGTCTCAAAAAAAGATGCAAAGTTGCAGAGTTTGGCAAGGTTCTGGGGATTTTAATAACAGAAAACTATGGAGTTCACAGCACGCACTTTTTTCATGTCATGTTCCATTTTTAAACAAATTGGCATTTTTGATTTCTACCTGCAAAATGTGTGTGTTTTATTTTATAATGTATTTTTAAAAGCTAAATGGACTGCCTTCCTAGAACACAAAGTGGTGTTTATTTGCTTGTATGCTGGTTAGTTCTACAACGCATGTTGCCAATAACAGCGAAAGGGGCCCTCGAGTAAGAGTTCATTTCATTTTTATTGACCTCCTTATATCTTAAGAATTCCGTCAAGCTAAGTGACAGCACACGTAGGACCTGTTGAAGGTCTTAGCTACCTGCACCAGGGTGAATCAGCACAGTGAAGAAAGTGCCGTTTTTTTCGGTTTGCTACCTCAAGGTCATTGTTAATAACCGTGAGTGCTTTAGAGTACCGATTGTTAATTCAGGCTGCGTGTTAGAACCATCTGGAGAGATTTGGGGAGATACAGAGCCTCAGGCCACGTCGCGGGCCAGTCAATCAGAAGGTCCAGATTATTTTCTTGTAAACACATCCAGGGATTGCCATTCTCAACTGACTTTTAGAACAAACATCTAGGCCTTTCTTTTGCTCAACAGCTGTCCAGCTGTGTTGATTTTCACAAGGAACATGGGGAATACCGCTTCAAGCCAAGTTAATCACACAGAACATTTTGTTTATTAGTCAAACAAATGTTTTGTTGGTTGTTCAGATACAAAGAAATCAATTTTATTTCTTAAAAAAAATCCCAACACTATATTGTGTGAGAAATATGTTCTTAATTAACGAGAGACTACTGCCTTGGAACAGATGAGGGGAAGCAATGTTTAGAAGGAATGTGATTAGGCATTCTACGGACAACAACACCCCAGAAAGAGAGGTGTATTGCAGAAGGACTGATGGGGGACAGCGGGAGGGAGGTGATTGTGCAACAAGGAACAAATATTTAAAAAGACCCAAAAACTAGGGGAGGTGGAAGGGAGGGAGAGGGGGTACAATGTGCACAGTCGAATCAATGAAAATCTAACTTTTCTGTAAATTTTTATTAAAATCAGAATTAAAATAAAAAAAAACACCTTTATTAAAACAAAACAAAAAGTCTAACTCAACTCACCTTATTGCTGTCAAGTTGGAACCAACTCTTAGCTGACCCTCAAGGGGTTTTCCGAGGCTGTAAATTGTACGGGGAAGATTGTGCATTGGAGGAGGAGACCAAAAGAGAGAATGAAGTGGGTATTATCATTCAGAGAACACACACACATAAACGACTCAGAAAGCCAAGACTGCGTTATTGTCTGCAGAAATGAGACTCTCAGAGTCTCAGAATTTATGTGATAGCATTTAATGGCCATAACTCAATAATGAAATCAGTCTTAAAAATGAGACCATTTACAAAATTAACAAAGCATGTATTTGTTTTGTCTCGAGATTGACAAAGCATGCCTATTACCGTTCTAATGGAGAGGCTGAAGTTGAGAATAATTAGGAATTACTTTTCTTTTTCTCTCCTCACTGCCTTTAAATATTCTCTGACAAATTTTCATTCTCTACCCCTGGACAACATTTCTGGCAGAGCTCCTAGCTTTTCAGGCACTTTATGGATGTTTAAAGTCAAGTTCACAATGAGTTCAAAGCTTCTCTTTTCTTAGCTTGACCTGACCCAAAACACGGAGCCTTGAAGCGCTGATGGAGTGGGCTGAAGAGGGAAGTTCGGTGTGTTTCATCCTTAAGTAGCATTTACTCCTGCTTCCTGCGTCTCCAAGGTGGAAGCAGAGGGTCAGCGAACTCCACAGACATTTGTAAAGATTTTTATTTTTGAGCATTTAGAATAGAATTATTTCACATAGGAAAGATACACAGAAATGTTTCAGAGCCTATGCACCAACTTTCCTGTTTAAGAAAGTAAGCACTAACAATTCACAATCATTTTGGAGCCAGGTAGAGAACACAGGTTATTTCAAGTTTTAAGAAGAAGTGCTCTGTGTATACCATCTAGTATGAAATACTCCCAGCAATGCCGGTCATGGATTTGTGCTCCTCAGAAGATGTGGTATCCTGGCTGGGCCTCGAGCCTCAGTGTTTCAGGTATAACGATGTAACCTGGTGGTTATGTCATGATTCCCTGTGAATTTATAAGTCAATCTGTTGTAAAAGGGTAAAGAGGGAGTGAGATGCAACGCTCTTCATCCTGTCATGGCCCTGATCTCGTGTAAGAGATGTTTCCGGTGAATCTGGTTCCTACACTTTCTATTTTACAAAAGAGAAAAGGACAGAGAAGCCAGAGGAAAAGGGGCTGCCCCCGGACAGCCCAGAGAGAAGAGCGAGGAGCAGAGCTTCTCCTGGGGACTCGAGTCCCTGTGCTATGATCTCCTCACTCGTGACTGTCGAGTGGAAAGCAGAACTCATTCCGAGCCATCTTTCAGCTGCTTTTCAGAGACTGTGAACCACACAGAAGGAGATTGCTCCTCTCTCTTTCACAGACAGTCTGGTGGATTCGAACCTATGCCTCTGAGTTAGCAGCTCAATTCCCTATTGTCTCAGTCATCAGAGTTCCCCATGGAACTCAAAACGAGTAAGAGATTGATGTCAAGACACATGGCAACATCCGAAGAGTGCCTGAGAGAAATGAGGACTGAGGACTTCTCTCCTGAACTGACAGGCAACACAGAGAGGAAGCTGGTTCTGTGAAATCCAGTTTCTGATGGTGTCTTTGTTATCAAGGATTTGAGTTCTGAGTGCAATTCCCAGAAGATAATGTGTTCAATATACTTGCATGAAAATATGACATTTAAAGGGGAAAAAAACTCAACTTATGGACATTAGAATGAGTTAGATTTCGTTCCTAATGTTACTGTTGCGTTCCACCCAGTCAGAACTGACCCACAGCTGACCCTCCAGCCGGTTTTCGGAGGCAGTAACTCGCACGCTGGGAGACTGACCATTTCTCCTGCACAGCAGCTGATTGCGTTGTGCATCTTTGCATTGATAGCACACCCAGTGCTCGGCAGGGGAAGGATGGACAATCTCTTCCCGCATGATTTACCGCCTCTGAAAACCCCCTGGATGCCAGCGATAGGTCGGTTCCCATTTCATGGTACACAACAACAACAACAACAAGCTACCCTAGCTACTATCAAGTTCTGATAGACTGTGCAAATAAAAAATGACTTTTCTGACTTTTACTCTCCCCCAGTACCTGTTGTTTGGGCTTTTAGAAAATTCAGTGTTTAATTCGACTTTATTGGCCGATGGGGGCCTTGCCACCACTGCGGGTGATGTCAACTCAGTACTGACTCTTGACAGGTTTGATCTTCCGGAGCAGAGTTGTGTTCCACGGGGCTTTCAAGGGGCTGCACTCTTTCTGGATTCGGTTGCAAGGTCATTCTTCTGAGATGGTTCCAAGGGAGCCCCCCCCCCCTCAGTGTTTTCCCCATGCTGACCCTCTCTACCACTCAGAGACTGCTGGGCTGACCACAAGTATGGCATTTATTTATCAGTAAATAGGAGAGAAATAAAATCACATAGCCCTCTTGAGATGAGAATTGAACTTGTCAGCAGTGCTTAGCAAACACCCTTGTTATTGTTCTCGTCCCTTTGAATCAGGGTCTTTGAAAGCTGACCTTTCAGATTTGGAAGCACTTTACGTCTGTAATCCAAGTCTTACCACATCCTGATAGCAGCAAATTGCTGAGCAAAGAGAAGGCATCTCTCCTAGTTCATGAAAAGCTTAGATCTGGTAATAACATTTGTTGTAAAAATGAGATCTTGGTTCATGCCACTACACATTTTTAAAGAGTAGATGACCAGAGCTGATAGAACTAAGTGCAGGTCATTTTTTTCTCTCTTTATCCAAATTTTATTACTAAAGGAGCAAAAAGCTGACAAAGTGAAGGATAAACTCCAAAAAGACCGAGAAGGTCATTGTGTGTTTGGAATAAAGACACTAGATTGACTTAATATAATGCTGAGTTTGAAGATTCTGTATGGCCCAGTGAGCAGTTGATTGAAGAGAATATTTTATAAAAAGGATAAATGATGGATTACTATATGTTTACATGTTTTAATAACACAGAATTACAGAATAAATAGAATTACGGAAGTAAGAAAAAAATCTTAGCTGGGATTTTAAAGAGTAATTTTTGAATAGAGAAATGTTAGTTTCTATGATAGAATAAGTGAAATACTGGAAACTCATGAGCTGGGTGAATTGTTCAGGCTGATATTCTGATACTTGGGTTTCAAATGAGTTAATAACTGTGAAGACTTTATGAGTTTACATGAAAAGTTAATAAAACTGCATTTGGCAGCATATTTCTTATATTCTAAGGCTAACATCATGGATGGAAGAAAATTTTTCATTAGAAGTCTTTTGACGGAATACTTAAGTAGATGAATAGTTCAGAATCAGGAAAGGAGTGTGTGTCAGAGATGCATCCCATCTCCATTCCTTTTCAATCTAGAACATATGTGGAACATCGCTCAGGAGGATGGACTTTAGGAGGGAGGAGGCTTCAGGATTGGAGAGAGACTCATCAGCAACCTGACACAATCCTGTTTGCTGAAACAGAGGAGGACCTGAGGCGTTGGCTGCAGAAGGTCAAAGACTGCAGTCTCTAATATGGATTGAAGCTGGACGTGAAGAAGATCAAGATTCTCACTACTGGGCCCATTGGCAGCACCATGATAGATGGAGTAGAGATTGAGATTGTTTACAATCTCACCTTGCTCAGGTCTACAAGCAACACTCTTGGAGCCAGCAGTCAGGAAATCAAAAGACAAGTTGCATTGGGAAGTCTGCTGTCAGGCACCTCTCCAGAGTACTGAACAGACTAGAGACTGAGATGCACCTAATTCAGGTCATGGGCTTCACAATTACATCTTGTTTTTCAGAGAGCTGGACAATGAATAAGGATGACAAAAAATGAATCAATGCCTTTGAGTTGTGGTGCTGGAGAAGAGTACTGAACATACCAGGGACTGCCAAGAAATCAATCAGGTCTGACCTGGAGAGAAGGAAACCGAGTTGCTCCTTGGGGGCAAGGATTTTGAAGCTCTGTCTAATGTTACTTAGGTCATATTGCCAGGTGAGATCAGTCCTTGGAGATGGACAGACATCATGCTTGGAAGGATGGAGAGACAGCACAAGAGAGGAAGACCCTGGATGAGATGGATTGACTCAGTGACTGGAGTAATGGGGGCAGGTGTGTCTGAGACAGTGAGGTTGGTTTAGGACAGGGCAGGGTTCCGAGCTGCTGTACACAGGGCCACTATGAGTCATGCTTGACTTGACAGCACATAACAACATCAACATGGTCACCTGGCAACATGCGCAAAGTGAGATGAAGTCTCACCCTCCTTGTCTCCTGGGAGTACCCTGGCTGCTTTACCTGTAAGATCGAGTTGTTCTTTTCTCAGTCCATGCGATATTCGGTATTCTCCCCAACCCCACAGTTCAAACACGTCCATTCTTCAGTCTTTCTTATTCATTGTCCAGCTTTAAGGAACATAAGACACAATTGAAAAATACCAAGACTTGAATCTGATGGAAAGAAGCCCCTCGGCGAGGTGGGTTGACACAGTGACTGCCACATCTGGCTTGGGCAGGACAGACAGAGGTCATGGGGATGGCACAGGACAGGACAAGCTTCACAGCTGTTGTTCATAGACTGGCTCTAAGTCGTATTTGACCGGACCCCAGCTATCAACAACAACAACAGCATCAACAACAACAACAACAGCATCAATAACAGCAACAGCAGGGCGCAGCTGTGGTCAGCTCTCAGCCACGTCCTTCCTGAGTGCAAGGGCACCAGTCAAGTGTCCTAGTTTAGGAAGAACTGAACTAGCCACGTGGCCTCTGTCCGGAGCGGAGATGGAGTCAGGGGCGCTCGCTGCTAAACACCTGTCACAGAGCCCCGTCACGGGGTCAGCTTGATAAAAACAAGTGCTGGGGACGATCTGGAGCAGACACGGCCACTTTGCAGGATCACAAAACAACACATGTTCTCACCTGTTGGATGTACAGGCCACACAACTCAGAACTGCCTGTAAGGGCGGGGTGTGTGTGTGTGTGTGTGTGTGAGAATGTGAGATAGATATAGAAAGACATAGATACAGATTATTATCTGGAATGGAGATTTACGTAGCAATACGTCAGATTACATGATTGCCAAGGTGGATGCTATTCCGCTTATTACAGAGCGACCCCAGGCTGCTGACAGGACCCAGTCTTCTTGTTAATCAGTTAGGGAACTCCTCCAGACTATTCGTTGGGCTTTGAGAGTCTGTTATTTCAGAAATGAGGGGCCAGTCCTGCTTCTAACTCTTCGTCTGGAAGCTCTGCTTAGACCCGTCCACCATGAGTGACCCTGCTGGCATTTGCGATGCTGGGGCCTCGCTTTCAGTGTCACAGCCTCACACGGGCCACCACGATAACACACGTGGTTTCGCAGAGGATTGGCAGTTAGGAATTTCCTGCACTTCTAGCCTGCCAGCTTTCTTCAATTCCAGTTATTTTTTCGAATCTTTGTCTCTTAAGCTGTTATCGAAGTTATTGTCAAGGTTTGTTTTGGTTTTTTTTTTTTTTTCAGTTGCCTATTTTATTTCTCAGTACTAGTGATTTTTTTTTTTAGTAGGATATCAGACATTGTGTGTAAGAAGTTGTAAAGGCTCTGAATGATAATTTCTTTCTCCAGAAAGAGTGGATCTTTTTCTCCATAGATAGAAGGAAAGGGGTAGCTTGTGACAATCCAATCAGACATTGAGTTTGCCAAGGATGAGCTACAGCTTTTTACATTTAAATACATACATTTAAATATTTTGTTTCTGCTTTGAGCCTTCTAGGAATTTTAGTTGGGCTGCACACCCCAATTTTTATCTCCTGAGCTTTGCCAGTTTGTTTGTGATTTCTGTGTTGTAGGATGTTGGAAACTATACCCCCAATATTTCAAATAGTAGGAAAGTCACCTATGCTACAAAAGTTTCACTGAGCACCTAGATTAAGGCAGACTACGTAGGAAACAGAACTATCATTTCTGAAATAGCAGCCTCTTGAAAACGCTAATACTGTTGTTATGTGCCATCCAGTCCACCACGACTCATAGTGACCCTGTGAACAAAGGCTCTGAACCTTGGACTATTCTGAGCCAAACTCACCATTTCAGACATACCTGACCCCATTGCCACAGTCACTGTGTCAATGCACCTCACCTAGGGTCTTCTTCTCCTGCGCTTGACCCTCTGCCCTTCCAAGCATGATGTCCTTCCCCAGGGACTGGTCTCTCCCAGCAACAGGCCAGTGGGTCACTGTTATATACTTTCTTCATTCCATCTCTATGCTGAGCAAATAATCTGGGTGGCTGGGCTGTATTGAAGAAGAATATGGCATCAGGATTAGAGGAGGACTCCTAAACGATTGATGATATGCAGAAGTTACAGCCCTTCTTCTTAACGTGAAGAGGATTTGAAGCACTTACCGAAGATCAAAGTCTATGACCTTCAGCATCAATTACACTTTGACATCAGGAAAGCAAAACTCTTCACACTGGACCAGTAGGCAACGTCATGGTAAATGGAGAAGAGACTGGCATTGTTAAAGTTTTAGTTGTGTTTGAATGCACATTGAACCTCCATGGAAGAAGAAGTCAAGAACTCTAACATCATATTGCATCTGACAAACCAACTGCAAAGACGTCTCTAACCTGATAAAAGAATACAGCTCCTTCACACACATTTCCTAGCTTTGAGCCACGCAATGCCCCCTTGCTCGGTTCTAGTGACTGCTCTTTGGTCTATGCTCAATTCTGCATAAACACAGCTAAGTGTTTTGGAATTTCCATTCTTCGTAACATTATTCGTCATTTATGATCCAAGTAGTTAATTGTCTTTGTATAATCAATAAAACACAAGTAAAGCCCTTTCTAGAATTACTTACTTCTAGCCAAGATTCATCTGACATCAACACTACTATCTCTCATTCCATGTCCTCTTCTGACCCGGACTGGAATTTGTGCCAATTCTCAATGTAAGGCTGCCGTAGAGTTGGAATTATCTTCAGAAAACAATTACTCAGTATTGATGATATTAATGTTATTAATGAAATTATTCTTTTAGTCCAGCTTTCTTTGGAGTAATAGCTAGGGATCTTTTCCAGTTAGTTGGTCAGGGAGTTGTAGTCTAAATTTCCGGGTATAGATGAATAACACCCAACATTGCATCTAGTTGTTGGAGCATTTCACTTGAAGCTCTACTTATTAGTTCCATTAATTCCTGATAACTTTGGTACAGTGACTGAATTTCTTCCACATTTTTTGATCTTCACTGCATTATTCAAGATTTTGTCTGCAGAATCAGTGCTGAAACATGAAAGAAGATTTTTATTTCTTCATTTCATTCAGCTTGAGAAATACTAGGTGTGTTCTTGTTTTTTCTAACTCCAGTTCTTTGCACATTATAATATTTATTTTTGCTTATCTTCTTTTCGTTATAACAGTGTTAGTTTTCTCGGGTCAGTCTTTGAAATCTTCTGGTCAGCTCTTCTACTTGGTCATTTCTTCTGTTTGCTTTAGCAAGTCTCAAGAGCAAGAAGTCTCTTCTACATCCGTTGTAGCCTTGTTTTTCTTTCCTGTTTTTATAATGCTCTTTTTCTTTCCTCAAGTATGACGTCCTTGATACCATTTCATAATGGGAATGCCTTCAATCATTAGTGTCCAATGTATCACATATACTCTTGTGATGATCTGTAATTCATGTACGATATACACAAGGTTGTACTTTGACTCTTGTTAATTTCTCTCAATTTTCTTCATATTCAACTTGAAATTGTATGAGTTGAGAGTCTGTTCTAAAGTCAGTCCTTGGTCTTGTTCTGACTGATATTAATGAGCTTCTCCTTCTACTCTTTCCATAGATGTAGTCTGTCTGAGTTCTTTATATTCCATCTGGTGATTTCCACTTATTTATATCATTGACATTTATGCTGTTGCAAAGGCATTTCCAATAAATACTTTGATGATTTTCTAAAATTCTACCACATGATCTCATGCATAGTTTTTATAGTCAAGGGTAAGTTAAAATACATTCCTACATTTCTTTTGATTTGCATCATGCTCTTATATCATTTATATTATAACCTATGTACTGTTGAATATACCATGGACTGCTAGGAGGACAAACAGGTTTGTCCTGGAGAAGGTCAAGTTGGAGTGCTTCCTGGAGTCAAGGATTCTGAAGCTTCGTCTGACATATTTTGGGCATGTTGCAAGGAGGGACTGGTCCTTGGAGAGGGACGTCATGTTTGGGAGAGTGGAGGGACGGCGCAGGAGAGGAAGACCCTCAATGAGATGGATTGATTCTGTGAGCGGAGTAGTGGGAATGAATGTGTTTGAGACGGTGAGGTTGGCACAGGATAGAATGGTGTTTAGGGCTCTTGTACATAGGGCCACTATGAGTTGCAAGCAACTTGATGGCACATAACAACAACAACAAAGTGAAAGATAATGAAATGTGTGGAAAAGAATATGCAATGTCTGTGGACAAATATTAGTGGTAATTTTCCAGTTTAAATACTGGTAACCACTCAGGGCCTTCCTTTGTAACTTAGAGATGTCCGAATGCACGGTTAAGTTACTCAGTTTTACAGTCACCATTATTCTACATTTTTGCTGTTGTGGCAAAAAAGGAGGATGCCCAACAGTTAGCAATTGATAGTAATAATGAGTAAATATCTTTAAGTTAGTATTTTTTAGCTCTGGGACTTGATAAAGGCTATTTCTGCTTCTGTTAGTAAGTGGTAACCAACCGAGTGTAGGCAGAGAGTGTACTAGAGCAGTGGGGACAAGGCTGTGTCTAAAGAAAATGGTCTGATATTTGTAAAGGAGAAAGAAAAATCACAACGACTAAAAGGAGCAGTGGAATAATTTTACCCACGATTGAAAATTTAAACATGAGCGAACATAAATAACTATTTAAAGAAATACTTGAAAGTAAATGATACTCAAATACAGTATTAACGGTCACGATGGAGATGGTATGCTGCTGTGGTTAAAAGGTGGCTCCAAGTTATGGTGACCTGTGGTAGACTGTGGTGGTGTTTGCCTTGTGCCAACTTTGTGATCTGCGGTGTGTCTGAGTCAAGGTCATGGCTGTGATGTCAGTCCAGTATATTGGAGGTCTCTCTCATTTTGACTAAAGCTCTACTTTGCGAAGCATCATATAATTTTGTAGTGATTGGCTGTTCCTGATGACATAAACAAAGCCTAAGTTTGTCCTTCCTTGCTTCAAAAGAGCATCCTGATTGTATTTTTAAGACTTATTATGTGTGCTCTTCTGGAAATTGGGGATATATTCGGTAGGTTTTTTGTTTTTTTTTTTTTTTGTCAACACTCTACTTTGAACTCTATAAAGCCTCTGTGTCCCCTTTTCAATATCCAGCGTGTCCGTGAGTATGATACAATTGAAAGAACATGGCGTGGGTCAGTAAGTCGCAACTGTTGAGGTGACAGCTTTGATTTTTTAGGATTTTAAAGACACCTTTTGTAGCAGATCATCCAATGCAGTGAGTTGTTTGCTTTCCGTGAATGTTGTCCATTGACCTAGGCGACAAACAATCCTTGATAACCCCAATTCTCGGTATGTCATGATGTTTATTAGTATGGATGTAAGGACTTTTGTTTTCTTTACTTTCAGTTGTAATCCATACTAAAGACCATGACCTTTTAAATCGATTAATAAGAGCTTCAAGTCACCTTCGCTTCTGGCAAGCAAGCTTATGTCATTTACATATCCCAGATTGTTAATGAGTCTTTCTTCTTTTCTACCGTGTCCTTCATATAGTTTAGCTGGTATGGATATTTCTTCGGCACATGGATTGAATAAGTATGACAACAGGATTCCAGACCACATACCGTTTTTAAATTTTAAACCACAAAGAAACTTTGTTCTGTTTAAATTACTCTCTCTCTCGCTTTCTCTTTTTTTATTCCAGAAAGTTGGGTTTTCATTCACTTGTTATTGCACATTTTCCCCTCATTCCCTCCTCCAGTTCACTTTGCAATGCCCTTTAGTTCCAGATTGCTGTTCATGCATATAATGTCTAATTGTACATTCCTTTTAGACATTTCTTCTCCTCATCTGTTCCAGTGCAGTGTTCGTTATCTATCCCCTCTTTTCTGATTTCTCCCCAACCCCCCACGACTCCTGATCCAGACATAGGTTCTGAATTAGCACCATTAAATATTAGGGAATTTCCATTCTCTGTGATGCTACAAGTCTTTGTCTTGATCCTCTCAGCCAAGTGCCTTCTCATAGTTGACGTAAACATGTTTTTTTTATATCTGTTTTCTGCCAACAATCACGCTACATGAGCGATGATATCTCCTGTTACACACTTCTATCTGGCAGTTCCTTTCCAATCTATCTTGATAGTTATTTAAAAATTATTTTCAGAAAACTTTTGCTAGCATGTGATGTTAATGACATTATTTAATAGTTTCTGTATTCCATTGTATTCCTTTCATTGGAATGGGTGTGGGTATGGAACTCTTCCAGTCAGTTAACCAGGTAGGTGTTTTCTAAATGAATAGATGAGAACAGATTTGTAGCAGCAGACCTCTGTGCTGGAGTATATCAGAGGACGTTTCATCAAGTTTGGGAACCTTGTTTTCCTCCAGTGCCTTTGGGCTAGGAGAACTTTATACCAGAACCCTCAATACCAGAAGTTGTTGAATTTGATAGTGCATTACCTCCTGAAATGACGGAGTGCCAAATATTTTTGGTGTAATGACTTTTTTGTCTACCTTCCTTTGATGCTTCTTTCATTGCTGATTTGTGTTTGTTTAAATCCTTATTTAGTAACACTTGATAATTAACTTATCTCTTCACCTTTTTGTGCGTGAGAACTGTTGATTGTGTTCTTTGGTTTTCTAACTTCAGATATTTGCACATTTTATCAAAACACTTCCTTTGTCTTCTCAAGTCACCCTTTTAAATATTTTGTTTAGGTCTTTAATGTCATCATCTCTTTTCTTCACTTTTGCTGTTCTGGGCTTGATAGTGTCAGTGTTTTCCGACACGGTTTGGTCTCTCCCTTTTTTGTCTCCTTAATAATCTCTCATTGTCTCATATATGACTTATTTGATGTCTTTACACAACTGTTCTGATCTTCAGTGACGGGTGTTCAAAGCTGCTCTTCCTGTGACCTCCAAAGTCTGGTGAAATGCATTCCAAGTCTTTCTTTGAATCTCTTGGCCTTGTTTAAGTTTTCTTCAGTTTCTGCTTAAACATTGGTTTTCTCATGAACATTGATTACATGTTCCATAATCAGTCTTTGCATTTTTATTTCTTCATGATATTGAGCTTCTCCGTTGTATATTTCCAGGGATATAATCCCTGCGGAATCCACAAGGGCAGCATCATATGTATAATCATTGATGGTGCTTTTGGTTAGAAAAGAAAGTACTTCTTGAAAATATTCTTGATGCTGTAACAGAATTCTACCTTGCAATCTCTGTTGTTGCTGTCACCATGGCTGTAAATCTCCACGGTTCATCTTCTTCTTTTTTTTTTTTTTGTTTCCAACTTTTTAATTTCCCTCACCAGTGCTTATCAGTTCATCTTGATGGGATATTTGACTCGTCTCAGACTGCAACACTTTATAAAAATGCTCAATTTCTTCATTTTGGGAACTCATGGTTGTTGCCTAAATTTGAATAGCAGTTATTTGAAGTGGTCTACTTTATAGGCATAGGCCTCTTCACCCACCACTGACAGCTTTGTAGTCAAGATTAGTCTTTAAGTGTCCTTTTTAGAGATAAATGCTCTATTATGGGAAGCCAAATTTCATACCAAGTATTATATGAAAAACTACATGCTTGTTCAGGAACTGAAGGAATTACAAATTTATAAGTTAGGATTTCTCTTGTGACAGATCACAGGAAATGAGCTGTTTCCTGAAGACAAGAGACAACTACAGCCCCCCTACCAAGGGAGAGTTGATACCTGTGAAATACTTCCTTCCTGAGCATTAGGTTGACACTAGAGAAAGATCTGGCTTCATTTACAAGAGAATTTTCTTAATGATTTACTTCCCCTGATTCTCAATAAATACACAGAGAGCCGTGACTTGAGGCACTTCAGTCACTGGAACTGCTTGCCCCCTGTCTTTCATGCTCTCTGTTTTACCTTATTCCTGGTTGTCTGTCTCATTATTAATAATTATAAAAATATTTTACCCTTGCTCTGCAATACTCTATTACTTATCTTCAATTTTTGTCTTTTAACTTAAATGTTTATCAGATTCACTATTGCCCAAAACAGTCCATTTCACCTCAGTACTGCCTAGTTGATTAATCTTCAACTGTTCCATTTCATTTTATCATGGCTTCTTATTTTCTTTGATTCATATTTTGTGCCTTTTTTATAGTGATTACTAATGGGTGTTTGCAGCTGTTACTTCTCATTTTGAATCACACCACATCCACAGTTAAAGGTCCTAAGAGTTTGATTCCATCACATCATTAGTCTCAACTCCACTTTGAGGAGATACTTTCCCCATAGTAAAATTTTTTGTATCTTTCAACCTGAAAGTTTCATCTTCCAGCATTATATTGCAGTATTCTTTTGTTATCTGGGTTTCAGGAACTGATTTTTAGAATTAGATTACCAAAGTTTTCTTCTATTATGTTTTAGCCTGCAAGCTCTGCTAAGCTCTGCTTATCAAGAGTAATCCTTTCAGTATTTTAAATACTAGTGTAAAAAGAGCAAGGGCCCTGTGGGGACAGCCATATCTAACCTTTACCAACTCTACAAAGGGGAACTGTCCTCTCTGTCAACAACACAAAACCAATTACCTCTTTTATTTTTCAAGGAGAAAAATGAATCAGGGTGGAGGGTGTGGGCAAGGAGAAAAGTGCAACAATGAATTACTGGAAACCCTAAGTCTTGGTAAACTTCCATTAAAGTAAAAAAATAAAATTTCAAAAAAAAAACCCTATTCCCGTGAGGTCAGATGACCCCCACACTCCTCCACTTCTTTCTACTTATCCCAACACCAATCTTACTGCTCTACTGGGTTCCAAATCTGATTCAATAGCTCACAGACCGCACAAAACCATATTAGGGAAGTCAAAAGACCTTAATTCAGGTTAGTAGCAGAACACAGTGATAATGTCAGAACAGCTTCTGAAATGTGCTCACAGGCACCTTGTGTTGAGCCTCAAAATGTCAGGCCAGTGTTAGAAAGCTCTCAGCCCGGCCAGTTATGGCTTCCCCCCACCCCCTCCCATGCCCCAGTCCTCCAATAAACCTGGGCAAAGGCTCTTAGCGCTAGTTCCAGGGAAGTGTAGCAGTCCAAAGGTCAGAGCTCCATCTGGTCCATTCTCCGTTCCTCTGCTTCGACCATAACATCTGCTGCTGTTGATCTTGTGGGTGCAGGAGTCTCTGACCCCGAAGGGTATATACTGCACACCTGCTTTTCTTTGCTGGTGGCAAGACTCACGTCTGCTGGCGCGTCTGCTCAATTTAGTGCTGAGACTAGCCAGTTCCTTTGTGGATGAGTGAACACACTCTATTCATGTATTTCCATTCCTCCATATGGCAAGTCAAATTCAGTGACTAGACAATCTATTTTGAACAATAAAACCTTAACACCGCAACGACTGATGTCGCTTTCTGTCTCATAGCAAAACAGAAGTCTCTAAAACAAGACAGACTGACATATAAGGAGTGGAGACCTGGCATATACTTTCTAAGCCAGCAGAGGAAATACAAGGAAAAAAATGCAAATGGAAAGCAGCAAGAGAATATTAAAATTATAAAAAGAACAATAACATATTACAAACAGTTGTAATATGTTATTGACCTAATTGTGCAAGTATTTGCAATGTATTATTGACCTAATATAACTATAAGTTAAAATTTGTAAAGCTCATCAATTAAAAAAAGTTCCCTTCAAAAAAACAAATTAAATTATATCTTCCTCACAAAGAATATATTTAAAACAAAATGACACAGGCGATTTAAAAGACAGATTTTCCAAAAATAAATAAATGCAAGCAAAAATACTTTAAAATGTAAGGTGAAATTTGTAAAGAAAATGAAATAGGATATTGTTGTTGATTATACATAGTATCACTGTGGAAAGAATACTAAATATTATTATTATTTTTTTTTTGGTTCAAGAAATCATGTTTATTTACAGAAAAGGTGTTTGC
>NW_006400015.1:622276-623875 GCF_000299155.1 Elephantulus edwardii
GACACCTTTGAGCTGTGGTGCTGGAGAAGGGCACTGAACAACCCATGGATGGCCAAGAAAATGAAGATATATCTTGGAGAGGGTGCCAGAGAGCCACAGTGATCTTTGCAGGCGAGAATGATGAGACTTTGCCTCACATACTTTAGGCATGTTTCTAGGAGGGACTATTCCTTGGAGGATGACATGATGTCGGGAAGGGTGGAGGGTTGGCAAAGGAAAGGAAGACCCCCAACCAGAGGGATTGACATGATGACTGCCACAACGGCATAAAGAGCAAAATTTACACTAAATTAAGCAATAAATGCCTTTCTTTCCCAAATAGGGCACTGTGAAATCAGGAAAACTCTTGTGCATGAAGCCTAGTTCCAATGAGGTGGCATATAGTTTATTTTCAGCTACTCCAACCATATTACAAGTCTTGATTAAATATTGTTCAATTTCAGTGGGGTGAGAAGTGAAAAACAAGTACGGAAAGATTAAGGTCATAGTTAAAGGACTTTGAATGTCAGACTTAGGGTCTTTATAAAAGACAAGTGGTACAATCCTCTTGTGTCAATTTGCTGGACTGAGGTAACCTGGGGTTGCTGTGATGCTGAACCTTGTGCCTTTGGGGTGTCAAATGCCATAATGGTTACCCATGGAGGACAGTGTTTGGTGGAGTTCCCAGTTGTGAGACAGGTTTGGAAGCAGGAGAGCAGGAGTGGAATCCACTTCCTAAACAACATGCCTCTGGAAACTCTATGAACTTTAATAAATGGTGATAGTTATAGAACGGCTTCAGGTCTTTTATTCATAGGGTCGCTATGAGTTGTGCTTGACTTGACAGCAAGCAACAACAACAACAACTCCAGCCACGAGCTGCTTGGCTAACTGAAAGTTTGAAGACTCACATTATCCAGCTCTTCTCTGATTGAAAATGCTTTGGGTCCTCCTATAAAGATTTCCTCAGAAACCGCATAGGAGTCACCGTGAGTCAAACCCACTCACAGTCACGGGTGAGTCTAAGAATGGGCACCAGTCCCCTTAATGCTTCACTTGCCTGTCACCCTCTCTGCCCCCCAGGAAGCTGCTGGGTTTGTGATTCAGTGAAAGGATGGAGAAAACCCACTAAGATTCACTTAGTAAATAGATCCAAGCACGGACTCTAAAAGAGGGACTCAGTGTTTTAATTTCTGTAGACCATTTGAAGATCCCTGGTGTCACAGGAGCTATGAATGTGATTGCTGGCCGAAAGGGTCAGTGGCGGGGACCCACCAGCTGTCCAACACGAGACAAAGCAGTAGGATTCTGCCAAGGTGACCGTGTTAGATGCCCAAGAAGACGAGTCTACACTGTCCTGAAGGGTCTCTGTGAGTCACGGCATTGGACTTGGTTTTCTGGTGTTTTTTAAAAGATTCATAATAACTGTTTTTATGTCATAAAGAAAGTCTTGCAAGTAATTAGAAATCATAAGTCACATTCTTCAGTCATTATATAATAAAACTATCAGTTAAAATAGAACTGAAGTTAGCTAAGAGAATACGCCATCCCCTTTTCCTTATGAATCAGGGTGAAGTCTCTCTCAGGGAGGAGTGATAGGGAATGGCAAAGGACACACTG
>NW_006400015.1:625189-626064 GCF_000299155.1 Elephantulus edwardii
TCTGGTTGTACCTTCTCCAAGACATATTTGTTTGTTCTTTTGACCATCCATGGGATATTTAGTGCTCCCCTCCCAACAGCTCAGCTCAAAGACATCAGCTCTCCTTCTGACATCCTTTACTGTCCCGTCTCATATGCACAGCCAGCACTTGTTGTTGTTGCGCTCCACGGAGACGGAACCAACCCATATCTTAACCTCTGTTAGGTTTTCAGAGCAGTTAATTGCACAGGAAGAGATGGCTGTCTTCCCCCTCTGAGCAGCTAGTGGACTTGAACCTCATGTCTTAGGGATTGCAGTGCAACTTCTTGCCTCTAGGCCACCAGGGCTCATATGAAAATAATTGAAAGTTGAAACTAGAAATTAGACTAAGTTAGATCAAAACAATTGGATAGAAGCTGGTTGTGCTTCTTTATACACTTTTAATACTTCTTCTATATTGTAATTATGGGCATGAATTATTTCATAAAGATAAAATATGGAGATAACATATGAAAATTATTAAAAATGTAAAGCATCAAAGAATGTCCAAACTCTATTTTTATGATAATAAAGTCCTCATTAAACACAAGAAAATGCTAATTTCAAACACAAAACTGTGCATTAGTCTCAGTTATAGATGTGAGGTTTCTTAATAATCATCAAGTAGATTTCATTAAATTACTAAAATAACAATAAACAAAGATCAAAGTTAACATTTAAAAAAAGAAGGAAGTACACAGAGTCTTCTTAAGAGATACCGGATAAAATGAAACATTTACTGTCGATTTAAAGGAAAAGCTTAGTGTTCCACGGAAGAAGAGTGTTTCTGTTTTTTATATGGCAAAGAACATGTATATACTGCACTGAAACAGATGAGGGACTGAATAATTTAAAAG
>NW_006400015.1:627524-651522 GCF_000299155.1 Elephantulus edwardii
AACAACAACAACAATATTAAGAGTGGGAATCCCAGAACACGTAACTACTGTTGACATGCATATAGATCAAGAAGCAGTTGTCTGAACAGAACAAGGGAACACTACATGGTTTCAAATCAGGAAAAGTATTTGTTGGGATTGTATCCTTTCTACATTCCTAGTCAGAGTGTGTGCTGAACAAGTAATTAAAAAAGTTAGTCTACATGAAGAAGAACGTGACATGAGGATTGGAAGAAGATTCGTCAGTATCCCGTGTTTGCAAATGACACATGTTCCTTGTAGAAAATGAAGAAGATTGGAAAAACTTACTGTAGAAGATGAAGGATGACAGTCTACAAAATGGGGTATGTCTCACCACCAAGAAAAAGGAAATCTTTACCACTCACCCATCAGGCAATGCCATAATAGGTGAAGAAGAGATTGAAGTTGTGAAAGTGTCATTTTACTTGAATCCACAATCCACACAACTGGAAACATCTGCTGTCAAAGATAGCTCAAAGTTCTAAAGAACAAGGATGGCAGCTTAAAGAGTAAGGTCAGAGACGTCAGCTTAGAGTTAGGTGCATCTGACCTAAGCTATAGGAGTTTCTATTTCTTCATGTACTTCTACAAGTTGACCAATGAACAAGGAAGACTGAGCAGAACAAGCCTTTGACTTGTGGTCGTGAAGAAGAATATTGCCTCTCCCAGGGACAGCCAAAAGAACAATCACATCTGTCTCAGATATACACGCAGAGCGCTGCTTAGAGGCAAGGATGACATTTTGTCTTACATACTTTGGATATGCTGTTCGGAGAGGCCAGCCCTTAGAAAAAGATTCTGGGAAAGGTAAGGTAGACAACCACCAGAAAAGACTAAGCGCCTCAACGTGATGGATCGAACAGTGGGCTCCAGCACAGTGGATATATTGAGGATGGCACAGGGTGAGTCAAGGTTCCAGGCTGTGTGTGGAGTGTTGCTGTGAGCAGTGTCAACTTGATAGCACCTAACAATTCTCCCACACTGAGCAACTGTGTATTTACTCACAGGTAGTAACCAACTGCAAACAACAAAGTCCAGTTATAGTGTGCAGAAAGACTTTTCTTCATGCTGTATAATTTATATAACAGAAATTTAAAAATTAATAATCTCTATCCTGAGCACCTTTCAAATAATCATCCATTAGATATGATAATGTTTTACTAGAGTGATCTTAGTTTTTTTTTCTTTTCCCCCCTTGAAAGTATAGCTCAACATGTTTTCTTGTTCTCATTCAGCATTTTGACTATTTAATTCTCTTCTGAAATGATGGTCACCATCTGCTGTCTGTTGAAAAATTAAGCTGCATGTGATCCAAGCCAAGGTACTTACAGTTGCTTCATATGCACGTGAACGTTGACCA
Source organism: Elephantulus edwardii (assembly GCF_000299155.1). Classification (NCBI taxonomy): domain Eukaryota; kingdom Metazoa; phylum Chordata; class Mammalia; order Macroscelidea; family Macroscelididae; genus Elephantulus; species Elephantulus edwardii. The sequence continues at coordinate 628,906 of NW_006400015.1, forward strand.
ATCATAAGGTAGACTGAAGAAGAGTGGACTTCTTTGAATTATGGTGTTGGTGAAGATTGTTGACTATGTACTGTGACTACAAAAGAACAAACAAGACTGTCTTGGAGGAATTGCAACCAGGGTGCTTCTGAGAGGCAAGGACAGTAAAACTTCATCTCACATAAATCTGGGCATGTTGTCAGGAGGGGGGGGGGCAGCCCTTGAGAAAAGACATCAAGCTGGAAAAGTAGAAGGTACGCGAAATAGAGGGAGAGCCTCGATGGGGTGGATTGACCCTGTCACTGAAATAGGGGCTCTGGCATTGAGGGGAGGGTGAGGATGGCACTGGATAGGGCAAGCTTCTGGTTGACCCTCGCAGGGCCACCGTGAGCCCTAGTGGACTTGTCAGCCCTTAACAACAATCCCAGGTGACAGAAACCACGTCAGAGGAAAGGGGAGTAACGGGCAGGGCGATGCTGAGTGCTGGCATTACACAGATGCAGAGGCCCCGCTGCAGTCTTGAAATCCAAAGGCTCATTTTTAACAGTCTACCCTCACCTGGCACGAGACTTTCAAATTGCTCTGCTTCGGTTAAGGAACCATGCATGCATTTGGGTTAAAATGATGCCGGGGCCCTTTCTTCCCTGTCTAGTAGTGTCTTCATAGAAATACTACCAGCTGATGAACAAGTGGAAATGCCTTGTCTCCTGGTGTGGGGGCCAGATGCCCGGATTCACAGGGGGAGCGTTCTCTGTCCACTGGCTCCGTTGGGAGGAAGGCCCTGGTCTCCCTTCAGGAGGCAAGGTGGCGGGGTTCACATACCTTGACCTTGTCAGGAGGTGCTCATCTGCTAAGAGGTATACAGGCATCCTTAAAGAGGCAGAGCTTCGGTGGAAGAAAGGAAAGTCCTGAGAGAGGTGGAACGATGCAGTGATTTTAACAATGGCCTTGGGCACAGAGCAGATGAGGATGGTGCAGGACCCGGCAAGGTTTCAGTCTTGTTTCTTCAGTCACTGTGACGTGTAGTTGACTCGATGGACATCAACTGCATTTGCTGACAGAGTCCTGGGGAAAGTGTGAAGCCAGGACTATAGCAGGCTAAATGCACCTTTGTGCATTTTTTATCTCTTTATAACCCCAAATCCTCTTAATTGCCCCCTCCTTGATAATTTCCCCTCAAGGTTTTTCTTTTCCTTTGTATTTCCAACCTCGTGTCTTCTGCATATAAATACAGGTGCTGTGGCTGAGAGCCTAGGATGTGGGGTTCCCTCTGAGGCCGCTGGGAGGGGTGGCCAGGAGATCTAAGTCCCCCGTCAGCCATTGAGAAGCTCAGGGAGCTCTGCTCTCCTGGGACACACCCTGGTTGTCTCTGACTCAGGTAACTGAGAAGACAGGAGCCCCATGTTGCTTAGTTGTTGTTGTTAGGTGTCGAGCCAGCTAGGATCCTGTGAAAAACAGACCCGAAATCTGCCCTGTCCGGAGACACCCCCACCATCTCCAACACACTTGAGCCCCTTGTCACTGTGTCATCTCGTCGAGTGTCTTCCTCTCTTGCATAGACCTTCACCTTTCCAACCATAATAGCCAAGGACCCTCCGAACCACATGCCGAAAGGAGATGAGATGAAGGTTTGCCATTCTTGACTCCAAGGAGCAGCCTAGCTGCACTTTCCCCAAAATGTACTTGTTTGTTCTCTTAGCCATCGACGGGCCCTTCAGGCCTCTTCTCCAGCACCACAACTCAGAATATCGTTCCTCCTGTCATCCTTAGTCATCGTCCAGCTGCACACACTTGGCTGAAGATCCGCTTGATGGTGTTTGCTCTGCTCCGCGGTGCTTCTCCTTAGACTGTGTGTGTACAAAGCCCTGCCTGACCTTTCTGCCTGAGGCGGTGGGGTTTCTGGATCGCTTGGTGATATGCATATAAGCTGCTTCTCTTCTCCTGTGTCATCAGGTGGCCTGAGGTCTCCCCTTCGTCACCTCCCAGGGTGACTGTCAGCTGCCAGGGGTTTGAAGCCACTTGATTTTGGCAGAAGCACATGACTCTGTTCCATGCAGTCCCCCTCCGTGAATCCAGAATACCACCGTGACCCTTGGACTGTTACCAGTTCATGTCCTCCAGGGAAGCGCCTGTCTGGGAGGTCGAGTTCATTGCATTCATTTTCTGAGCACTGCCATTGTGCTTTGAAATTCCCAAACAAAATACACAGAGAAACACGGGATGAATAACAATGAGAGCAACACAGGAGAGAGGGAGAGGGGAGGTGTGTGTGAGTGTGTAAGAGAGAGAGTGCCAGAGAGAGACAGAGAAAAAGAGAGACAGACACAGACAAACACACACACACAGAGAGAGAGAGAGAGAGAGAGAGAGCGCGCGCAAGCCTCAGTCACTATTTTTTTTAAAGGCCTCTTTGCCAGAATTACTTACAGTTTCAAGACACGTTTCATCTTTAGTCAAATCTAAAGGTCACCCGAGAACAAAGGGGAGATTGTGTGGTCCTGATGATCACAGAGGAAGCTGGAAAGGGGCCCTCCCTCAAAGAAAATGGGATCGAGTGTGGAAGACGGAGGGGTGAAGTCCACGGAGCAGCGCTTTTCCGCAGGGGGATGCTGGTGTCTGACGTAACACGGTTCCAAAGAGAGAAAAAGCCTTCAGATGAGAGCGACCTGTGCCCTATAAACAGACCTGCAGAAGGAGGTCAGAGCCCCTGCTGCCTTTAGCTCCCCCCTACTCCCTGCTACTCTATCTTTTGTCAGATTCAATCCAGCCTTCAAGGGCACTGGATGCAGAGGAAAGAGAAAAATCTTAGGGGAAGGGAGAAAGGGGGGGAGAAAACAACCCCTCTCTTCTCGCCTTTGTTGAAGAAGAAAGGCGCCCAGCATGTGAAATCCTTTCCTCCCTCTCCAGCCTAGCACGCTTGACACCGGTTTGCTGAAGCTCACGGAGAAATGGGGCTGACATTTGATTCACATAAGGGTTTTGAATTACAGAAGGCTTCTCTGGCGTGCGCTGTTGGGTATGATCTGAATAGTCAAGCTTGGAGGGGAAAAAATACCCCGCCTAATGATTCTTAAATGTTCATGTGAAGTGCAGAGAAGGGGGAAAAAAAGACAAAATGGGACAAACACAAATATTTGCTTACTCTTAGACAGCAGCATAATGCACTGTGACTGAAAGGGAATAAAAAGTTACACTTTGAAAGGACATACAAATGCCAGGTGGTTTTTCCTGAGTGTTTTTTCATCTTTCAGGGTAGAATACTAAGACCTCTAACTATTAATAGCCAAACACAACAAAGCTATAGAGAGTCTGTTGTGTTTTGATATGTGGCTATTTTGTGACATATACATACATTTTTATTACGTATGAATTACAGCAAAAATAGAAATGAAGATGAAGGAAAACAACTAAAATATAGCTCTATTTAGACAATGCTGGCAAAGATTTTATATTTCCTTTTTCATTCTATGCATTTGTTCAGATAATACACACATAAGAAAAAGTGATAAAGACTATTCTATTGATAGTCTGTTCAATTGGTATTTTGTACAATATATTTTTATGTCTTGTATCTCATGCATCATTTTTAATGGTTATATGCTGCTCCATTGCTTGAGGGGGCCATAATCTATATGAGAAATACCAAATTAGTGAATATTTAATTGGCTTTTAATTTTTTGCCCACTGTAAAAAATGTTGCAACAAGCAACCATATTTCTTTCTGATATGTTGCTAGCAGTTAATTGCCTATTGAAAAATAATTTCTGATTGCATCTGTTTGCATCCACTTACATGCTCTTAAGATTGAAACATTTATCTTTGAAAGCTGAAGATTATCAGAGTCAAGGACTGCAGACTTCAATATGGATTGAAGGTCAACATCAAGAAAACAAAGATTCTCACCACTGGGCCATTTGACAACATCATGATAGACAGTGAAGAGATTGAGATTAACAGCTTCAATTTGCTTGGCTCTGCAGTCAACACTCTTGACACCAGCAGCCAGGAAATTAAAAGACATATTACGATGGGAAAGTCTGCTGTCAGAGACTTCTCCAAAGTACTGAAGAACAACGATGTCAGTCTGGAGACTAAGGTGCACCTGATACAGGACATGGTCTTTGCAATCACTTGCTACGAGTCAGAGAGCTGGACAATGACCAGGGATGATAGAAGGTGAATTGAGGCCTTTGAGTTGTGGTACTGGAGGAGTGTTGAATATACCATGGACTGCTAGGAGAACAAACAGGTTTGTCCCGGAGAGGGTGAAGCCAGGCTGCTCCTTGGAGGCAAAGATTCTGAAGTTTTGTCTGACATACTTTGGACATGATGCAAGGCTGAAGAGAGACGTCATGCTTGGGAGGATGGAGGGACAGCGTAGGGGAGGAAGACTCTCGATGAGGTGGATTTGTTCAGTGACTGGGGTAATGGGGGTAGGTGTGTCAGAGACAGTGAGATTGGCACAGGATAGAGCAGGGTTTAGGGCTGTTGTACATAGGTGCACTATGAGTTGCAGACGACTTGATGGCACATAACAAGAACATAATTGTTATAATTTGGTTAAAGCATTTCTTGTATTCTTTTAGAAATCCTCATATACATCTATTTGCACACGGCACATATACATTTGCAAACATATATTAATATATATATGTCAACAGAATAAAATTTTTAAAAAAGCATGCATACAACTTTATACTTGTACTTATAGAATCGTATTTATATCTTTGTTATTGTTGATCGGTGCTTTTGAGTGCAACTCATAGCAACCTATGAACCAAAGATCTAAACCCTGCTGGATCCTGTGCCATCCTCCCAGTTCCCGACAAAGAAGAGCCCATTGTGGCAGTCACCACCGTCCGTCAGTACACCGGTTGAAGGTCTTCCTCTCCTGCACAGACTCTCCACTCCTCCCAGCATCATGTCCCTCTCCAAGGAATGGTCCTTCCTAGCAAAATGCCCAAAGTATGTGAGGCAGAACTTCATCATTCTTGCCTCCAAAGAGCACTCTGGCTGCACCCTTTCCAAGACATATTTGTTCATTCTTTTGGCAGGCCGTGGGATGTTCAGTGAATATTGAAAGATGGTATGGGCGATGTCTTGAAAGACCCAGAAAGCATCAAAAGAAGATGGAGGGAATAAACAGAATCACAGTACCTGAAAGAATTGGTTGACATTGAAAAATTTCAGGAGGTACCATATGAACAGAAGCTAATGGTAATGAAAGAGGAAGTGGAAGCTGCATTGAAGGCATTGGCAAAAGAAAATAAGGCTCCAAGAATCAATGGGATTTCTATTGATTCCGTTAACAGATGCGAACTTGGATGCACTCACCAGTCTATGCTGTGGAAGACAGCTGTCTGGTCAATTAATTGGGAGAGGTCTAGATTCTCATTCCCAAGAAAGGTGATCCAACGTAATGTGAAAACTATCGAACAATATCACTAGGAGGACCTGAGGCGCTTGCTGCAGAAGATCAAGGACTACAGCCTCCTATATGGACTGAAGCTAAAAGTCAAACAAAGATTCTAACCACTGGGCCAATTGGCAGCATCAGCACGGATGGTGAGGAGATTGAGATAGTTAACAGTTTTAATTTACTTGGCTCCACAGTCAACACTCTTCGTAACAGCAGCCAGAAAATCAGGAGACAAATTGCATTGGGAAAGTCGGCTGTGAGGGACCTCTCAAGAGTACTGAAGAGCAACGATGTCAGGCTGGAGACTAATGTGCACCTGATCCGGGCTATAGTCTTCGCAATTATGTGCTATGCTGGAGAAGAGTGTTGAATATACCATGGACAGCTAGGAGAACAAACAGGTTTGTCCTGGAGAGGGTGAAGCCAGAGTGTTTCCTGGAGTCAAGGATTCTGAAGCTTCGTCTGACATACTTTGGGCATGTTGCAAGGAGGGACTGGTCCTTGGAAAGGGACATCATGTTTGGCAGAGTGGAGGGGAAGCGAAGGAGAGGAAGACCTTTGGTGGGATGGATTGATTCTGTGACTGGAGCGGTGGGAATAAGTGCATTTGAGATGGCTGGGCTGGCACAGGATAGAACAGCATTTAGAGCTCTTGTACATAGAATCGCTATGAGTCGCAAGCGACTCAATGGCACATAACAACAACAATCACATGCAAACAAAATCCTGCTGAAAATCATTAAAAAATGGCTAGAACAGTACATAGATAGGAAACAGCCAGAAGTTCAAGCAGGATTTAGAAGAGGCTGTGGCACCAGGGGTATCATTGCTGACGTCAGATGGATCCCGGCTGAAAGCAAGGAATACCAGAAGAATGTCTGTCTGTGCTTTATTGACTATGAAAGGCATTTGACTGTGTGGATCATGACAAGTTGTGGCTGAGATTAAACAGAGTGGCAATTGCTATCTTACGGATAGAAAAAGAACCAAATAGAACAGTAATGTATTCTTGCCAACGAGCGACACAGCAGCATTGGGCCACCTCGTCCAATGTCATCATGGGTGAGGACATTCACCATCCATCCACATTAACAGAAACGTGCTTTGACGAGGTCAGACTCACCTCTTCCCTCCAACATTTTTACCAGGTCTGAAGCCATCACACAGTACTTTCTATCCCCCCACCTGCCCTCCATAATGAATAGCTAGCTACTCTGTTATTTTTAAAATTAAAATTAAATTTTCAAATTGGTTTCCATACAATCATTCATACATGTATTTTTCGTGTTTTATGCAATCATTCAGATTTATAAAATAATTTCTATACATTGTTGTATTCATGTACATTTGATTCATGCAATCATTCCCATACATTGTATTTTTTCTCTGATTATTATTAATTTTAATGAAAATTTAGACATTCTGGATTTCCCTTAATTCATTGTTGCACTTTTCTCCCTGCCCACCCCCGCCCTCATACACTGTATTTTGTATAATTAATTGCTCTTGGTCTGTGACTTGTATCAGCCTGGCTCGGTCACCTCGCCTATTCCTCCACACCCCTCATCTGCCCACTGATCTCCGCTGTCCTCTGCTTAGTCCACACCCTTTCCCTCTCCCCCCTCCTCTTTTGAATGGTTTCACCTCTCTCATTCCTATTTGCTAAGTGCAATAGCTGTAATTTCCTTATCCTAACACCTCCCATGTTGGTCCTCTCTGGTCCTGGTCCTTTCAGTGTCCTTGTCTGTGCTCTTCTCGTCTTCCCCCATTCCCAATCCTTCAGGACCTTTCCTGTTTTCACAGTAGCAGTCTTATGCAGTATTTGTCCTTGTCGCCTGAGTTATTTCACTCCACATAATGTCATATATTATGAATACTTTGTCGTTCTTTAGTGCTACGTAGTATTCCATTGTGTGAATACACCACAGTTTCTTTATACATTCATTTACTCCTCCCCATAGGTGTACTTATCTCTCTTTTGTATTTCAGCTCTGATTTCCTTGGGGTGTGTTCCTAGTAGTGGAATAGCTGGGTCATTTGGGATTCCTGTGTTTACTTTTTTCCCTCCAAGAACAAATTCTTTCCATTTTCCTCACCCCTCCACCCATCAAATTGTACAACCCAATGATTAATCCCCTTCTCTCCCTGCACATCCTCATCCCTCTGCTTCCAACCTCTCTCACCCCTCCTGGATCTTTATACTCATTCTACAGTAATGGTGTCATACAATATTTATCCTTGTGGGACTGAGTTAGTTCACTCAGCATAATGCTCTCCAATCCCTCCCAAGTTTGGTAATAATTTACAAGGTGACTGTTCCTGTGTGCTGCATAGTATTCCATTGTGTGAATGTACCATAATTTCTCAGTCCATTTGTTTGTAGTTGGACATTTGGGCTGTTTCCATGTTCTTGCGATGGTGAATAATGCTGCTATGAACATTGGTGTACAAAGCTCGTTTGTTCCTCAGTTCTCATATTATCAAGATATATTCCAAGTAGTGGAATAGCTGGGTCATATGGAATTTCTATGTTCAGCTTTCTGAGGAAGCGCCAAACTGCCTTTATAGACCAATGGAACAGAATTGAGAACTCAGAAATAGACTCAGCTTTTTATGGTCAAGTGATATTCAACAAGGAAATCAAAGCTATCGAATGGGGAAATGATAACCTCTTCAACAAACGGTGCTGCCAAAGCTGGACTTCCACCTGCAGAAAGCTGAAACAGGATCCACATCTCACACTATTACACAAAAATCAACTCAAGGTGGATCAGAGACCTGGGAGTAAAGCCCCAAACCATAACGTTTATAAGAGACAAACTCGGATCAAGCTTAGAAGCACTAGTCCAAGTTATAAAGAGACTGCGAAATACAAGCAGAAATGCACAATGTGAAGAGGATGAAACTGATGCATGGGACCCTCTGAAGATTAAATCCATGTGTGCATTGAAAACTTTTTCCAACCAGGGTGAAAAGAAAACCTACAGCCTGGGAACAAACATTTGGTAATACCATCTAGGACAAGAGTCTTACAACAATAGTTTGCAGAATACTCCTGTGTTCACCTTTTTGAGTAAATACCAACCTGTCTTGCATAGTTGTTGTACCATTTTACAATCCTGCCAGCATGTGAGGGTTCCAACCTTTCTCTAGCATTTATTGTCTCCTTTCCTGGTAAACTATGCAGTTGCTGCTGGGGTGAGATTGTGTCTCATTGTTTTTTGGATTTATGTCTCTCTGGTTGCTAGTGGTCTTGAACGCCAAGTGTGTGTTGGTTTTCTGGATGTCCTTCTTTTTGAAATTGTTTTTGTTGTTATGTGCTGTTGAGTCACCTGTGACTGATAGAGACCATATGCACAATAGCCCTGAATTTTGTCCTCTCCTAAGCCAATCTCACTGTCTCTGACACACCTTTCCCCAAGACCCCAGTCACTGTGTCAAACCATCTACTCCCGGGACTTCCTCCCTTGCACTTTTCCTCCACCTTTTCAAACGTCATGTCCTTCTCCAAGGACTGATCAATCCCTCCTTGGCAACATGCCCAAAGTATGTCAGACAGAGCTTCAAACTCCTCTGCTCCTTTTGTAAATGGATTTGGCAGTCTTTTTCTTGTAGAGACCCTGCAATATCCTGTAAACTTTAGTTTATGGGACCTTTGTCTGAAATATCACCTAGTCTGTGGGGTTTCTTTTTACCCTGCTGAAAAAGCTTCTGATCCAGCCAAGAGTTCTATTTCTCGGAAGTCCAGTTAGTTGATTTTATCCTCCTCTTGTGTGTTTTTTTTTTATTATGTTTGCAAGCCTAGGCATGCCATAGGCTGGTGGTGGTGTGTGCTTTTGAATTAGAACCAAGCCATCACTGTCCCTCCAGTGAGTTTTCTGGGCAGTAAATCACAGTCACGACTGTCGATCTTTCTCCCCCAGGTCAGTGCAAGCTGTGTACCTTCATTACCACTGAGCCACGTGATCCCTAGGACATAGATGAGGTCTTTTCAATCTGTTCCTTTTTCCCACTCTGATGGTATTTATGTTTTGTTGGTTTTTCCCCCTTAGGCCTCTAACCCATTCTGAGTTGATTTTGGTGTCAGAGGTGGACTCTGTTTCAGCTTTCTGCAGGTAGATGGTCCAGTTTCACCAGCACCATTTGTTAACGAGGCTGTTGTTTCCCCACATAAGGGTCTTTTTTGACTTGTCAAATACCTGTTGAATGTAGGTAGATGGGTTGATGTTTGGACTCTATTCTGTTCCGTTGTTCCATTGTTGTTGTGTTGATTCCATACTGTTTTAGTTACTACAGTTGTGTATCAGCTTTTGAGATCAGAGGATGCTATGCCTCCTACTTCATTTGTATTTTCCAGAAGAGATTTACTTATTTGGTTTCTCTTTCTTTTCCAGATAAAGCTGAAAATTGCCTTTTTTTTTTCTCTTTGAAGAATGAATTTGATATCTGTATTGGGATTACTCTGGACCTGTAGATGGCTCTTGGTAGGGTTATAATTTTCACAGTGTTGAGTCTTCCTATCCAGGAACAGGGAACGTTTTTTCCATTTAATTATCTTACTTTTTTTTGGTAGTTTAATTATCTTAATGTTTTTTATAGTTTTCCTCATATAGGTCTTTGTGTCTCTGTTGTTGTGTGTACCCTAGCGTTGTAACCGGCCCGTGGCTGACCCCGTGACAGGTTTTCAGGGCCAGTTACTCGCACAGGAAGAAATTGCTCATCCTTCTCCCTCAGAGCAGCTGGTGGCCTCGAACCGTGTGCCTTTGGGGTTGCAGCACAGCTTCTTGCCACGAGGCCACCAGATGGCCCTTTTGTGTCTGTGATTTTGGCTTATTTGTTTTTTAAAAATTTTTTTATTTTAATATTTTTTGTGTGTGTGTGTCTGTGTGTGTTCGTGGCCCATCAAATTGGATCTGACAGATAGAGGAGGAGATTGCCCCTCCTTCTCCAGCAGAACATCTGGTGGATTTGAACCACACACCTCTGGGATGACAGTGCAACTTCTTGCCACTAGGCCAGCAGAGCTTCCTTGCCGTGGTTTATTTCTAAGTATTTCATCATGTGGTTGTTATTGTAAATGGTAGTTTCTTGTTTCCTTTTCCGAGCTCTCTTTGTTGCTGTGGAGAAATCCAATTACTTGAACCAAAAAATTTCTGATTTGTGTATTTCGACCATGTATCCTGCTACTCTGTGAAATTGGTCCTACTAGGTCTAACAGATTTTTTGTTGTTGAGTCATTAGGGTTTTCTGTGTACACCATCATATCATCTGCGTATGGGGATCATTTCACCTCCTCTTTGCCTGTTGACATACCTCTTCTTTCCTTCCCTTACCTTGTTGTCTTAGCTGGAACTTCCAGTATAATACAATACCATGCAGAACAATAATACCAGGGTGATAGTGGGCACCATGGCCTCACAGTACTTGCTTTTCTGGACTTGATACTCGTCACAATGGCCACACAGAACTCCCAGATTCTATTCCTGATGAAAGGGCTTATTAGGAAATTAATGGATGCAGTTCGGGATCAAGAATGATGCAGGATATAGTCCTTCAGTGAAGACAGCTTCCTCTCCCGTGTGGAACGAATGTAACCAAGCCCTTTCGTTTCAGTGGTGAATGTGAAGGTGTCCTCCTGGGTCATCAGGACTCCTTGTTGAAGCTGGCCAGCTCTTGCTCGGCGGCTCCATGTGCGTACTGCCTCTTGCTCTCTCCTTGGGCTGAGCTGTTCACTGCATCTGCCTCTGCTTTGATGGCCAGCACTTCTCTGCTGCTGCTTGTCCTCTCTCACCGTCTCTGTTGTTAGGGTTCTCTGTCTCCTAGATCGACCGTGTTCTTGGTGTGCAAACTGCCAAGGGGCGTGCTCTGCTCCCAGTTCTTTTCCTGATGCTCGTGAGGACCCCCTTGCCTACTTCCACATGTTGTAGTTTTTATGTGTCAGAATCAGTGAGAGCTGACCCTCCCCAGGAGGTTGTTCAGAGGCTGTAAGCGGCATGGGAGGAGGTGGACCATCTCTTTTCCCAGGAACAGCTGAAGGATTTGAACCATGCACCTTTGGGTTATCAGTGCTACACCTTACCAGTGGGCCACCAGAGCTCCCTTCATTTCTGCATAGCTCATTTTAAGTCTAGCAAGATGATACAATGGTATCATCTTCTTATTACTGTTACATACACCTTATTTGAATAGTCCCAGTGTACAGGGTTACATGCACATTATTTGACTGTTAACAATACTTGGTGGACCACAAATACCTTATTTACATAACTCACTGCTCTTGGCTGTTTTTAACTGAGGCGACCCTGAACCTGGTGGCTTCAGACTGATTGGTGGATGCCCATGCAAAGCCTGCTGCCACCAGCTCTCCAGTCTCATCCAATGCTCTGTGGGAGACACAGAGACAATGCAGTGTGGGAAGCTAATACTAAATATCTGTAATAAATGGAATGCTATTTCAGAATGGAGTTCACCCTGAGGCACTGAGGCAATCCCTAAGGGTTTACCAGATTCTTGCATTTGCTGACCCCTCCCTCCTGAGTCAAGAGGAAGGTTTTCAATACAAAGAGCTTTGCTTCATTTGCATTGACTTCTCTTTGTGATTTCCTTCCTGATAATTTTCAATAAAGAAACAGGAAAGCTCACTTCAACACTTGAGTCAAGAACTGCTGGCCTCCTGTTTTTACCTCTCTGTTTTATCTCATTCCTGGCTGTCTGTCTCATTATTAATAATTCTAAAAATACTTTACCCTCAGTCTGCAATATTTCAGGACTAGCAGGGTGAAACGAAGTAACCTGCTGCATCACAGTTCTGATAAAAATCACAGTGTGATTAGGTATTATTTCCATGACAAGAATCCAGAATGACAGCTTCATGGGGAGTGGGTGGGAAAGGGGAAGGTATAATAATGAAAATATTTTCTTTTACTTTTCAAAGAGAAAAACCAACCAGACTAAGTGGTGGGCAGGGAGGAAAATTTGCAACAATGAATGACTGGAAATCCAAAGTCTTGGTAAACTTTCATTACAATTTCAATAAAAATAAGAACTGACTATTTTGCAAATAGAAATACCATTTGACTCAGCAGTTCCACTACTGAGAATTTAAATAAACCACCACCACCACTCAAACAGATATATGCACACTCATATTTACTGTGGCTTTGTTCACAATAGCAAAGAATTGGAAACAGCCCAAGTGCCCATCAACAAACGAATGGATAGAGAAGCTCTGGTATATTCACACAATGGGATACTATGCTGCACTGAAAAACAAGGAACTCATGAAATATTATACAAAATGGGTGACTCTAGAGGACATTATGTTGAGTGAAATATCTCTGTTACAAAAGGTCAAATATTGTATAGGGTCACTATTGTCAAATGGGACTGACATTGGTGTTGGGGGAAAACTGAGAAAGATAGGATAAATAATGTATACTGCCTTAAAACATGTGAGGGAGAGAACTGTTTAAAAGGGATATATGAGTAGGTATTATTATCATGACGGGAGTGCAGAATGAAGGCTGCATAGTGGAGTGGACTTGCGGGGAGGGGTTGCATAACAACAAAACATTTTTCTTTGACTTTTCAAAGAGAAGAGTGAATTGGGGGGTAGGGGTGGTCAGGGAGAAAAGTGCAACAATGTATGAATGGAAATCCAAAGTCTCTGTAAATGTTCATTCAAATTAATAAAAAGAAGATAAACTTTTTTTTAGAAAAGAACCAACTTTAAAAAAGAAAATGATAAGTATATCTTATAAAAGTTTTAATTCGAACAGTTTGATTAAAAATACATTCTATAAGTAATTTTCCATGGTCTTGATTGAGGATTATTGCCAACTTTACAAAAAGACACACTGTAACAACAATGGATTAAAGGAAATACAAATTAAAAAAATTATGAAAAATTTAAAAAACCAAACAAAAATCACAGTGCAGGGATAAAGTCCTTTGAACACACAGGCAACAAGGTAAGTCACTAAATAATGAAATATTTTTCACACAGTTGAAAAACCTCTTATCATCTATCTGTCATTTATCTCTATCTCCTTCTAACTATTTTATAATTTCATTGTCTCATCTCCAAAATATCACATATTAGCGCTTTCCCTCCATATTCTTGGAGAGTTTTTGAAATTATCTTCTAATTTAGAGAATCAATTTCCTGTAACTCAGTCTTCTGTGCACCAACTCTCCTGAAATATTAAATTCTGCATTTATATTAGTCATCTCTGAACAATCCTAATCGATATCCAATTTCCCTCGCTCCACCAGGGCTTGCCCTTTTACCTTGGATAGAAAATTGTTCAGAATGTGTAGGAGACTGTAAACTCAACGTTTCCCCACATTTTCTCCCTTTTCTTGTCGCAGCTCTGTTTGTGAAGTGTTGTAATTCGTGACTAGACCTGTTCCTTAGAACTGTTATGTGAAGCAGTGTTCATTACTTTTCTTTTCCTTTGCTTATTATGATGATTCCGTATTTTATTTTTTGTTTCATTACATCAACACTTGTGTGGTTTGCACTCTGAAGCCTGTAGGTGCAGATGAAAGGAGACAGAAAATACTTAGAGGGGCAGGAGACCCAGGTGTGGGTGATGGATTAGGAAAAGGAGAGAGGCTGGGGCGCTGTGGATGGGGGCTGTGGTGCCAGAGAGCTTGACCTCCGTGATGAATGACTGCATCTCGGTGATGGTCGTGATGACTTGAAGTGTGATGACTTGAAGTTCACTGATTGGTGCTTGCCATTCTCTAACCCAATGGCTGTGCTTGTGAAGAGGCCACAATTTGAGAAGCCCTCACTTCACATTAGTTATGGACTGAAATGTGTTCCCTGACTGTAACAGTGGGCTTGACAATGTGATGATGGCAGAAGGTCAGGCAGGATTCCGGGGTGGTGCTCCTGGGGTCACTGCAAGCACATTTCTGTTGGAATATTAACTTGCTGGGTCTGTAGAGCTAAATATCTTCAGAAATGGGATTTTCTTTGTTCCATTAATGGGATCATGTTAGGCTGTGTAGGCTATGTTCCAAACCTGATCATGCCTGAGATACAAGAAGCTTAAACACACAGAAAAAGAAGTATAAATGTAATGTAGGACCGTGTGGAGATTGCTGGAGAACTGAGGGACGCCGGGCTGCAGACACAGAAAGGGTCAGGGTTGTCCCCGAGAGTCGGTAGGAAGCGCCTTCTCCTGAACTGAGGACCTGAATTTGGACGTCTAGCCTCCCTAACTGAAAAAGAAAAAAGTGTTCTTCTTTAAAGTAACCTTTTATTGTTAAAAAAATATATTAATTCAATTCCCCCTTAATTTGATGGTATATTATTAGCCAGGGTAAGTATCACAGATGAAGCCAGACCTCGTTGTTTTGGGAACCTGGACATGCTCATTGTTGTTATGTGCCCTTGACTCACCTGTGACCCATTGTTGTTGTTATGTGCCCTTGACTCACCTGTGACCCATTGTTGTTGTTACATGCCATTGAGTCATTTACGACTCATAGTGACCCTGTGTACAAGAGCCCTAAATGCCGTTCTATCCTGTGCCAACCTCGCCGTCTCAAACACACTCATTCCCACCCCTCCACTCACAGAATCGATCCATCTCATCCGAGGGTCTTCCTCTCCTGCACCGTGCCTCCACTCTCCCAAACATGATGTCCCTCTCCAAGGACCAGTCCCTCCTTGCAACATGCCCAAAGTATGTCAGACAAAGCTCCAGAATCCTTGACTCCAGGGAACATTCTGGCTTCACCTTCTCCAGGACAAACCTGTTTGTTCTCCTAGCAGTCCATGGTATATTCAACACTCTTCTCCAGCACCACAGCTCGAAGGAATCAATTTTCTTTCTGTCATCCCTATTCACTGTCCAACTCCCTGATGTAGCACGTAATTGCGAAGACTATAGCCTGGATCAGGCGCACCTTAGTCTCCAGCCTGACATTGTTGCACTTCAGTACTCTCGAGAGGTCCCTCACAGCTAACTTTCCCCAATGAAATTTGTCTCCTGATTTCCTGGCTGCTGTTACCAAGAGTGTTGACTGTGGAACCAAGTAAACTGAAACTGTTAACTATCTCAATCTCTTCACCATTCATACTGATGCTGCCAATTGGCCTAGTGGTGAGAATCGTTGTTTTCTTGATGTTGAGCTTCAATCCATATTGAAGGGTGCAGTCCTTGACTTTCTGCAGCAAGCGCTTCAGGTCCTCCTCAGTTTCAGCGAGCAGGGTTGTGTCATCTGCATAATGCAGGTTGTTGAAGATTCTTCCAGCAATCCTGATGCCACATTCTTCCTCCTACAGCCCGACATCTTAGATGACATGTTCTGCAAACAGATTGAAAAGGTATGGAGACAAAATACATCCCTGATGGACCCCCTTCTTGATTTTGAACCATGTAGTGTCTCCTTGCTCTGTTCTGACAACTGCCTCTTGGTCCAAGTATAAGTTTTGTATTGGCACAATCAAATGTTCTGGGATTCCCATTCTTTTCAGAGTCAGCCACAGCTTGTTGTGATCCACACAGTCAAAAGCCTTTGTATAGTCAATGAAGCACAGATAGATATTCTTCTGGTATTCTCTGCTTTAAGCTAAGATCTAACATCAGCAAGACTATCCCTAGTACCACGACCCATAGTGTCCCTGTCTTCAGCAGCTCTGAAGACTGCCCTGTGCTGAGCCAGTCTCACTAATTCCAACACACCATCCCCCATTACCTCGGTTACTTTATCAATCCGTCTCATCCAGGCTCTTCCTCTCTTGTCCTGTCCCTCCAGCCTTCCAAGCATGATGTCCTTTTCTAAGGACTGGTCTTTCCTTGCCACATGCCCAGAGTGTGAAACGGACCTTCAAAATCCTAGCCTCCAAGGAGAAACTTGGTTTCACCCTGTCCAAGACAGACCTATTTGTTTTGTTGGCAGTCCATGGTATGTTCAAGACTCTTCTCCAGCACCACAACTCGAGGGCATCGATTCATCTTCTGTCATCCTTAGTCATTGTCCAGCTTTCTTATGCACAACAAGTCATTGTGAAGACCATGGCCTGGATTAAGTGCATCTTAGGCTCTAGACTGACATCATTGCTTTTCGTTAGTCTGGAGAGGTCCCTGACAGCAGATAATTTAGTAATTTTTACTTTGTTTTATTACAGAATAATCTAAAAGTTACAAAACCTACCAAAGTAATAGTAACTTCCTGCATGCTCTGCACCATTTCCTTGAATGTCCGTCACTCATGTAGCCGTGGGACATCTGTTGTAACCAAGTGGTGACGTTGCTGTGATACTGCTATACTCACAGTACTTGACAAATTTGGTTAGTGTTGTTACTAATGTTCTTCTTCTGCTCTCTAGTGAATGCATGGTATCCCACTGCACTGAGATGTCTTGGTTTGACCACATCCCAGTGACACCCACACATGTCCCTCTGTTCTGTTTCCTGTTAGAAGTCACTGGACTTCACCCCCACGGGGTGTTTTCTCAGGCAGTGTGTGAACTGTACGTAACCATCATTTTTCTAACCATTGTTTACCCCTTACATATTTAGTAGGAAACTTACAAAGTTTCTTAAGAATGCATGTACACTTTTCTATTTCCTAGAACAACAGGGATCATTTTCTGTTTTTATTCCTTTCTGAAAGGTGGTGGGTAAAAGTCACTTGATCAAATAATCATTTTAGCCGGAAGAACCAAGTGTATCCTTCTAGATACATTTTCATTTGTGATCACAGAATTGGCATCCCTTAACATATAAAATGTGTTTTGTGTCTTGAAATCCGAAATGGAACCACTAAGTAACTTATTTCTTTCATATCCAAAAGCACTGAGCTCAGACTGAAAATCATTTTAACAGATGAGCCGGTACCACTTCAAAGTCCTTTCTGAAGAAGAAGTGTTAAGGCTTCAAATTGAAGTATCACTTATGTAAAGATCCATTCCCAAAGGGCCCTTTGATTGTAATTGAGTCTTCATTTTTTATACCATAATATTCAAGGAATCTTCCAGAGTTGACAAATAATGTCTTTCTCCCACACTCACATGACTGTCGTAAGGCAGGAAATTCTTCTTAGTTGTTGGAGTTAATGGCACCAGAGCAGAAACGTATTCTAGCTAAAGTTGCTTTTTATGATGGCTGAGAGAGGTATGTCTAAAATCCAGGGTTTTGGCATATATTCTCAGTGCATAACAGATGACACTTCCACTGTAATATGCGTGAAAAGAATCCTCCCAGAAACATACACATACACAGGATTGTTGCTCATTGAGTTTGTGTGCACTAATTACACTCTACTGTGGTTAAAGGCTGGATTCAGGGTCAATGTTATTCTGATTTGCTGGTCCCTTCTCCTCTGTGAGAAGTCACACTCTGACTTGCTGTAGACCAGGAGACTCTTCTTAAGTTAAAGTCCGTTAAATTATAAACACATCCGGTTCCCCAATTTGCTCTTATCTCCAGCGAAGGCCAGTGTGGTTTACAAGTGGGAATTTAATATACAGGTGAAGCCCAGGGTGTGTCCTGAACAAGAGGCCTGCCAGGTCATTATGACTTAACTTTTAATAAACCTTGCGAAGTGTCTGATCAATTCAGTTACTCATTGGGGTCAGGTAACGTCTAGCTGACAGGACAGCAGAGGAAGTTTACAAAAAAGGACAGGAAATCAAGTCTTTGCTGGAAGAAGACGTAACTATCCCAGAGACACAAAGAATCTGTATCTTGGCCGGAGAGAAGGAAAGTTCGCCCTGGGTCGCTGCCACACTCCTGCTCTCACGCCCTGCTGGTGAGCCCAGAGCTGTGTAACCCAAGTTCTTCTCGTCAGAGCCTTCCGTTTCCAGATCCCTGTTTACTTCCCTCCACATTCCTGCACAAGATATTCCGTTATTGACCTCATTTCTCCTTTTAAAAGTCTTACTGGAGAGTCTTTGAACTTTTCCTCATTCATTTCTTTTTGAAAAAAATAAGCTGCATTTACTGGACCAAGGCTATTTATTCCTGGACAGAAATGTGTTCTGTGTTTTGGGATTAAGTATTTATTTTCTTTTTCTGAGTCTCTGGTCCTTTGAAGGAAGAAAATTCTATAGAATACACATCTCAGAAGCACCTGTGACTAGTTCTCTGCTTAGAAGTTTTCAGGGAGAAAAATGAACATCAAAGGGTAAGAACCAAAGTCGGCTTGGAGGCTCCTCCAAATCATTCCTCTTTGTAATTAGTTGACATTTTCGAGTAAACCGACAGCTCTGTGGCTCTATGTGGATGTTGAATGATAATAGGAAAAACCCCTCTCACTTGGCTCTAATTTTTCCAAAGATCTTTAGGAAAGACCCTGCCCTCCATTTACCACTATTATAAATGCTTCGAAAGCGACGATGACAAACACTACACCATGTGACTTTGGTGCGGTAATGATGCCTATGAATTCTTGGCACCTCTTCCTGTAGAGAGGGGTAGTTCAGTGTCTGATCTGGGGTCCTTGGCCGACGTGCAGTGACAGGAATGCTGGCCCAGGACCCCCAGCACTGGTCATCACCAGCCCTGAAGGTCAGCCCTGACTCCTGGAAGCCAGCTGCTGTGTAGGAAACGTGGCTGTCCTGCCCCCACCAGGGTGACCACAGCCCGTGACACCTGCAGAGAGACAATAAGAAGATACCGTGTGAGAGAGGGAGGTTGGGGAGTCCCGAGCCCCACGGTGAATAGAGAAAAAAGTGAATCGAGGAGGATCCTCAAAGCCAGTTACCCCAACCGAGGCCGCTTGTTTCCAAGATGAACTGTCCAGCTGAGCCCTCTCAGAATTCCTGAACCACAGTGAGCAAAGTAAGATGGTTGGCATGAGCCGTTCCAAAGATATGTTGTTGTTAAGTGCCATCGAGTGGTAGATGACCTGGACACTTGTATAACTTTCATCCTTTCTCCAAGTTCATAGAGTTTCTGGAGGCAAGCTATTTCAGAAGTGGATGCCACTCCTGCTTCCAAGCCTGTTTTAATCAGGGAGCTCCACCAAACACTGTCCACCCTTGGTGACCATTATTGCAGTTGGCACATCAGTGTCACAGTGTTCAGCTTCACAGCAACCACGAGTTACCTCTGTACTGCAATGCAGAGACCAATGCTAGACCCCTTAGAAGAATGTTTGACCAAAACCAATTCAAACCAGGCCTGAGGACCGCAGAGTAAAATCACCCACCTTAGCCTTGGTAGCCTCCATTTCTGTCCACTAAGCCCACATAAATCTCTAGCTCTCTCTCTGTCCAAATATATAGATGTGTGTACATTGTTATTAGGTGCCGTGGAATCGACTGTAGGTCATAGCAACCCTGTGAAAAGCAGAGCTGGGACCTCGTCTGTTGTGCATTGTCTGTGTGGTTTTTCATATGCTTGAACCTGCTGGTACAAGCACTGCATCAGCCCACCGTGTTGGGGCTCCTCCTCCGTGTGTGTGTTTGTGTGTGTGTGTGAGAGAGAGAGAGACACGTTAGGTTTGAACGGCCTCATAGGTGATGCTTTAGTAGATGTTCAGAGGCTGAAAATAACACTGCAGGAGATGGTCCGTCTTCCTCCCGTGGGGAAAGCTGGTAGATTAGAACCAGGTGCCTTGCCTTTGGGTTGGCAGCACAACTCCTTACCACTAAGTCACCAGAATGAATACAACACCCCCCTGCCCCCCAACATCACAGATATGCACACACATGCACACACACCCATCTCTCTCTGTCTCTCTCTCTCTGTGTTTCTCTGTCTCTCTCCCCCTCTCCCTCCCCTTTCCCTGCCCCTCTGTCCCTCCCTCCCGCTCCTGGAGCCCTTGTGGCCGGTCTGTGGAGAGTTGCACAGCCAAGCCTCTCTGGTGATTTGAATGGACCGGTGGCTCTGAGGGAGGAAGAAGAACATGATTTCCCCCCAAGCAATTTAGAGCCTCTGAAGCTCAGGGGCGGGTGAGCTGTAAGGCGACTCCAGTCTGACGGTGTTGAGGAGAGAAGACTTGTGTATTTAAGCCGAGTTGGATGTACTGAGCCAGAGGGCGATGTGTGCGCTTTGTACAAATCTGTGTAGTATTATTTATTTATGCTCCCTGGAGGCAAGGATTCTGAGCCTCCGTCTGACATACTTTGGGCATGTTGCAAGGAGGGACCAGTCCTTGGGGAGGGACATCATGCTTGGAAGCGTGATGGGAAAGCACAAGAGAGGAAGACCCTCGCTGAGATGGATGGATTCAGTGACTGGGGTAATGGGGGTAGGTGTGTCAGGGACAATAAGTTTGGCCCGGGACAGAGCAGAGTTTAGGGCTGTTGTACATAGGGTTGCTATGAATCACAGGTGACTCGACGGCACATAACAACGACAACAACAACAACAACATGCTGTTTTCCATCTCACTAAGGACCAAAGCCCAATGTTTCTTGAACAGTAGACTGACCCCGTGAGTGTAACCATGGGTTATGGCATGCCAGTGCTGGGGAGGGAGTCACGGGACGAGGCAGGGCCCCGAGCGTCCTTGGGGCTGCCTGGAGTCACAGTTGACTTGATGGCACCGAACAACACAATTTTCAGTACTTCTGAATGAAGTTCATTGCTGTTGTGTACACACCTTCGGGGGACTGCCCTGGGCAGTGCAAATGGTCACATTTCTCATTTTCTAACCCAAGGTCTGGAAACCCAGGTCTGTGCAGAAGCGCCTCGGAGGGAAGGACTGGCAGTCGGCTCTTGGAAGATCTGACACTGGACGTGTCCCAGAGCTCAGTGTTACTCTGACACCCGTGGGCTGCAGGACACTGAATGTGGCACTGGTTTCCTCGTGTGCTTAGCATATTCTGTGGTGTCCCGAGTCTTAAACTCTGAGGGAGCTTCATGTCTTCTCTTAAAACTATTCATTTACTAATAAAAAAAATCCTCCATTGTTTAATCATCATCAATGAGGAAAATCCTAGAAGGGTGATGGGGTGTCTAGATGGAATTATTTGAGTATTTCCCAATGAAAAACAAATGAACGAAAACCCCAACCTTCAACTTCATTAAACTTGATTTTTCTCTATATTTTTTTTCCACGACACAGAGCAGTGCCATTTCCAAGCAGCCACTCAGAGAGTGTGTCACCATTAGCCGTCATTTTGCTCTGCAGCCTCCACACATCTTTCCAGGTGCACCCCTCTCCTCTGTGACTCGGTGGCCCCGTTTAGCAGCTTCCTCGAAAGACTCAGGGAAGAGCAACACCCACTTGCTGGACAAATAGGTCAAAGAAAGCAAATTGCTATTTTTGAAAAAAAATATTTATATTGATGTGCTTACAAAGTTCAAATACATTTCACACCATTCTTTGTTCACCCTGCGTTTCATACAATCTTTGCTCTGCTTTAAGCACAGAGGAAATCCCAGGAAATAGCTGGGTCTCAAACCATCTATCAGGCCCTGACAATTTACCTCAGTTACAGCTTTGGGGAATTTAGAACGCCCTCCTCCTGCTTGAGACCCCTGCCAGGAGAGGTCCCAGCCCTGCCGCGGCCTATCTCTCAGCCCAGCATGCTTCTGTGGGTGAAGAATTTAATTCAGCGGAAGATTCAGCCGAGTCCCCTGGTGGCCTGTTTTTGTGATGGCTCTTTCTCTGCTTTTGAGAAGGTGAGAGGGAAGATCACATACATAAAAAGATTATTGCAAGAGAGTCATTTCATGAGCCAAAAGAATGCGGAGAAGGGCTATTTTGAGATTTTCTAGCCAAGGTCACAGGGAGCTTTGATGACCCAGTGGTAAAGACTTGCACTGTCAGCCCGAAGGCACACAGTTCAAATCCACCCTCTGCTTTGCCGGAGGTTGGTCAGTCTCCTCCCACCAGATTTACTGCCTCTGAGAACCCTCTGAATGTCAGCTATGAGTGGGTACTGAGCACACACCAACAAGAGTCAAGCTTATGTAACTGCATTATTGAGTGCTTTGGTTTTATTTCCCTATTGCTGTATAACACACTACTAACAATGTCAGCAGTTGACGCTTTTGGAATCACAGAAGCCAAGAAAGCTTAAGATACATGAGAAGGGTTATCCTGGTTGAGGGTGGAGCTGGGAAGTAAGTGGGTCAAGGCTCTGGGCTAAGGGTGGGGTCAACACTGTAACTAATGCTTAACTCCACAATAACGGATTTCTCTTTCACTGCTCCACAAATTGCTGTCTGTTAGATACTCCTCTAAATCTGAACATTCAGATTAAGACAGACTAGGAAGAAGGATTGGCCACCCACTTCTGAAAT
>NW_006400015.1:654562-660013 GCF_000299155.1 Elephantulus edwardii
AACAACAACAACAACAACATGTAGTGCAGTGAAATGATAACTATTTCATTTTACATCAGTATTTGTGCGGGAGAAAGACCTGAGTCTGTGCAAATGGCTTGTATGCACATCACGCAGTGGGGATGTGGGGTTAGCCCGAGCCCACTCTGATCTGGGGACTCACACATGGAGATGGGGGTTATCCTGACCCCGCTGTGACCTGGGGACTCATACATAGAGGTGGTTTTATCCTGACCCCACCCTGATCTGGGGACTCACACATGGAGATGCAGGGTTCCCTTGATGCTGACCTCAGGTCATGTCCACTTCCCATCTGCTGGGACGGCTTTCACGGTGACTTCTTTGCTCACACATCCATCTCGTGGAACGAGGCTCACTCGCTGGTTTCCCATCTCCCTGTGACCTCTGGACCTCAGGGCGGCTGGACTTCTCACACGCTTCCCCAACAAGCATTCAAAGAGCCCGGCCAGGAGCTGCAAAGCGTCATCCGACCTTGGCGTGGAAGCCCCATAACACTTCCGCAGCATTCTTCAGGTCAGTGACATCACTACGGCCAACTTGATCCATGCTCGGCTGCTGGAGTGGCTGACGGTTAGGGTCAACCTAGGGATGTCTGGGAAGGAGATTTGGTGACCCCCTCCCAGAATATCAGCCTCTGAGAGCCCCGGAGAGCATGGTTTTCTCCGACGCAGGCTGGCCATCGTTGTCACTGACTCGATGGAAACCGGTTTCTCGGGGAAAAGTCACAAACAATCTGCGATCCTTCTACATCTTCCCCGACGTGTAAGTTGAACAGCTGCATTGGGCACTCAGATACAGGACCCCCATGGGGTAACTCAAGAAGAGGGTGATGGCGATGTCATCCGTGACTGGCGGTGGAGCCAGGCCTGGACTTTGCAGCAGGAGGACATGAAGTCCACAGGCTGTGGTCAGCTTATTAATACAACATATGAGAAGTGGATACGAACAACATCAACGGAGAATGACCTCACGGACAGAGGAGACCTCTCAGATCCCTCGGGCTTACTGCCCTGAGAGCAGGGGTTCTGAAGGAGGAACACATACTTTAGAAAGGTTAAGTCTGACTTGAAAGGTATTTCAAAGGTCATGTGAAGGTATTGGACAAGCTGAGGTGTGAAATGGACTCACATGATCCCTCAGTCAGAATCTCCCCGCCGGGGTCTCATCTACTCGTGAAAAATGGACCATTTGGGTCTGTGGTTTCCAGAGCTACACTCCCTCTTCACAGCTCGTCTTTTCAATTTTTTGGTAACATCTTTAGCTGAGTGAAAGTTGATCGTTTGGGGGAGCAGCTGTGTAGGAATTTGTGGTGGTACAGTCTATAGGAGTTGGTAGCCCAGAGGTGGCACCTTTCGGAGTTTGGGTCCACCATTGTTCCCGAGGAGAAGGGCAATCTCCTCTCACGTCCTTACAGCCTTCGAAGCCCACTGCAGAGTCAGCCACATGCCAGTTCTGACTTGATGGCACTGAGTGAACGTGTCATTGCGGTCATGTTTTGCTCTTTGTGCTTGTATCATATGAAAGAAAAAACAGTATTCTGAAAGTGTAAAGAAAGCTCAAAAAATAATATATGTACCATTTAAACAATTAAATGCTCAAAACCCATAAAGAAGAAAACACAAATTTCCCAAATTTTTTTTTAAAAGAAGCTAAGCTTGACAACATTGTCCCTGGGTTTTCTTCTAAGAACTTGATGGCTTTAGTTCTCTCATTTAAGCCCTTAATCTGTTTTAAGTTGGTTGGCTGTATTTTGAGGCATGGACCCTGTTTCGGATTGTGGATGTGGAAATCCAATTTTCTCAGCACTCTTCTTTCCTGTGGCACGAGTTTAGCATCTTTGTGACAAGTAAGTTGACCACTGGTGTGAGAGTTCACAGACTCTCCACCCTGGTCTGTTGATTTATGTGTTTGCTGTTGCATCAATAACACTTGTTTTGTCACTTAGCTGTCTAAAGCACAATCCTTAGCCCCTATTTTCCTGGAGAAATTGCCATCAGGAAGTGGCAGAGAAAATAAATGTGAAGCTATTGCTTCTTTGTCATGACAAAAGTAGAAACTGACTATTTCATTGAAAACTCAGATCAAAAGAGGTGTAATGCAGAATACTTCAAAATCTTTGCAGAATTCAGAACATTTCCGTAGGTGGGTAGGTGAATCTCTGAACCTTCTTCTGAGATGATCTTTGAATCTTCAATCAAAACTGTCCCTGGAAACCTCACAAGATGAACTAGCATTCAATGTCTGTCTTGAGTATTACACACGCACCATCTGTGTGAGAGCAAATTGAAGGCAGGAGCTCAAGGTTAGAAGGAATCCCTTCAGGCGAGTGGTGAGTTTGTATTAACTGAGGGGCAGCGACTCCGGAGAGGAGCTTGAGAATGATCACAGAACTCGTCGAATGTCATCAGGGTAACTGGACTTAGCATGCAGAAAGTGGTGAATTAATGCACACTTGGCCATATTTGTTTTTCAACAACAACCTAATAAGTTAATAATTTAAATAAACAAGCAACAATTCTGTGGAGCATAGTACTCTCCTCTCTCTCTCCTCCTCTTTCTTCTCCCACCTTCCCTCTCTCTCTCTCCTCCCCTTCCTTCCTCTCCTCTTCCTTCCTCTCCCTGCCTCCTTATTTTCTCTCTCTCTCTCTCTCTCTCACACACACACACACACACGCACGCACACACACACACAGAGTTACTACGACTCAGAATAGACTCAGTGGCGTCTCACAGCAGCTGGTTTTAAACTGGACATTGCCTTTTTTAAGAGGTGCTCAAATACACAGTAACTGACGATGCTGTTACTGTGATTAATCCCTTCCCTTCCATTACCCCATCCTTCCTGAAGCAGAGACGTCTGTGGTAATTAGGAGTTCCCTCTGTGTGAGCTCTGTCTCGCTCATGAAGGATGGAGGGGTTATTTTCTCCATGTGGGTTCAGCAAAGTTGCTTCTGCAAATCTCTCCCCTCCATTATCCGTGTGGGCCCTTCCATTTACCCTCAGATGTGCCTCCTTGGTCCCCCCCTGGGAATGAAGGACTCTTTCTCTAAAGAGATCAAAAACAGTGTCACCTTGCCTGAGAGCCATTTCAAACTGTTCTGTCTCTGTTCTTATTTCCAGGTTTGTAATCTCTACTTATTTATCAAATGTGCCAACTCTTTCCCAGCCACCTTTGTTCCTTATCTGGTCGTTGCATGCGTATGAGAGAACTGGACATGCTGTGGTCTGGATCGGGCTCCCCTTAATCCTTAAAGCGACTTCTTTGCTTTTGACACTAAAGAGATCTTCTGCAGTAGATATGCCCAATGGGATATGTCATTTGATGGCTTTTTATTGTGATCTGAGTGAAAATGTACAAAGTAAATAATCCGTCCATACACTTCTGCCTTTGTACCCTTTATCCCAGCCCCCGCAGTGGCACCCACATATTTCTGTCTTCCCAGGGTGTGCATTTCCATTCATCTTTCTGCCCTACACCATAATGTTCTCCAGTCCCTCCCAAGTTAGGCAATACTTTACAAAAGTTTCTGCTCCTGCATGCTGCATAGTATTTCATTGTGTGAATGTAACAAAATTTCTCAATCCATTCATTTGTGGTTGGCCATTTGGGCTGTTTCCATGTTCTTGTGATGGTGAATAATGTGGTGTACAAATCTCCATTTGTGTCTCAGTTCTCATATTCTCAAGGTATATTCCAAGTAGTGGATAAGCTGGGTCAGACCCAGAATAGAAATGCCATTGAAATACCTTTCCTGATTTTAAAACATGCAGTGTTCCCTTGCTCTGTTTTGGCAACAACTTCTTGAGCTAAGTATAGATTTCGTATGAACATAATTAAGTGTGGTAAGACTCCCATTCTTCTCAGTGTTAGACAGTTTGTTGTGATCTATGCAGCCATATGATTTGAAATAGTCAATAAAACAAAGGGAGACACTTTTCTGGTATTCTCTACTTCCAGCCAGGATCCATATGACCACAGGAGTGGTGTCCTTGGTGCAAAGGCCTTTTCTACACTCCGTTTGAACTTCTGGAAGTTACCTGTCAGCACACCTCTGTTTGGTCAAACATTCTTCTAAGTGGTACAGCACTGGTGTGTCCACTTGCTATACAAAGGTAACTTGTGGTTGGTGTGATGCTGAACACTGAGACACTGATGTGTCAGATGTGATAATGGTTACAGAGAGACAGGTCTTTAGAGAGGGACACCATGCTTGATAGGGTGGAGGGACAGCGCAGGAGGGGAAGACCCTCTATGAGGTGGATTGATTCAGTGACTTGGGTAATCAGGATGGGTGTGTCAGAGACAGTGAGATTGGCACAGGATAGAGCAGGGTTTAGGGCTGTTGTACATAGGGTCTCTATGAGTCTCAAACGACTCGATGGCACATAAAATCAACAATAACAACAACATGGTGGACAGTGTTTGGTGGAGCTCCCCAATTAAAACAAGCTTGGAAGCAGGAGTGGCATCCACTTCCACAATAGCTTGCCTCTGGAAACTATGAGCTTGGAGAAATGATGAAAGTTACACAAGTGGTTAGGTCTTTTGTTTTTAGAGTTGCTATGAGTCACCTACAACTCGATGGCAATGAACAACAACAACAACATACTATTATGCATCTGAACAATATACGCTACAAAAATAGCAAATACATAAAGGAAAGGGACTCGAGTTCACCACCTAATTTTCCATCTTGAACCACTTTCAACATTTTGTGTTTATCAGACCCCCGTCCTGGATGCGATACCTACCGGGACCTGGTCCAGCTCACAGCTGGAAGCACTCACTGCTGTAAATGGTGTTTCTGAAGCGATTCTGAATCCTGGGCTCACAGGGCAGAGAGCCCCGGAACGTTTTCCAGACCTGACACCGAGCATTCTTTCACCAGGTGTGTGTGCCTCCTTAATGAGAGTGTTCAGCAGAAGCTTTTATGAAAATTGTTCCAATTAATCATCTTATGTGATGGATGTGGGATTGTGGTTATGAACTTCCATTTCGATTCACGTTGCACAAGAGCAATCATCCTTCGAGGCTCATCATTTCTTCTAATTGGATATTTCATTACCAGCGAGGGGAGAGAGAGCAAACTCATTTTCCTCGCCTTTAATTGAGCTCACTTCACTTGGGGAGAGGGCTTATGACGTAGGCCGTGGAGGCAATAACTGTGCCTGTGTCGAAGATGAAATTGCTGGAGGGAAAAACAAATTATTTTGTGTCCTATGCCTCAGTTTCTCTTTTGATAATACAGATTTTTGACAATTACGTTTGGAAAATAGAAAAGAGGCATTAATGTGAACAAAATCTTACCCCTTTAAGGTCAAAATATTAATCTCCTGAAGAAAATCTATACAAGTTTCCTCTCCTTTTTCTCTCTTGTCTGAGACTGGCTGCAATTCAGTCAATAAAGTGTGTTGTTTGTTGTTATGTGC
>NW_006400015.1:660868-665447 GCF_000299155.1 Elephantulus edwardii
ACAGGACACATCCCGGGTGTACACCCTTCCCAATTTTGAACCATGCAGTATTCCCCTGCTCTGTTCTGATGACTGCCTCTTGGTCTAAGTATAAGTTTCACGTTAGAACACACACAATAAAGTGTAGAGTAGTGAAAAAAAAATCCCAGCACTTGGAACTACATAACTAATTAATTTTATTTCCATTATTGACTTGGCAGTGCCATCTTGGACAATGATGGAGCTGTCTCAGGACTTTGTCACTTGCCCTGTGCACATCAGCCTTCACCAAGCCTCAAGGAGCTGCTAGTAGTTGTCAAGGACCTCTCCAAAGTACTAAAGAGCAAGGGTGTTAGTTTCAGGACTAAGGTGGGTCTGAACCAAACCATGATCTTTTCATGGCTTCATATGATCTGAAAGCTTGACACAGAGTAGGAGTGACAGAAAGTGAATCCATCCCTTTGAACTGTGATGTTGCGGAAAAATACCAAATATTCCACACATTTTCAGAAGAACAAATAAGTCTCTGTCTGGGAGATGTGCAACCAGGATGCTCCTCAGAGACAGGAATCACAGCCTCGGTGACCCGAGGAGGGTGGGGATCAACTCAGCGGCAGAGAACGGGAGCTCTGCACCCAAATTCCACGGCATCCTTGTCCTGGTACATCGTGCTCCAGGCATGCCAATTGAATTACTTGTTTTGTGGGTCCTGCTAAGTTCTTTCTAACGCTGAGAGCCTGGCATGCTCCATCTGTTGACCAGAAGCCCCTTTTCACTCATTGTAGAAATTGTTTCTCTTCGTGTAGATCTCCGTTTAACCTCAGAGACGTATCTACAGACCTCGTACCAGAAAGGAAATGTGCGCCTCGCTGTCCTCCCCTTACCCGCCACCTCTGCAGTTCTTTTCCTCCTCCTGGGAGTTGACTTGATCATTTAATGATTTTCTTAATCCATTTTGGTCTCTTTTTCCTTCTGGTCTTTGAGCTCCCTGAAGCCGAGCTGTGTTTGTCTTGATCGTGCTTCCCTCCTGAGTCCCTGCCTCACATCCGGGAGCGTAGCAGGAACTCGATAAATATTAATTAGTGAAGGAATCAAATTATGAGGAGGGAAAGCGTTCTCTGTAATATTAATTTAAGAGACAAATGAAATTACGTAGGACGAGTCGTCTTTGCAAACATTAAGATGTTAACAGAAGGCCTTTTATTTCCTTTCTTAAAAATAGTTTCTATGTGAGTGATGAACCGAGGGCTGTTTTTCTTCTTCTCTCTTCCAAGCCTCCTCTCTGCTCTCAGTCATAAACCCAGGCGAGCGCTCACTCACGCATGTAGCCCATCCAGGCCAGTTGGCTTGGGAGGAAAGTCTCACCTCTCTTTGACAGTTATGCCCAGCAACTGTCTTTCTCATACGCCCATTACAGTGATAAGAACTGTGACAATCCACACCGGGAAAAATGCCAAACTCTAACCAATCAAACTGATCCAAACGTGACAGGTTTTCCTTTTTCATTTGCACATGGATGTGAGTGCAAGGCTGCAGTACACAGGTGTGTGGCATAGGGGTGCAGTGTGAAATAGGGGTGCAGTGAGAAGAGGCTGAGTTGATGGGATTTATGGCTCCATCTGCCCTGTGATCGTGGTTAATTTAGGATTATGCAAGACACGGACTCAGTCAAACAATTGTAAATGATGAATAATGGAGAGATTATTCTTTTCTCTCTGACTGAATAAGCCAGTGTCCTGCTTCTGCAGTCTCGCCGTTGGGATGCTTGTGTGTTCCTGGAAATGGTCACACTGGCATTTCAAACACCTTCAGACTCACTCTCGACGAGCAGCTCCCAGAGAACTTCCAGACCGAGACAGACCAAGAAGGAAGGTCTGGTGATCGACTCGTGATCGTCGTGCAGTGAGAAGCCCCTGGTTCCCACAGCTTACTGTCCAGGATGGTGCTGGAAGAGGAGCCCCCAAAGTCGGAAGTGGCTCAGAACACAGTAGTCAACAACAGGCTCAAGGCCGTCAACAGGCGTGAAGAGGGGGCAGGGCTGGGCCGAGGCTCCGGAGCATGGAATTGCCTGAGTCAGTGCCAGACGCCACCATCCTGCTGGTAAAGGGCTCTAGTTCACAGGTGTGGCTAACATTCTGTGTAGTTCTCCGTGTTCTCACGGAGCAAAGTGTGAACTGGAGGCGGATCACACACGATTCTTTGTGCACTGGATTCTTCTAACTGTGCAGGGATTTCACGCCCGTTTCCAGTCCCTCCAGCACACGCTTCTCTGGTGCTTTTTAAACACGTAAGGCTCACTGACTGTAAGTGTCCTTTTCTCACAGGTGACCATCTACCTCTTTGCTCATCCCAAGTCTTCTTCCAAAGATGCTCTTAGCCTCTCCGCTTCTTAGAAAACATCCACCCATCAGGCAAAAGCAGCTCAACTTCCGACTCCTCTGCCCACTTTGAAATGAGAAGAAATAGAAATCAGGGTTGTATCCTTTTATTACACGTACTCAGTCTGAATACTGAGCAAAAAATGCAAGAAATTGTCTATGTGGATTAGAACATAGCATCAGGTTTGGAGGAAGACTCATCAACAACTCGTCATACGCAAATCACACAACCTCACTTGCAGAAAAGGAAGAGGCCTTGAAATGCTTGCTGGTCAAGGTGATGCGATGACTTTCTGTGTGCGTTACACTCCAGCACAAAGGGACACAAACCCTCACAGCTGCACCAAGAAAAGCCAGGAAACAAATTGAGAAAAGATCAATGTTATCAAAGATTTCATGTTACCAGGATTCACATTCAACACACGCGGGAACAGCTAAATGACCAGTGAACAAATATGCTGTGAAGACTTCTTCTAAAGCCTCAAGGAGCCAGGTTGTCCCTTAGAGGGCTAAGCTCTACCTTACGTAAGCCCTGTGTCTTCCTTTGCCTCACGTGTCTGTGAAGATTATCTAGTGAGTAAGGAAGACAGAAGAATTGATGCCTTTAAGTGGTGGTGTTTGTGACGAACTTAAAATAGAACATGGACTTGCAAAAGCACAAACAATGCTGGCGGACTGCCCTTTGGAATGAGCCTGGTGGGGTTTCTTTCGTTTCACACACTTTGAGGATGTCACTGCAGTCCTAGTGTAGAGTAAAGCAGGGCGTTGACTGTAAGAGGCCCTCAAAGATTTATATCGACACAGTGCTCTCAGCAATGGAATCAAGCAGAGTGGTGATTCATTTTTTTGGTTCATTTTTTGCGTGTGAGTGCTCTGTGAGAACACCCTTGAAGACACCACTACCACCAGCAGCAGCAGCAGCACCCCCATAACACATTGTTTAACAAGAAAGAGCCAGTGAGCTCACCCTCTTCTGATTTCTCATCTCTCAGAATATCCACATCTCATTCGTAAGGAGCGCTGCTGGTGCTGCGGACCAGTGCTCGTTTATCACCTGAAAGGTCTGCAGTTCAAGCGCACCAGCCATTCCATAGCAGAAATACAAGACAGGCTGCTTCTGTAAAGATTACAGCTCAGGGGTGGTTCTCCTTCGTCTTACAGGGTTACTGTCAATCAAGGATTTTTGGGACAGCTGAGAACATTTCGTCAAACTGGAAGGTACCATGCCATCAACGAATTGTACTCCCTGGAGTTATGGAACACAGCCTTGTTGGGTAGGTGTGGTGACTTTTCTATCATATTTGTTATGTTTGTCTGTTTTCTCTTTAGATTGCAAACATTGTTTTGGACTGCGATATTCCTGGCGTCATTTTTAAGTATCGTAGATAGCATTTTTAGGGTCATAATCTTTTCCATTATTTATTCTATAACTTGGGCAGAAAAGACTTTGTTACCTCCGGTATGGTAAGGTGTGTCTTTGAAACACAAATGTGGCTTTAATGCCTAGAACTTGATAGCTAGACCTCAAGGCTGCTATTGTTGTTAGGTGCCATTGAGTCAAGTGTGGATCATAGTCACCCTATGAGCGACAGATCTGACCCCTGTCCCATTCTGCATCATCCGTGTCGTCTCTGACACACTTGAGGTCACTGCTGCTGTCACCACATCACACCATCTCATTAAAGGTCTTCCACTCGTTCACTGACCCTACACATTTCCTGGCGTGATATCACTTTTAAAGAAATAGTTTTCCCTAGAAACAGGTCCCAAATATGTAAGACAAAGCTTCACTGTCCTTGCGTCCAAGGAGCACTCTGGCTGCACTTTCCGCAAGACATATCTATTTGATCTTTTTTCTGTAATCTTTATTCATTGTCCAGCTCTCAGACACATAGCAAATGATTGAAAAGACCATCGACTAAATCAGGTGCATCTGAGATTTTAAATCGACATCATTGCTCTTCAGTAATTTGGAGACCTTCCTGATGGCTGATTTGCCCAGTGCAATGCATCTCCTGATCTCCTGACTGCTGGTACCAAGGGTATTGATTGTGGATCTAAATAAGATGAAATAGTTGTCAACCTTAATCTTTTCTCTGTCTACCACGATTTTAGCCAAAAGTGGGTGATTTTCCTCTGTGGCCCTCGGCCAGGTTCAAATTGTCTTCCTGTCCCCTGAAACCCACAGCGTCCCTTTTCAGCAGGAAGTAGCTAAGAGAATA
>NW_006400015.1:666192-729849 GCF_000299155.1 Elephantulus edwardii
CAGGTTGTTAATGAGTCTTCCTCCTGTCTTGATGTCACATTCTTCTTTGTTGAATCTTGTTTTGGAAATTATTTGTTGAGCAAACACATTAAATGTGCAGAAAAGAAACAACCCTGATGGACATCGCTTCTGATTTTAAACACACAGTGTTTCCTCGATCATTCTCACAACAGCTTCTTGGTCTAGGTATAGATTTCATATGAGTGGTCTGGGATTCCCATTCTTCTCACTATTATCCATACATTTTAGTGTTAAAACAGCAATTTTGCTAATTAAAATGTTTCATTTCTGCCTATTGTAAACTTTTTAGCTTCTCAACACTGTCTAATTTGCTTGTCTCATTGAAATGCATATAGTTTAAAGCAATAGATTTAAAGGTTGATTAAAACAAATCTAAATGTAGAGATTAGAAAGAATTTGTAACTTACTAGACAAAAAGTTATAGGAGGCAGTTGTCAGAACAGAGCAGGGAAACATTGTATGGTTCAAAATTGGGAAGTGTGTACGCCAGGGATGTATCCTATCTCCATACTTTTGCAATCTATATGTGGAACAGATTATCTGGGAGGGTGGGCTCTATGAGGAGGAATGTGGCATCAGTATTGGAGAAAGACTTATCAACAATCTGCGTTATGCAGATGATACAACCCTGCTTGCTGAAACTGAGGAGGACCTGAAGCGCTTTCTGCAGAAGGTCAAGGACTGCTGCCTTCAGTAAGGATTGAAGCTCAACATCAGGAAAACAAAGATTCTCACCACTGGACCAACTGGTAGCATCATGATAGATGGTGAAGAGATTGAGATTATTAATAGCTTTAGTTTGCTTGACTCCACAATCAACACCCTTGGTACCACTAGCTAGGAAATGAAAAGACTAATGGCATTGGGAAAGTCTGCTGTCAGAGACCTCTCCAAAATATTGAAGAGCAACAATGTCAGTCTGGAGACTAAGGTGCACCTGATCTGGGCCATGGTCTTTGCAATTATTTGCTATGCATCAAAGAGATGGACAATGACTAAGGATGATAGAAGGAGAATTGGTGCCTTTGAGCTTTGGTGCTGGGAAAGTTATTGAATATACCGTGGACTGCTAGGTGAACAAACAGGTTTGTTCTGGAGAGGGTGAAACCAGGCTGCTCCTTGGAGGCAAGGATTTCTGAAGCTTCATCTGACATACTTTGAACGTGTTGCAAGGTGATACCAGTCATTGAAGAGGGCAGTCATGCTTGGGAGGGTGGAGGGACAACACAGGAGAGGAAGACCCTCGATGAGATAGAGTGATTCAATGACTAGAATAATAGGGGTAGGTGTGTCAGAGAAAATAAGATTGGCACAGGATAGAGCAGGGTTTAGGGCGGTTGTACGTAGCGTCACTGCGAGTCCCAGGTGAATCAATGGCACATAACACCACCACCACATAGAATAGGCCAAGGTTGTAGTTTAAAGAACATTTAAATTTCTGTCCTTCACATTGGGAACTTTTCTGCTCTCTTCTTTCTTTTCCTATTTGTTGGTTCTCATGTGTCTGTCATTGTCGTTGTTGTGTGTCATTGAGTCTGAACAGACATAGAGCTGCCTCTTCTGTGTGTTCTCAGAGGCAGTTATCACACGGGAGGAGATTGCCCACCCTTCTCCTGTGGAAAAGCTCATGGATTTGAACCTTGTGTCTTTTGGATTATGTTGTAGCTTCTTGCCACTAGGTCACCAGAGCTAAATCATCTACCTACTGTCTTTGCACCTGTCTCATCCCCTTCCTCTCTCTCCCACCGCTGTCTCTCAGCTCTTTATCTCATAGACTCCCTGCCTCAAAGGACTGAAGCCAGAGGTTCCAACACATATGCAACACACAAGGATTTTTCTTTCTGCCAGTGTCTTCATGGCAGAAACCTTCATTTCCTTTGACATTTGATGGAAGACAAAAAGAACAACACTGTATCCACTGTTCTCATGATCTTGCTTTTTTAACGGAGACCCATTTAAAGTTGGAGGAAAACATTTGTTTATAAGCATTACTCTCAACTCATTAGTCCCAGTGTTAAGATTATAGTTTAGATCTAACATCAAATTGAATTTTCTTTTCCTTCAGAATTTTCCAGTCATTGTGTTCAGTGGAAAACTTTCCAAGGTGTTCCTTCAAGGGAGAGAGGCCATGCAGGGGACTGCACCACGGGTAGAGAACTCTGTGCCTCAGTTAGAGGGCGTTTTACATCCAAGGTGGTATGTTACACGCAGATCATCAACTTAGAATTAAATCAGTTATGCGGAGCTCTCTCCCGATGGCTAAAGAGCAAGGAGGTGTCCGTTTAAGAAACAATGTGATTGTGATTCAAGGTAGGATTTTTCTCAGTTCTGAAAGTTAGACAACGAATAAGGATGGCAGAAGTATTGATGCCTTCCTTTGAATAGAGGTACCGCCTAAGAGCATCCACGGATATTCCATGGACACCCAAAAAGAACAAACAAGTCTATCCTGAAGGCCATGCGATCCGGGAGCTCCTGAAGGCAAAGACGGTGAAACGTCATCTCCTGTATTTTGGGCGTCTTCCTTTTCTTTGGAGAAAGACAACACACTATGCAAAGGGAATGGTGGATGGTAGGAAGGAAGACGCTCGAGAGACACATTGACTCGGTGACTCCCGCAGGCGGCTCCAGCCTCTCAGTGACGGTGGGGACAGTGCAGGACAGGACAAGGTTCAGATCCATTGCTCAGAGGGTCGCCGTCAGTCATGCTTGACTCAGTGGCACCTGAGAACAGTGGGGGCCCTGGTAGTGCAATGCTTGAGCACTCAGCTGCTGCCTGGTGTTCCGTTTGAACCCATCAGTGATCCGACGGGAGGGAGATGTGGTCTGTGCCCACAGAGATGCCAGCCAAGGACAGCTCTCCCTCCACCGTGCTGGCTCGCTTGGTGCTGGAGTTGACGTGACAGCAAACACCAGCACTTGCCACACTCACCTTCAGAGGTGCTCTCTGCCCACATTACGACTTAAACAAGTTTCTCTGGCTGCTGCATCAGGTGCTCTGGGGTCCTAGGTATCTGCAGCGGACAAATTGCCTTTGCCAGACGGGAGCCATTTAATTTCTTTTTGGTCCCACTTTGCTCATTTTTCAGAGTAACTGCAGGGATGAAGCCAAATGACCCGCAAGACCCTTCAGATCCCAGAGCCTGTGACTCTCTGAGCCGGGTAATTATGAGAACAGCAGGCCCGCTTCTCTCCTGGTCCCGTCACATCCCGAGTCCCTTAGATCGCAGGCCGCCAGCCCGGCCTCAGAGAGTCCAGAGGATTTGGGGCTGGGCATCTCCTGCCAACTCTGGTCACCAGGTCACACATAAAATCACAGAGGAAGCATCTCATCATCTTCACAGTGGGAGAGGATTATCCGACTCCCTAAATTAGGCCCTGGACAGAGCCCCTGAGGGGACCTGACCGCCTCTCTGAAGCCGCCTTCTCTGTGGTCAGGGGAAAGGGCAGAATCAGAGGAAACCCACTTCAAGGCCGACAAGGACCTCGCTGAAAGCTGCTGTGGGCAAATGCTGGCGAAACCACCTTCCTGCAGGCGCCCTGTTTAATCTTGGCCTCCTCCTGGACAACACTTAACTGCAGCCTCCGGCCTGCAGCCCAGCCCCTGACTTATTCAGAGGGGTGAGAGCTGGAGCTGCCTGCCTGCCCACCCCGCTCCCTTCTCGGCCCTGACTGGGGAGGACCTGTCTGCAGACCCACCTGCTTAGCAGAGAACAGCTTCCTGGAGGGGGTCCGGAACTCCAAGTGTGCTCACGTGGGGATGCAGGCGTGTGTGTGTGTGTGAACTCTCTCTTTCTCTCTCTCTGTGTACGTGTGTGTGAACTCTATGTGTGTTCAATATGTCTGAGAGAAAGTGCAGCCAGAGTGCTCCTTGGAGACAAACATGGAGAAGCCTTGAGTCCCGTCCTTTGAGCATGTTGCTAGGAGAAGCTATTCCTCGGAGAGGGACATCATGCTTGGAAAGGTGGAGGGACAGCAAAGAGACGAAGACCCTCAGGGATATGGATAAACACAGTGACTGCAGCAAGGGGCCCAAGTGCACAGAGAGGATGAGGAAGGCACAGGATAGAGCGGGTGCAGGCCTGTTGTTGACAGGGTCACTATGAGTCGTACTTGACTCAACAGCACCTAAAAATAACAGCACCTATGGTGAAGCTTTCATTGGCTGTGCAGAGGCATGTGACTGCGTGGCTTCCAACAAACTGTGGCTGACCTTGACAAGAATGGGATTCCCAGATCACCTGATGGTGCTCATGTACTTGGACTAGGAGGCAGTTGTCAGAACAAAACAATCACTGCATGGTTCAAAATCAGGAAAGGAGCGTGTCAGGGATGTGTCCCGTCTCCATTCCTTTTCAATCTGTATGTGTAACAGATCATTCAAGAGGCTGGAATTTAGGAGTAGGAATGTGGCATCAGGATTGGAGGAAGACTCGTTAACAACCTGCGTTATGCAGATGACACAATCTTACATGCTGAAACTGAGGAGGGCCTGAAACATTTGCTGCAGTGTCAAGGACTGTAGTTTGTAATATACACTGAATCTCAGCATGAAGAAAACGAAGATTCTTTCCACGGCCCATTCACAGCTCCATGATAGATGGTGAAGAGATTGAGATTGTTAACAACTTCAGCTTGCTTGGTCCTACAGTCAACACTCTTGGTTCCAGCAGTCAGAGAGCCAGTAGAGATTTGATAAAAGGACGAATGTGCTTGTATTCCAAAAATCTTTTCAAGAGTGCATAGCAGGCCATAATTGGTGACCTAACAGTTGATAACCCTTCTACCAGATGCGAGTTCCAAGTGATCTCTAACCCACTGCCGTTGAGTCCAGTCCGACTCCTGCCCTAGAGGTCATCATAGAAATGCCCCCGTGAGCTTCCTAGGCCGTGAACTTTCACAGAAGCAGAATGTTCTATCTTTCCTCCCCAGAGTGGCTGGTAGGTTTGAACCACCAATCTTTTGGTTAACAGCAAGATTCTGCATCTCTGGGCATGCAGGCACTGTTGTTATCATTGTTACTGTTATCATGTTCCATCAGAGTTGGAATGGGCTCCTAGCTGACCATCTAGTGGGTATTCAGAGGCTGTGCACGAGAGGAGAGTGCCTGTCCTTCTCCTGAGAAGCAGCTGGTGTATTTGAACTGTCTACCTTGGGGTTAGCAGCACAACATCTTACCCACTCGGCCACCAGAGCTCCCTAGGTGCAATGTGTTGTTACTGATGTCACATGCCGCTGCATCAACTTATGCTGGTAGCCAACAGTGGATCTGAATCTTGCTCTGTCCTGTGCCATCCTCATCACCTCCAAAGTATTGAGCCCATTGCTACAGTCATTGTGTCAAGCAATCTGGCTTTTTAATATTTTTTTCCATCTGGCTTTTTGCAGTTGATTTTTTGAGGGTCTACCTCTCCTATGTTGACCTTTCACTTTTTCAAGAATGACATCCTTCTCCAAGGACTGGTACTTCCTAGAGAGCATGGAAATGACCTGATTGGAAATAGAGAAGATATTGTTTAAAAATATTATACAAAATGGGTGACCCTGGAGGACATTATGCTGAGTGAGATATCTCAGTCACAAAAGGACAAATACTGCAGAGTGCCACTGTTGTAAAATGGGACTGACATCAGAGTTGGAGCGAAGACTGAGAAAGATGGGATAAATAATGTATACTGCATTTAAACAGATGAGGGAGAGAATGGTTTAAAAAGGAATATATGGCTAGGTATTATTGTCGTGACAGGAGTCCAGAACGAAGGCTGCATAGTGGAGTGGACTTGGGGGGAGGGATTGTATAACAATGAAAGAATTTTACTTTTCCTTTTCAAAGAGGAGTGAACTGGGGAGGAGTGGTAGGCAGGGAGAAAAATGCAACAATGAATGAATGGAAATCCAAAATCTCTGTAAATTTTCATTAAAATTACTAACAATAAAAAAAGAAAAAAGTATCAACAACAACAACAACAACAACAAATATTTAAACCCCCTTTTTGCTTTCCTGCCAAAAATTTGTTTCAAGAAATACTTTAAATGAGTCTGATATGATAGGATTTCTTACACTTGACATAAATGAGATTTAAAAATATTTGAATGTTTTAATAGTGATAAAATATTTAAAGCACATTTGCCAATGGAAACTTCCCATGTATGCAATATAGTGACACTAATTGCACTCATCATGTGCACATTTCTCCCACATCTATTGCCATATTTCCACCTCTGTTGAGGGAGACTTTTTCTTCCTACGCAATGACTCCCTTTCCCCTCCCTCCTAGTCCTGTAATAACCCATCATGTGTGTTCTTTGTTGTAGCTGGTTCATGTGAGTGAGATCACACAGCGTTTGTCCTTTCGTGATTGACTGACTTCACTCAGTGTAATGTTTCTGAGATTCAGTCACGTTGTCACGTTTATTAGGACTTCATTTCTCTTTATGACTAAGTAACTATGCATTGTCCATACACCATAAGATAATGGGCGGTTAAGCTCATCTGAACCTTGACACTTCTACTTGAACTTAATGTCCTTGCAGTTTTAAAGTCCTGTGTGCAGGAGGTCATGATGCAGCCTGACCAGGTATGACGTAAGGAGGAAGGACACCTAGATTCCAGGGGAAACTGCAGGGATCTGATTTATTCATTTCCTTTCGTGTCATGTGCAGAAGGGAAAAAGGCAGATGAGGAATAGATATTGGTCCTCCTAGATATTGGTCCTATTCTTCTCCGGGTCACAGTCAAAGTCAACGATAGCCTCTGTTTATGTTCAGAAAGAAGAAATATGTCCATAAAGCAATTAAGAAATGGAGGCATCATTTCACTTAAACTTATTTCCCTCTTCTTGGCTGTTACTGACAAATTCCCACAAAGTGTCTTTAATGGGTACTCAGAGCATGCTAGAGAGATAATTACGGAGTCGTTGCCCTGTGTGCGGATTCATGACACCTTCACCTTTCTTCATCTTCATGCTCACCCTGGGAATGGGAGCAGAGTAGTTCCTCATGGTCAGAGGGCAGCGTAGGTCCTTCGGAGAATCTGATTAATAGGTTTAAGTCTCTTCCCAGAAAATAAGTATACACAGCATGTTAGGAAAGACTTGACATTGCAGGCATAGAAAGCAACCCTGGATGATAAGAAAAAAGCAGTTCATGGACAGGAAATGAACAGGTTTATGGACATGATGGGTATCTGAGGAGGCAGGCATGGATGGGGGCTCCTGCGCACCAAGAAGGACGGCAGTGGTTCAGGGGACACAGACACTGGCCAGGACACCATGGCGGCCATCATCGCCCATAGCTCTTGGACACCATGGCGGCCATCATCGCCCATGGCTCTTGGACACCAAGAAGGATGGCAGTGGTTCAGGGGACACACACACTGGCCAGGACACCATGGCAGCCATCATCGCCCATGGCTCTTGGACACCATGAAGGATGGCAGTGGTTCAGGGGACGCACACACTGGCCAGGACACCATGGCGGCCATCATTACCCATGGCTCTTGCTGCCACCACTGCCGTTTTATCTTTACTGTTAAGAGCTGTGGAGTGAATATGGTTCCCAGTTGATCGGACTCATTGCTCTCTGCAAACAACAGCTCTGACCCTTGCCCTTCCCCCCTGCCATCCACACAGTCTCACCCAAGCTCGTGGCCGTTGCTCCCCTCACTGTGTCAATCTATCTGGGTGCACGTCATCCTCTCTTTCACTGGGCCTCTGTGTACAAACCTAGTCATCTCCTGATGCTGTTCATCTTACGAGAGTCCTGAGCCAAAGCCTTTTGGTCACAGCAAAATTCTGCCTGACATTATGAAGAACTGCTGCCATCCG
Organism: Elephantulus edwardii; assembly: GCF_000299155.1. Classification (NCBI taxonomy): domain Eukaryota; kingdom Metazoa; phylum Chordata; class Mammalia; order Macroscelidea; family Macroscelididae; genus Elephantulus; species Elephantulus edwardii. The sequence goes on from NW_006400015.1 coordinate 674,040, forward strand.
GGTGGTATTATTTATATCTGTGTCCTCATCAGCTGGAATGAATATGCCAGCGAAGATTTCACTTTTCCATGCAATACATCCTGCAAGTTCTTTGCCAAGTCCACAATACATTCAACTGTGATATTTTGGGCTAGACGTATTTTTGGAATTGATTACTTCTGCTTAATACACATAATTTCCGATGCACCCAGTAGACAGCTTCCCCCCACCCCTTTTAAGAAGCTCACCACCTGCAAAAGGTTTTGAAGCCAGAGGAATATTTTCACTTAATGGCATTGCAGTGCAGATTTGCTTATTTTATTCACATTAAAGAGTTTAGAAATTTTAGTCTTTTCTTGAAAATTCGTCACTCATCTTTTCTGCATACTAATTACAGCACTTAGTATGGCTAATTTTATAATAGTGCATCAAGTCTTATTCTTCTGGTACTTTCTTTGCATAGCGAGCATATTATAGTCACATTTTTTTCTTGCAAAGTATTTTTCCCTTGGTTTGTCTCTCCCTGCTTCCTTGCTTCATTCTAGACATGACATGATTGACAAGAAAAGCTGTTGTGTTTTGTTTTATTTTTTAAAAACCAGCAGAGTATTCCATTGTGTGAATGTAACATAATTTCTCAGTCCATTCGTTGTGGTTAGACATTTGGGTTGTTTCCATGTTCTTGCGATGGTGAATAGTGCTGCTGTGAACATTGGTGTACAAGTCTCTGTTTGTACCTCAGATCTCATTTTCTCAGGGTGTATTCCAAGCAGCGGAATAGCTGGGTCAGAGCAAGGCTTTGGTAAATTATTACCTAACTAGGGAGGGACTGGATAGATTCATGCTGAGTGAACACACTCAATCAATCTCACATGGACAAATATTGTATAAAACCATTATTATAGAATGATATAAGGATCCAAGAGGGGTTGTAGGGTGGAGGCAGGGGGATGAGGATGTGCAGGGGGAGGGGAGATTAATCATGGGGTTGTTTGATCGTGGGGTGAGGGCAACTGCAAGAATCTGTTCCGGGAAACAAGAAATTGTGTAAATAAACTATCATATTAATAAAAAACAAACAAACAAACAAAAAGCAAACCAGCAGAGCCAGTAGCAGCAATGTATTGAATAGACACTGAATTCAGGCCGGAGTTTTAGCAGGGGGCAGGTGGGGACCATGGCCAACTAGACATGTAATTCCCACAGCAGGAGGATTCTATCGTGACTAGGACCAGCTGACGTGGCCTAGTCATCTTTAGTATGGACGCCTTGGTCATTTGCATTTTGGATGGAGGACGTGCTCCCCATGACGGCACTCCTTTAACATGTAACAAGGCAGACGACAGGGTGCTTCCTTCTGGGGGCTTGTGAGCTGCGCTGCCAACCCAGAGGCAGGCGGTTTGAACCCACCAGCTGCTCCTGGAGGGAGAGCCACACTTCTCCTCCTGTGGGACCTACAGCCTCTGAAAACCTGCGGAGGGTCACTGTGAGTTGGTTCTGATTCAGCAGCGGTGTGTGCCGGAGAGAGCGTGTACGTGACTAGGTGCTGGAAATGTTTATAATACATGTTCCGGCTGCGTGCCACGGTAATAGGTGTTCCACATGTATGTTGTGTTGCTAGGCGCCATCGAGTTGACTGTGACTCTTGGTGACCCTCTGGACAAAAGCGTGGGACCTTGTCCTGTCTCAGGGTCTCTGTCACGCTCAGCCTGTTGTTCCTGTCACTGTGCCGGTCCGTTTTGTTGGGGATCTTCCTTTTCTCCTTGCACTCCTCAGTCTCCCAGTTTGCTGTGTGTCTCCTAGGCTTGGCCTCGCCTGACAACAAGCCCACAGTATTTGAGATGAAGCTTCGCCGTTCTTGCCTCCAACGAGCAGCCTTGCTGGACTTGCTCCAGGACAGACGTGTTCCTTCTTTTGGGAGCCCAGGGAGTATTCAGCTCTATCCTCTAACCCACCCTGGCTCTTTGCTTGGCATCTTTATTCATTGTTCGACTTTGAGATGCGTAGGAAGTCATTGAGAAGGTGATGTCTTCAATGGGACATCTTATCTTTAAACTGACGTTGTTGTTTAGAATTTGGAAGAGGTCTTTGATAGCAAATTTTCCCAACGCAAGTGTCTTGTAATGTCTTTTATTTCCCCCTCTATTCTTTTTCTATTTATACTAGCTCATTTACAAAATTTGAATACATTGAGGTTTTTAAAAAATATTTCTTATCATTTTTAAAATTTATTGTTGCACATTTTCTTCCCCCTGCCCCCTTCCCCCTCTTCCAGTGCACCCCACAGCGTGCTCCTTGCTCCAGACTGTTCTCATAATGTATAATCATATATTATTTTCAGACAATCCTTTGCCTCCTCTGGGTCACTCCAAGAAGGATTTGACTCAAGGGGGATGGTTTTGGTTTTAGAAATATGTTAATCCACCCCGGTTCAACTCTTTTTGTGAGTTTGGTATTTACATTTAAACTTTTAACTATCCTAAAAGTGATTTTAACGCCCTCCCCCCTTTTTATTATGGAAATGTAGAAAAATAGTATAATGAGGATTTATGTCTTGGTAATTGATGCCTTTGAGCTGGGGTGCAGGCGGAGAGGATTGAATACACCATGGACTGCTAAGAAAATGAACACGGTCATCCTGGAAAGGGTTAAACCAGGCTGCTCCTTGGAGGCAAGGATTCTGAAGCATCATCTGACATACTTTAGACATGTTGTAAGGAGGAAGCAGTCTTTGGAAAGTGACGTCATGCTTGGGACGGTGGAGGGACAGTGCAGGAGAGGAAAACCCTCTATGAGATGGATTGATTCAGTGGCTGGGATAATGGGGGTAGGTGTGTCAGAGACATTGAGATTGGCACAGGACAGAGACATTGAGATTGGCAAGGGATAAGGCAGGGTTTAGGGCTGTTGTACCTAGAGTTGCAATGAGTTGTATGAGTTGCAGGTGACTTGATGGCCCATAACAACGACCAAGAGTCACATGTATAGGTCTGGCCCGCCTTGCTTCATCTCTGTTCCATTTACTCTTCCGTCTGTGATTATTTTAATGTAAATCTCACGCACCATCTGGAGATTATTCACCAAGTGTCTGTGAAAGGTGTCCCGGGGAGTGAGTGATGTTGATTGGACGTTTCCTAAATGGAACGATTAACACTGGTCCATCAGTCACACCTTCACGATTAAAACTCACTAGGAAGAAGGGCCTTGTTCATTCTGCAGAAAACCAATGGCTGATCCATTTTGTGAAGTCACATCTATCAACTGGGTTTTTTTCCTAAAAGCTAAAGACTCTTTAAAGGGAATACATGATCTCCCAGTTTTCTTACATTTAACTGTTAGCTCCACAAACACTGTCTTTCCATGATTCTAACTAGATTGTCAGACAGGCTCAATGAGAAACTGTCTCTGAGGAGAGATTGTCTTATAGAACATTTTTGGATGGAAATGGAAGGCTTCTCTCAGTGTCCTGGGAGGGGAGGGCAGCAGATTGAACTGGGTACAAGATGAGCTGTGAGGTGTACAGTCAGAGGCCCCTGGGGGATGGGATGGTTCTCTTGAATTGTCCTGGGACAGAAAGGGAGCTTGGCCTTTACAGCTTTCTCTTCCTCCATCACTGGATGCCGGCTGTCCCAGGGGGCCGTTCCAGGAGAGGCAGCCTGACCTTCACGTGTGGGGCTTTGTTTTGGCTAAAGATCCAGCGATGTTAGCCACCACCACTCAGAATTGGGACTGAGCACTTCTCTCCTGAAGGGAAACGTCAACAGCTTTCAACATCTTGCTGGATTTGCCTAGGCTTTTGCTAACTCTGGTTTGGGGTAACCGTTTTCTTCCCACTGCACTCCACTGAATGACTGTTGGAACTGCTGGGTGTAGGGTATGTTTTGCCTGAGATCACAGTCAATTGTGACAGAAAATCCCCCTTCCAAACACACCAAAACACCACAACCACCCCAGTGACATGCAGCGATAAGCACTTCTCTCTCAAGTGTCTGTGACCCCACTAGCTCTGTGGTCCGCTGGACCTTGTTGATCTGGGCCCAGGTCACTTCTTCCTTCTGCTCTGCGAGTGTGTATATGCGTGTGTGTTTGGGGCAGCTTGGGACGCCTGAGGGTAGGGAGTGGGAGCTCTGAAGAAAGGTGTCCTCGTCTTTTCAATCCTGACATGCTGCTGGGGACCTTCATACATCATCTTCTTCCCTTTCCTGAGGTTTAACTCTCTGGCATCTGTCATTTAGATAAGCATGTTGTTGGTAGGTGCTGTCGGGTCCAGTGTGAATCACAGTCGCATTATGAACAGAGCTGGACTCTATCCTGGCCTGTGCCAATCTCACAATTTCTGGTACCCTCAAGCCCATTGCTGCAGTCTCTGTGTCAGTCCACCTGGTTGAGGGTCTTCCTCTCCTTCACCACCCCACCCCTTCCCATGCGCGGTGGACTGCTGCAAGGAATAGCCTTTCCCAGCAAAATGCTCAAAGTATGTGAGACGAAACCTCCTCCTCTGCCTCCAAGGAGCACTCTGGATGCACTTTCTCCGAGACGGAGCTGTTTGTTCTTTTGGCCGTCCATGGACATTTAGTACTCTTTTCTAAAAGCACCAATTCTTCTTCTGCCATACTATTCACTGTCCAGCTCTCAGAAGCACGGCAAGTGACTAAAAGGACCATGACCTGAATCAGGCACACCTTAGTCTTCGAATTGACATCATTGCTCAATAACTTGAAGAGGTCCCTAACTGCAGGCTTTCCCAGTGCAGTATGTCTCCTAATCTCTTGACTGTTGTTACCAAGTGTATCGATTGTGATTCAAGTAAGATGAAACCGCTGACAGTTTCAGTCTTCTCCATATGATGTAATGTTGCCTATTTGTCCAGTGATGGGGGATTTTGTTTCTTTATGTTGAGATGCAATCCATACTGACGGCTGTATTTTTTTATTTTCTGTGTCAAGTGCTTCAGGTCCTCCTCATTTTCAGCAAGCAAGGTTGTGTCATCTGTATAACGAAGGTTATTGATGAGTGCTCCTCTAATCCTAATGCCACATTCTTCTTAATAGAGTCCAACTTCTCAAATTGAATAGATTGAATAGGTAATGGAGAAAGGGTACAACCTGATGCATGACTTTCTTAATTTTAAACCGTGTGGTTTTCCCTTCCTCTGTTCTCACCACAGCTTCTTGGTCTAGGTACAGATTTTGCACAGGTACCAGAAGGTGCTCTGGGATTCCCGTTGTTCTCCACGTCAGCCATCATTTGTTATGATCCACACAGCCAAATGCCTTTGCATAGTCAATAAAGCATAAATAGGCATTCTTCTGGAATTCTTTGCTATCGGACAGGATCCTTCTGACATCGCAATCCCTCTGTGGTCAACAATGATGCACTTGATACCACAGCATCATGGGATAATGTATAATCACAGGGAAGGTCAATTGAGATCTCTGTTATTTTTCTCTTGTACTGTTATAGTTTTCACTGGGTTTTCATAACGAGAAAATGAGATGCCTCTCCGTTTATTAATAATAATAATAATAATAATAATAATAATAATGGCAATTATAAATGCAAGTGCATTGTAAGCATCTTGTATGGGAATGAGACTTGACTTTGGGGTGCTGGAATAAGAGGCGTTATCATACCTGACTAGACACTACAACGAAAAGTGCTGTTACATGTCTTTTATCACAGTGAAAATAAATAAGACAAGCATGAACCATTCAGATCTTACTGTTAGACAGGAGGGTGGAGAAGGCAGAGTTTGCTGGTATTGGAATGATTGCAAAGAGGCTCACAGTGGCCAGAGGACCCGTCTGAGGAAGCTCTCTGCATTTAGAAGCTGAGTCTTCAGAAAGCTCAAAGACAACTTCACTTGACTTGACAGCTTATCAGTGTTTTAACTGATACTCTGATTAACTTGCCTGATCATGAGTTCAGTTAGTCGTAGAGGGGCTACCAGAGGTCTAAAGGATAATACAAGTATATTTATAGGGTCTAATCCTAATTTCTCATAGTCATGGATTCAGAACAAACTCATAGCTGACTCCCCAGCAGTTATCAGAGTCAGTAATTGTATAGAAGGAGATTGTCCATCTGTTTCCTGAGAAGCAACTGGAGGATTTGAACTCTTCACCTTGGTGTTGGCAGGACAACTCTCTCCATGAGGCCACCAGGACCCTATCTGTGGGCTCCATCTCAACATGAAGAAAACAGAAGTCCTCCCTGCTGGACCATGTTGGCAACATCGTGGTAGAAGGAGAAAAGATAGGGATTGTCACCCGCATTGTTTTTTCCTCTAATCCACAGCATTGAAGAAGTCAAAAGACGTGTCGTATTGGGAGAGACCAGCTTGAAGACTACGGTGTGCCCGGCCCACGTGATGGGGCTTCAGGTGCTTCGTGCACACCTGAAGGTGGGGCCTGATGAAGAGGTCACTCTTTGATGTGGCTCCGTAACTCTGCTGCCATTAGAGCACGAAGCATCACAACAACACTTGGACAAATGGGCGTGGCTTCGTCCCAGTGAAGCTTGATTTTTATTTTTTTTAAAAAAAACCACCCAAAAGAAAACACTAAAACACAGCTGGCTGCACTGGACCCTTGGCCACACAGAGGAGCTCTGCTTGCACTGTGGTTATTGGGTCAACAGTCAAACCCAAAGCCGCTCCTTGGGAGAAAACTGTGGCCTCTGCTTGTGTCAGGATTCCCAGCCTCGGAAACCCTGGGGGGCAGCTGTCCTGTCAGACATGGTCACTGTGCATCAGAACCCCCTCACCTGGGGTGCATTGCCTGACTGAGTGACTGTGGGGGTTCTGTGTGTGCTGATAGCTGACCTCATGTCGGAAATGTCTCTGTGGCGCCTAGCAGTAACTGTGCATCAGGGGTCTGTGATCCAGTAGGTGCCCTGTTGGTCTCGGCTGGACTTGCTTCCATGCCTCCAGGTCCACAGCGGGTTGTTGACCCGGGCCCAAGCGGCCAGGAAGCCTCGTGTCATAAATGCACACATGCTGAGACCCAAGAAAGGCCCCTCAAACGTGCCTCTCCTGAAGCTGCACTGACCTGGGAAGCTCTTCCAATGGGGTGGGAGAGACGGCGCGAACACAGAACAGGGTCAATGACAGTGCCATTTCTTCCCACTTTCCAGGGCACAAGTAAGTCACGCAGATGCCCAGTGTCACTGAAGAGGGGAGAACATTCCACTCTTCCACTAGTGAGGAGGACGCCACAGAGATGTGGATCCAGGGCCTCTCAGCCTACGGGGCGGCACACATTCCTGGACTCTGTGATGTGAAGCTGTCACTCAGCAGGTGCCAGGGTCCCTCCCAGAAATACGTGTTCACGCATCGTAGTGATCATTCAGGTCAGGGAGCATCAGGGACCACCAGCTGCTCTGTGGGAGGAGGATGGGCGGTCCCTCCCCGTGCTGTTTACTGGCCCTGAAGACCCATTGGAGGGTCAGCTGTGGGCCAGTTCCAACTTGAGGGTACTCAAAACGCACGATATATATAGATACATATCTATATGTATATGTGTGTGTGTGTGTCTGTGTGTATATATATCTCCTGCTATAAAACTAAATTGACATACATTTAAAATATAGAAACATTATATAAAAAATATATATGTTGTTGTTATGTGCCATTGAGTTGCCTGTGACTCATAGCGACCCTATGGACAATGGCCCTAAACTCTGCCCTATCCTGCGCCAACCTCACTGTCTCCGACATGCCTATCCCCATTACCCCCGTCACTGAATGACTCCATCTCATCGAGGGTCTTCCTCTCCTGCGCTGTCCCTCCATCCTCCAAACATGACATCCCTCTCCAAGGACTGGTCCCTCCTTGCAACATGCCCAAAGTATGTCAGACGGAGCAGCCAGGTTTCACCTTCTCCAGGACACACAAACATATATTGTATAGCAGTTACATATATATTTGTTTTCTATATACTCTAGATACATATTTTCAAATTATTTATTTATAAAATATATTAGTAATATATATCTTATATTAAATATATGTATATCTTTGTTTAAAATATTTATGTATAATGTGCGCATTGATATATATCTGTAACTCAGTCAACTATGGGTTGATTCCAATGCAACCACATACAATGACAAGTGAGCTAATGCGTTTTCCTTAGCAATTAATAGAAATACAACTTTGCATGCGCACACACACACACAGACACAGACACACACGCGCATAGACACAGAGACACACACACACACACACACACACACACACACACACACACACACACACACACACTCTGTTTCTGTTGTGTACCCTAACGTCGGAACTCACCCAGAGCTGACCCTCCAGTGGGTTTTCAGAGGCTGTAGAATGCATGGGAAGAGATTCTCTATTTTTCTCCCACATAGTGGCTGGTGGATTTGAACTATGTGGCTTTGAGATTGCAGTGCAGCTCCTTACCACTAAGCCACCAAACTTCCTCTCTCTCTATCTATTCCACCCCCCCCCTCACCACCCCCAGCTTTAGGGTCCTACCCCATGTGTTAACTGCACTGTCATTTTTCAAAAGAATTTTTACTCACATGTTGCCATCTTCAATTTCTATTTCTAATCACATGAGAAACTTCACATAGGATAGGTATAAATTTTGTATTACTTAAAATACAGACCAGAAGTATTTACTGGTAGGCCAGCTGTTGATCTAATGTGCTATCCTTAGCGAATTAAGAGAAACTGAAGATTAATGTTGATTATTTATTTTCGGAAGACCTGGGGACTCCCAAATTCAGTTCATGATTTCTTGACTGTCATTTGTATCTTTATTATACAAAGTCAAAAGGAAGGCCTTCAGACTCCTTTTATGCATGTAGTCCAGCGATTGAAGGTAACCCTGTGTGTACCGATGATGTGGCGGTGGGGAAGGCCGGGCCCTCGACGTGGAAACCCACTTACAGCGCTGTCACAGGACACGTGGGTGCGCGGCTGCAGCGCCGGCATCGTTTACCTCCATCACTTCCCCGCTCTGCGGTGGGCAGGTTATTTCTGAAAACACAGAAGATGCTTTCCGAGGCCGCTTTTCATTCCTTTGATCGGATTCTGTGAGAGTGTCTTGGTGTTCCCAGCACACTTGCTTCTCGGAAGCCTGTCTAATCTGTCAGCCTGGGCAGTGGGTGGTGGACGTCTTTCAAGGGCACAGCGGGCTGACCTTGGCCTTGGGGGGGGTCCCTGCTTCCCCCACCGCAGGAGCTCTGCCTGGCAATATACTGTCCCCCGCCCCCTTGTCCTCACACTTCTCCTGTGGGGGCAGCTCATCAGGGGCGGAGGGACGTCGATGAGGACCAGTGGTCTGCACAGCTGGACTAAAACCAACTCATTTTACACTGTGGCGCCTGTAATCAAACAGCACCACATGCTTTATGAACCTGAAATCGCCCTCCGTGTTTTCCCTTGTACTTGCAGGTCATTTAAAAATTGCCCGATTATCCACCAGTGACAAGTAGTGCTCCTCGGAAAGAAGCGTCGCTTTGGTTCTGCAGCTGCTGATCTCAGCATCTTGGGGCACTCCTCATCTATATTTAATGCTACGCTTGAAAATTTATATTTGGATGATTTCTCTCCTCTCCTTTGAAAGAAGTTTTTAATTGTGGCATAATGGCCGGTCCAGTCACCATAAATATCTGTGGGTCAATACTCTATTAAGGGGTAGCGATGCTGGGTCTCTGTTAAGTCACAGCTGCAGCGTGGAGGGACCCGGATGCCTGGACAAGCTCATTTATGAAAGCTGATGTCAGCATGTCATTGCAAGACAGGAGAATTACAGCCATCGTTTCACTCGCTAAACAGATTTCTTTAAAAAGTCCACACGTTTAAATTGCATGCCCAGGTTGTAGGCCACTCCTCTATTTACCAGCTGGTTGAAACCTGCCTGGAGTCTGACACAGACTTGAATCTGGTGGGAAGGAAACACAATGCAAAACCAGAGAGCACTTTTTTTTAAGGGTTTCCATTTATTCATTCATTGTTCTACTGCCCACCTCTTCCCCCCCAATTCGCTCTTCTCATTGAAAAGAAAAACTCTTTCATTGTTATGTGATCCCTCCCCCCATGGCCACTCCACTATATAGCCTTCATTCTGGACTCCTGTCATGACAATAATACCTAATCATATATCCCTTTTTAAACAGTTAGCTCCCTCATCTCTTTCAATATGGTATACATCATTCTTCCCCTCCTTCTGTCTTCCCTCAATCCCGATGTCAGTCTTTTTTTTTTATAACAGTGGCATTATGCAGTATTTGTCCTTTTGTGACTTAGATATTTCACTCAGTATAATGTCCTCCACTGTCATCCATATTGCATAATATCTCATGAGTTCCTTGTTTTTCAAAGCAGCGTAGTATTCCATTGTGTGAAGGAGTATACCACAGCTTCTCTATCCATTTGTGTGTTGATGGGCATTTGGGTTTATTTCCATCTCTTTGCTATTGTGAACAAAGCTGCAATAAACATGGGTGTGCATATATCTGCTTGGATGTCAGCTATGGTCTCTTTGGGGTATATTCACAGTAGTGGAATTGCTGGGTCAAATGGTATCTCTATTTGCAACTTTTTGAGAAAGCGCCATACCGCCTTCCACAGTGGTTGCACCATTTTACACTCCCACCAACAGTGAATAAGGGTTCCAGTTTCTCCACAACCTCGCCATCATTTGTTGTTTGCTTTTCGGTTATGTTTTGCTGTTCTGACTGGGGTGAGATGAGATCTCAGAGTTGTTTTGAAAACCAGACAGCACTTTTTAAAATGATGTTGCTCCTTTCTGAGAACCGCCTGGCCTTCCCATGAAACCCGCCTTTCACATGCTGTGTTACTGCGGTGATTCGTTGCACCTTAATTCATGATGACCTCGTGCACAACAGAAAGATGAGGTGCTCTGCTTCCTAGGCCAGCGCCCTGGTCAGTGAGGCTGTGGACCTTACACTTGTTATTAAACCACCAGGCTTTCTTCCCAGCTTATCTTACTTAGTCTGGAAACTTCACTGAAATCTGTTCAGTATTAAGAGGTTGTTACGTACCCTCAAATCAGCCATGACTCACGACAACCCTGTGAAGAGCAAATCTGACCCCTGTCTTGTCCTGCACTGTCCTTACACTTGATGGTAAATTCTAGCCCTTTATAGTCACTGTGCCAGTCCAGCGAGTTGAGGGTCTTCCTCTCTTTCCCTTGACTGACCCTCCACCTTTGCCTGTTTGATGTCTTTTTCCAAAGTCCTACCCCTCTTAACAACACAACCAAAGTATGTGAGACCAACTTTTACTGTTCTTACTTCCTCCAAGGCATGTCTCTTTGCTCTGTGGTGGCCCATGGGGTATTCGGCACTTTTAACTAATACTGCAACTCAAATGCATTGATTCTTTTCCTGTCATCCTTATTTAATGTCCAACTTTCAGATGCATAGCAAGTAATAGAAAAGACCATGGGTTGAATCAGGCACACCTTAGTCCTTCAACTGACACCCTTGCTCTTTAGCACTCTGGAGAGGCCCTACATTGGCACATTTCCCCATTGTAATGTGTCCTTTGATTTCAGCACCACAGCCCCATGCAGCCATCCACTGATGGGGAGTCAATGCATGTCAGGGGCTTTGGTCGAGAATTGAAGTCATAAAACTTCTTTAAATGTTTCTTATGACTTCTACTAAGGTCATCTAGAGGAATTATCACACCACAAGTTAGGAAGAGTTAATCTGAGACTAGATTTTGGGCTGATGTATAGTTTTATCTTTTTTTTTAAATGTTATCTTTTTTTATTTTTAGTAACACATTAAAAGTCTTTTTCAGGCTCCCCCTTATTTAGTAGTGAATTTGTGAGCTACTCCAATTTCAGAGACGTTTTTAGGACAAAAACAAACAAAATGGACTGTCCAGAGAACAGACATGTTTGCCTTGGAGGAGTGCAGCAGGTGTTCTTAAAGGCAGGGTGGTGAAATCTGGTCTGACATACTCTGAGCATGTTGTCAAGGGGAGTCAGTCCTTGGAAGAAGGCATCATCTGGGAAAGTAGAAGATCAGTGAGAGAGAGACTGGTCCTCAAGGCGATGGACCCGAGCGTATTAGAGATAGTGAAGGAGGTCCAGGCTCGGGCAACGTCCAGGGCTGCTGTTCACAGTCACGAGTAGTCAACTCGATGGCATCTCACAGCAGCAGCAGCAGCAGCAGCAGCAGCAGCAGCAGCAGCAGCAGCAGCTTGTTCACATGTGTACCCTCGCTCTCTGTGTGTCTGTCTTTCTCCTTTTCTGCCTGTGTGTTCTAGGAGAAGTGGGGCTGCTTTGGGTTTCTTGCCACAGAGTCTCTCCTCGGCCAAGGCAGGAATGTCTGCGGTGCTCACTGTAGGACGTCTGCATCAGCATCAGCTGCTCTGACATGTCTGTCATCTCTGCATCTCCATCTCTCTTCCTTCAGAGAACCACAATATTTCACGTTCAAACTGTTGTTACCTCTGAGGTAACCTGGAACTGATTTCTATCTCAAATGATAAACTGGGCAATATCTATATCCATCCCTGAAAGCATATTTATGTAGTCATTCTCGTTCTTCTTGACTTTACTTGGAGTCACCTACTTTATTTTATTCTGAGGATTAAGTTATCTTACTATATATGTTATAGTCATTAGACCTCTATAGGTAAAGGAGATTTCACAGGTCAGGCTGAGACTGCATGCCCTGTTTAATTGCACTGTTGCTGTGTATTTGGGGCTGTAGCCAAATTGCCCATGAACTTTTGGAACACATCCCATTTGCAGCCTGACAATGTAAGTCCCACTATATGTCTCAGGCCCGCTTATTCTGAAGTGCCATCCGCTGAAGGAATCTCCAACTTCATTCTTGTTGCAGCAAATGCCAGTTAATAACTTCAGTGACCCCATTAGATAGTGCCTGCCGTGTTACAGCAGGCCAGACACCCTCAGACGTTCATCTTGGAATTCAGAATCTACCACAGTAATTAGAACTGAATAGAGATGAAAAGACCACAGCTAAAGTCACAGCTATTTGTTTAAAAGTAAATTACTAAGTAGGCGTTCAAGGTTGTTCCTGTGTTTTCAAGCTCAGAGGCTGTTTTTTAAATTGCAAGTTTGTTCTCTCCAGCTTAAAAAGATCCAACAGCAGCAATAAGCATAGCCTTTGGTAGAAAATGCAGGTGCTGAATTTAGACAAAAGACTTGATCATCAACTATGGTTTCAGTTCTATGTGACCCAAACACATGTATTATAGAATTACTTTCTCTCTCTCGCGCGCGCACGCACACACACACCCCCCCTCACCTCCGCAAACACATACACAGTGGAAGTAGTGACTGTTGGTGTTTTCAATGGATCACTGAAATATGTTGAGTGGACAGCATAAACCCTATTTTTTTATAAACCCCCATTAATACTAGAAGCAGAAGCGGGCCATAAAAATTCTTAGCTTAAGGCAAACTCGAATGCCCCGGGTAAAGTCTTATCTGTCTCACAAAGTAAAGAATTAACTAGTGTCTAGGTGACACAAAAAGAGTAAAGGCAGGCAAGTAGCCAGCCCGTCAAAAGCCTACCCACATGACTGATTCCCCGAGCCACCAACCATGATCTCAATCTCCCTGCCACCCACGAAAGCCTTAAAAGCAATTGCCGAGGGGGACTCGCCACCTTCCTACTGAGGAAGAAAGTCTCCACATGTGGATATTCTCTGGAATAAAGTGCTTTCTTGTTTTTACATACATGTGGATTATTCTTTTGAGGGCATTTCCTGGGCAGAACAAGAGTAACAGTTTACATAAGAATACAAGTTATCTTGGATGCTCCCATCTAGTCCATTTTTCATTCTTTGGTTTACTGCTCTGTAGACACTTAACCACTGCTAAATGACGCTAGTGCTGTTGTATCTGGAGGAACACTCTTCCACTTTGTACATCACTCTTTGTCACTGTGCTGTATGAAGTAACCTGGGTTTGCTGTGATGCTGAACCTTGTACCATTGGAGTATCAAATACCAGAATGGTTTCCCACTGTGGACAGTGTTTGTTGGAGTTCCCAGGTGTAAAACAGGTTGGGAAGCAGGAGTGGCATCCACTTCCTAAACCATATGTATCCGGGAGCTCTATGAACTTGGAGAAATGACAACAGTTAAGGAAAGACATTAGGTCTTTTGGTTATAGAGTCGCTATGAGTTGCACTCAACTCGATGTCAATCAACAAACAACAACAGACACTATGAGTAGAAATCAATTCAATGCCACTTAATGATGATTGTGAAACATACTCCTTTCCACTACAAATGAACCTCTGTTATTAGCCCAGAGAGGTTCACTGGATGACGGCTCCCAAGGGCAGAAGAGACCAAATCAAAAAGCACAGAAGTTTTGCTGCTGGGTCATTCTTCAGCTCAGGACAGCTCCATGTGCACAGAGAATAGCTGAGCTGTGGGCTTCCCGGTCTGGCCACTTCAGCAGCCAAGCCCTAGCCTCTCCTGTGCTGCTGCTGGTGGACACCAGCCTCCAGCGTGTTGTCCAGCCTCCAGGTGCAACTGCACAGGCCACACAGGAAAGTGAGGCCAACCCCAGTGCCATGCTCAGCCGGGAGCCCCACACTCAGAACGATGCTGCTCACCATCACATTAACCCTGCCGTCTCCAGGCAGCAGGGCCGTGTCTGCTGAACAGGTACCCTGATTCTAGTTAGCACTGAGACAAGATAAATGTTAAATCAGATTCATTAAAAGTCAGCTCATTTTCTCAATACACCAAAATTTAGGGAAAAAAGGTAGATATTTGAGAATGTCACTCATCCAACTTTATATGCTGTTATTCTCCAGTTCTAGTTGCATTTCCTTCAAAGGTTCTGTCTGCCTCAGACACATGCAATGTCTGTTTCATAAGACAGCAGTGTCTTCAGCTCTCCACCCCACGGGAAGATCTCTCTATAGAGACTCATACCCTCTGCTGCCCAAGGACAGAGGACTCAGCCTGTGTGGCCCCATGTTAGGCTTCTCTGCTTTCCATTTCCACAATGAATTAACAATAGAGAAAGAGGAGGGGAAGAGCCCTCAATCCTGAGTCGACATCATTTCACCTTTTGCCAAGAGAGGCCCATCTCTTCAGGATGAGTCTTATCTCTTGTGCTGTGCGGTGGAACAGGACCATGTTTCACTGCTCTCTTCTCATTTATTTGGGAGGAAGCCAGATTTTACTTCTCTAAATGATTTCCCTCAGAAGCAGATCTTCCTAGATTTCATGGTTTTTAAATAACACTGTTCACTTTTCTTTCTTATACTCTTTAATTTTTTTAAAAGAAAGTTTTTCAGGACTGTTAGGACACTCAGTAATTGCCATCTGCTAGGAATAACTTCTTCTTTAAGCTAGTGGATAGAGAAGCAAATATTAGAAACAGATTCATGATGAGGCTTCAAAACCTTTTGCCTGAAAAAGCTAAGTCTCCCCCCAGGATATTATTACCCAACACAATGACAGTTCTTTCTGATCTGATCACACAGGATTATTTCTTTCTGCTCTATTCAAAACCATGCATTGGCCAAAGAACTTCTTATCTTTTGACAGAATAAGCTCTAGAGAAAGTACAATTGAAAAAAAAAAATAAAGTTCTGTCTCATAGTTAAAGCTGAGAATTAAGTTAGAATTTCCTAGTGTAAATTGCTCATACTGAGATTTTATATATTCTTCACTCATTTAGTTATCACTTCTGTAAAATGTGGCCAAACTATGAAACAGGATTAGTGATCATCGTATTATTCGTGGTTTCTTCTTTTCTTAATCCTCGGAAGAATCTTTTTTGCACGAGGATACTAAACTGTCTTTACTTCTGATGGAGATTTGCAATTCATTACTATTTAGTTCCATCTCTCATATCGTCTTTGTCAATTTCTTTTGATTTTCCACTGTAGAAATGGAAATAAATGACTTCAAGGTGTGCTCACATGTAACATACATTTCAGTTGTCTTAGCTCAAGTATCGGAGAGGAAAGTTGTTGTATAATTGGTGCTGCTGTTCATAGCAGCATTATTCACCATCACAAGAACATGGCCATTTTTTATGTAGTAGAATTGAGTTAAAAGGTCTGGAATTGCTATCCTCTGCCCCACTTGCTCTTGTGGTATAGTGGGTAGGGATCTCGACCACCCATGCAAAGGTGAGTAGTTCAAATACATAACACACAAAGAATTAAATTACTCCAGGCAAGTTCCTTAGCCTGTATGGGACTCAGTTTTTTCATCTTTGACATTTGAATAGCACTAGTGTCTACCACATGGGATTATTTAGACATAAAAAAATGAGATACCAGAAATGCTTTGCCCCCATCAACAAACGAATGGCTAGAGAAGCTGTGGTATATTTGCACAATGGAATACTATGCTGCATTAAAAAACAAGGAACTCATGCAATATTACTCAAAATGGTTGACTCTGGAGAACATTATGCTGAGTGAAATGTCCCAGTTACAAAAGGACAAATACTGCATGGTGCCACTGTTGTAGAATGGGACTGTCCTTGGGGTTGGGGAGAGACTGAACAAGATGGGTTCAATAATGTATGCTGCTCTGAAACAGAGAAGGGAGAAAACTGTTTAAAAGATATATGTGATTAGCTATTTCTGTCATGACAGGAGTCTAGAGCGATGGCTACATGGTGGGGTGGACCTGGGGGAGGGTTTGTAAAATAACGAAAGAATATTTTCTTTTGCTTTTCCAAGAGGGAACAAATCTACAACAATGAATGAATGGAAATCCAAAGCCTCTGTAAATTTTCACTGAAATTAATAACAAATTTAAATTTTTTTTTAAAAAGAATTAAGTTAGAGTAAGGATGGCACTGGAACCACCTTACCTCTGTAACTTGATTTGTGCCACTATTAGAACCTCTACTCAGAATATTATTGCTTTTCAATTTTTGACTCATGCACTTTTAACTTGTTAGTTAAATTTGTATCTTCTAGGCTGCAACACTTCCATAATACATCTTCAAGGATATGAACATGTACGGCTAAGCACAAATGATAACAGTGCATCTAAATTCCAAAATCAATCTCCATAATAGTCTATGTGTTTCCTACTGCCAAGGGAGCCCTTTAGAGTAGTGAGAGAAGACATTCACCCTGAAAGCCACAGCGTCCCTTTTCAGCAGGAAGTAGCTAAGAGAATACGCCATCCCCTTTTCCTTATGAATCAGGGTGAAGTCTCTCTCAGGGAGGAGTGATAGGGAATGGCAAAGGACACACTGACAAAGGAGATTAATCAGAACTGGCTTTGACAAGCACTGTGGCAATTGGACAATTAAAACAGGCATTGGTGGGGGGGGGGAGAAGAACGAACTGGGGAGGAGGGTGGAGAAAACAGTGCAACAATGAATGAATGAAAACCCAAAATCTCTGTAAATGTTCATTAAAACTAATAAAATTTAATAATTAAAAAAAAGAAATGCTTTGCATTTCGTGGATGATACACAGGAATTTCACAATAAGTATCTCTCTATTATGGTTTTCATGTAAATGTGTTTTGTGTTAAGTTTATAGTAGGAGAATGGTGGCAAAACTAGGGTGTATGTGCAGCCAAGATTGGAAGGAAACAGAAAGAGAAGGCAGTTGAAGAGAGTGATTAGGAGAGATCAGTCCTCAGTAAAGGACAGCATGTTGGGAAGGGTCAGTGCAAGAGAGGAAGACTCCCGGTGAGAAGGATTGACACTGTGATTACGACAATAGGCTTGTGCATGTGGTGAAGAATTGAGATGGTGCAGATGGCATGGGATGGGGGAAGCTCTGTGCTGTCGTTCTTGGGGTTTCTTCTGGGTTACAGTCAACTCAATGGCATCTACCAACAACAGCGACATAAAGGATTCAACAGGTATGGAGAAAGGATACAGCACCTCCTGATCTGTAAAGCACGCAGTGTTCCCCTGTTACGTTCACACAGCAGCTGCTTGGTGAAGCTACAGGTTTCACACGAGCACAATTACGTGTCCTTGGAGTCCCATTCTTGGCAATGTTGTCACAGTTTTTTACGATCACAGAGTCAAATGCTTCTGTGTAGTCAATAAAACACAAATAGACATCCTTTGTGTATTCTCTTTCAGCCAAGATCCCTCTGACATCAGCAGCAATATCACCACTACCACACCTTTCTGTAAATCCAGCCTGAATTTCTGGCATTTCTGTGTTGATGTATTTTTTTTTTTAACTTTATACTGGTTTATGTACGAAGTTTGAATACGTTGTTTTTCATACCTGCTCTTTCCTGTTTCCTTCAACCCCTCCCCCAAATTGTAGGGTATGATTAATTGTAAGTATGATTAACCTCCCTCCCTACCCACCCTCATCCCTCTGATTCCCTCTTCCCCCCTCTCCTTGGGTCCTCATACTCATTCTACAATAATGGCTTTGTTTTGCTTTTAATACTCTTCAGCAAGATTTTAACTGCAAGTGATATCAAGGATATTGCTTGGTAATTTCCACATTCTGTTGGTTCACCTTTCTTTTGGGAGTGGGAGTAAATCCAGATCTCAGCTGGCGAGGTGGCTGTTCTCTAGATTTCCTGACACCACCTGATGAGCAAGCCCACGGTGAGCATCTGCTTGTGGGAGCATGGCGGTTGTCCTGCCATCAGTTCCTGGGGCCCTATTTATTTTTTGTTTATTTGTTTGTTTTTTATTTGAAAAATACTTTATTTTTTCCTACTAGTTTATTTACAAAATTCAAATACAAACTTGAACAAATTCTTTTAATTTTCCTCATCGCCCCCACCCATCAAATTGTACAACCCAATGATTAATCCCTTCTCCCCCTGCACATCCGCATCCCTCTGCTTCCACCCTCTCCCACCCCTCCTGGATCCTTATACTCATTCTAAAATAACGGTCTTATGCCATATTTATCCTTATGGGTCTGAGTTAGTTCACTCAGCATAATGCTCTCCAGACCCTCCCAAGTTAGGTCATAATTTACAAAGTTATTGCTCCTGTGTGCTGCATAGTATTCCATTGTGTGAATGTAGCATAATTTCTCAATCCATTCGTTTGTGGTTGGACAGTTGGGCTGTTTCCATGTTCTTGCGATGGTTATTGCCTTCAGTGAAGCTTGAATTTCTTCTGTCCTCACCATCAGTTCTTGTTCATCCTCTACTTCCTGAAATGGTCTGTGTCCACCAATTCTTTCTGGTACAGAGACTCAGTGCATTCCTTCTATCTTCTTTTGGTATTTTTTGGATCATTCAGGATTTTGCCATTGGAAGCAAAAACAAAAACAAATAAACTTCCCATCAAAAAAAAAAACCTCAGCACAGCTGAACAGTCCTGGAACAAGAACAAATAAAACCAGTGAGAGTGCTGTTCATCTGTGATGTGGGAATGGTAAGAACAAGGTGCCAGGAGCCAGGGAGGCAGCCTGGCAAGAGATGTCTCGCGTGCGCTGTGCTCTCATGGCACCCATCAGTCACCATTCATCACGAGGCTGCCTTCCAGGACTGTGCTGGCAGAGGTATCCTCAGTCAAGCTGATCACGAGGCTGCCTGGCACGGCCTCGCTGACAGACGGAGTTTTATTGTCATACATGATTCATCTGCACATAAAGGATAAGCCCACTTCTTTTAACCACTGCCTGAGGGCCTTCCGAGTAAGGAGGGTTGAGAATTGTGTTTCCTCCTGAGAATACAGGAAAGAGGTGAGCCGTAAGCCTTTTCCACTACAGTTCAGTAAATTAAGTATGTGTAATCGAAGTAATATTCAGAAGCCCCTTATTGTGGAGTCAAGGACGTTTTTAGAAAATACCAGAGCAGACACAATTATTTTTTTACTTCATTTATATGCAAGTACTTGGACACTTTACTCTTCCTGGAAAAACATATTCAATTGAATTGCCTAATAAGTAGCTAAAAAAAGAAATATGACAAATGCAGACCTTTGTCAAGTCCCCAAACATTGTTCTTGACTGTGCTCTTGAGAATGAGATCATAGTAAAGTCATTAACGTCTCCCAGAACTATATAGAAGTAAATTCATGAAGTGAAATTAATGACAAACCCTTATAAATAAACACAAACACATGTACACAGACCACATACACACGGAAGGAACAGAGAAAGAGGTGGGAAAGGAGATTAAAGGCATTGACATTTTATACTTTAACTGTAAAAATGTAACTCCTAGTTGTTGTTGTTGTTAAGTGCCATCAAGTTGTAGGCAACTCATAGCGACCCTATGAATGAAAGACCTGAACACTTGTATAATTTTCACCATTTCTCCAGGTTCATAGGGTTTCTGGAGGCAAGCTATTTCAGAAGTGGATGCCACTCCTGCTTCCAAGCTCGTTTTAGTCAGGCAGCTCCACCAAACACTGTCCACCATGGGTGACCATTATCACATTTGACACATCAGTGTCACAGTGTTTAGCATCACAGCAACCACGAGTTAATTCTGGACGGCAAACGGACAGACCAGTTCTGTTTGACCAAGAACAATTAAAACCAGACCTGAGCGATATGGATTAAAGTCACTCACCTTTGGCTTGGGAGCATCAGTTTCTGTCCACTAGGCCAACAACCTCTATCTATGTTGTTGTTGTTAATCTCTAGTGAAGGAAGTAAATATAAATTAATACTAAACAAACATTTCTAAGCATTTTCTAAATAATAGTTCAACAATTACCATTCTTTTTGTTTATAAGGTAAGCATTTGAACACTGTGTGGCTGAAGCTTGTGTTGTCTCTTCATTATAAAAGTAATACATGTCCAATTGAGATTTAGAAACTACAGAGTTTCAAGGAAGGAAAGGAATCATTCAAAGATAACTACTCTTAGTCATTTTGTGAATATTTTAGTTTTTCTTCAGTATCAATATATAATATATACACACAACAAAAGGAATGAATGCTATTTTGTGTATACTTTTTGTAATGTTGTAAAAAGTACAGTTCAATTAAAATACTTTTCCCATGTCATCAAATAGTCTTTTCTAAGATGTTAAATAAGAAACTCTTGTAAGATAGTCCATAAGAAGTTTGGTTCCTAACCCAAAAGCCATGTTTCTCTGGGAGTTTGAATCCACCAGCAGCTTTTTAAGACGGGCCTTCTCCTCCTGTGTGATTTACAGGTTCCAGGAAACCTCTGGAGGAAGGGTCAACTATGAGTCAGAACTGACCCAATGCCAGTGGTTTTGAGGTTTTGAATGAACATATTTATTATTTTATATGTTTATTTGCAGTCATTAAAGAATATTTTCCTTATCTATAAATAAGAAAAAATGCTATTTTATTTGTTTTGGGTGACAATATACATGGCCAAAAATCTGTTGACAGTTTTTCCAGGAACAATTTTATAATGTAGGTTACACACTTGATGTTGTATTATCTTTACCCACATTATTTCAACATCATTGATTGTGGGTCTCTGTATGACATCCAATCTTAGGTAAATTATTTTATAGCTGTATCCATGTATATAGATGAAAACATTTTTAAATTGTGAGGCTTTTAGTGAACGGCTTCCTGACAGCAGGATCCGTTTACACTCCAAAGTACCCGCTTCCTGCCCACCAGCACCAAAGGTTTTCAGCATTCTCTACATGCTGTGACCTAAGAACAGTTTTATTTTGTTTATTAATAGTCTTTTGATTACCATTGAAATTGTTATATAAATGTATTTATTGTTAGGTTTTTCATTATTTTAAAAATTTCTTATTTCATTTTATTTTGAATCTTTTTTCCTATAGAGTTTTAAAAAGTTTGCAAACGAATCTACGTTTTCTTGATTTGTTAAACTTATAGATAGGCAGCAAATTATTTCAGTGTAATTACAAAGTTCAAGAAAATATGGTTTCCTGTCTTATAGCAATTGCAATGTAAACTTTGTGTAAAAGGACAAAAACAAAGGCAGCATTTTTTTCTCTTTCCCCATGTATTTCAATGTTTGAAGTTTGAGCTACTAAAATGCATTTCCAACCAACTGAAAAATTCAATAAAACGAGGAGTTGGTTCTTCAAAAGTTTTAATCAAACTGACACACCACTTACAAACCTAACAAAGAAGAAAAAAAAGATCCAAATAATTTAAATAAGAAATGAAATGGGCAATATCACAACAAAACCAACTGAAATATAAAGTGTTGCAGACTGAGGGTAAAGTATTTTTATAATTATTAATAATGAGACAGCCAGCCAGCAATGAGATAGAACAGAGAGCATGAAAAACAGGGGTCAGCAGTTCTCCACTGAAGATTCCCATTCCAGTTTCCCTGTATCTTTGTTGAAAATTATCAGGAAGTAAATCACAAAGAGAATTCAATGCAAATGAAGCCAAGCTCTTTCTATTGAAAACCTTTGCTTGACTCAGAAGGGAGGGGTCAGCAAATGCAAGAGTCTGGTAAACGCTTAAGGATTGCCTAGTGCCTCAGGGTGAACTCCAACTTGAACCATGCCTTCCCCACATCCTGAAATAGCATCCAGTTTATTACAAATATTTAGTATCGGCTTCCCATAATAAAGGGTTATAAGAGAATATTATGAAAAACTATGACAAATAAGAGAACCTCAAGGAAATGGATAAATACTTAGCAGCTAATCACTTTTCCTGTCTGACAGAGACTGAAATAGAATACTTGAATAGCCCCATCACCAAACAAGAAATCAAGTAGGGGATTGAAAACTCTCAACAACAAGAAGAACAACAACTTTAAAAAGCCTTGGATCAGATGTCCTTACCAGTGAACTTTGCCAATCTTTCAGGGAACTGTCCTCAATTATACTTCAATTATTTCAGAAGATATAAAAAGAAGGAATACTTCCATATTCATTCTATGAAGATACAAAGCCAAGTAAAGATACTAAAAACAAAGAAAACTTTAAGCCAGTATCTCTCATGGACATAGATGCAAAAATCCTTAACAAAACCCTAGCCAGTAGAATCCAACAATAGTTCTTCTTCTTCTCCTCCTCCTCCTCCTCCTCCTACTACTACTACATCATGACCAAATGACAGGAATGTAAAGATGGTTTAACATAAGAAAAGCAGTAAATGGAATCTTTCACAGAAATAAGACAAATGTTGAGAACAACATGATCATCTCAATTAATGAACAAAAGACTTATGACAAAATACAACACCTTTCCCAGATATGAACACTCAACAAAATAGGAATGGAGCAGAAATTCCTCATCAGAGAGCTGGACAATGACTAAGGAGGATAGAAGGAGAATTGATGCCTTTGAGCTGTGGTGCTGGAGAGGAGTATTGAATGTATCATCGACTGCTAGGAAATCAAAGAGTCATCCTGGAAGGGTCAAACCGGGCAGTTCCTTGGAGGCAAGGATTCTGAGGCTCTGTCTAACATACTTTGGACATGTTGCAAGGAGAGACCAGTCCTTGGAGAGGGACAACATGCTTGGGAGGGTGGAGGGACAGTCCAGGAGGGGAAGGCCCTCTATGAGGTGGATTGATTCAGTGACTGGGGCAATTGGGAAGGGTGTATTGGAGATGGTGTGATTTGGTACAGGACAGAGCGGAGTTTAGGGCTGTTGTACATAGGGTCGCTATGAGTCGCAAGTGACTCAAAGGCACATAACAACAACAACAACAACAACAACAACAACAACAACAACAACAACATATAGTGTAAATGAGTAGCTAACGTCATCCTCAATGGAGAGAGATTGATGAAGAACAGAAAGAAGGCAGGGATGTCCACTATCACCACCATATAATAGAATTACAGGCAAAAGCAATAAGGCAAGAATAAGAAGCGTCCAAATTGACAAAGAGGTTGTAAAACTATATGTGCAGATGATCTGATCATGTACTTATAAAATCCTAATGACCCAGCAAGAGAACTTTTGGACATAGTAGACCAATTCAGCCAAGTATCAGGATACAAGACCAAATTACAAAAAAACCCCATCAGATTTCTTTATAGTAGCAAAGAAGAGATAGGAAAGGATCCAAGAAAAGCAATACTAATTATAATAGCTAATCACAAGATATAATACTTAGGGGAAAAATCCAGGATCACGAAAGATATATACAAAGAAAATTACTACTGGAAAAGAAAAACTCCAAGAAAAAATGCCACTACTAAAAACACTACTGAAATAAGCAAAAAGGGACCTAGATAAATAGAAAACTATACCATATTCCTGGAGTGGCTAATGGATGTTCATTCTTTTATATTATGAAAATGACAATTCTACCAAAAGCAATATAAGTTCAATGCAATCTCAATGTAGATACTGATGCCTTTCTTGCTAGAGATAGAAATTTCTGAGTTTTGACTAGAAGAGAAAGACATTATGAATAATCAAAGCACTACTGAAAAAGCAAAACAAAGTGGAGACATCACACTTTCTGATCTCAAAACCTATTACCAGCAATAGTAATTAAAATAGAATGGCACTGGTATAAACACAGATACATAACAGTTGAATGGAATTAAGAACCCATAATTTAGCCTATCTACCTACTGTAAACTGATCTTTGACCAAGAGACAAAATCAATTAAACAAGGAAATGACAACCTTTTTAAAAAAAAAAAAATGCTGGAAAAATTGGACAACTACCTGCAGAAAATTGAAGCAAGATTTCACATTTACATAAAAGATCAAACTGAGGTGTATCAGGGACCTATGAATCAACCCCAAATCTATAAAGATTATCAGAGGGAAAATAATAGGAACACATTTAGAAGCCCTAATTTAGGGTAAGAATCAAGCTTAACTGAAAACACAATAAGGAGAGAATAAAATAATGTTGTTGTTGTTATGTGCCATCAAGTTGCTTGCAAGTTATGGTGACCCTAAGTACAATAACTCTTAACTCTGCCCAACCCTGAGCTAGTCTCAGTGACTCCAACACACCTAATCCCATTGCCCCAGGTACCATATCAATCATCCAGGATATTCCTCTCCTGTGTTGAACCTCCTCCACCCTTCCAAGTATGATATCCTTCTCCTAGGACTGATCCCTCCTGACAACATACTCAAAGTATGTAAGATGGAGTTTCAAAATCCTAGCTTCCAAGGAGAAACTTGGTTTCATCCTCTCCAAGACAGACCTGTGTGTTTTCTTGGTGATCCGTGGTGTGTTCAGTACACTTCTCCAGCACCACAACTCAAAGGCATTCTTCAGTCATCCTTAGTCATTGTCTGGCTCTGTGACACATAGCAAACAATTGCGAAGATCCTGGCCTGA
Organism: Elephantulus edwardii; assembly: GCF_000299155.1. Lineage (NCBI taxonomy): Eukaryota > Metazoa > Chordata > Mammalia > Macroscelidea > Macroscelididae > Elephantulus > Elephantulus edwardii. The sequence continues at coordinate 699,196 of NW_006400015.1, forward strand.
ATAGCACCTTCAAAAAGAGAAATAGCTGTACACATCAACAACTTCTCCATTAGAGTGAAAAGGAAGCCCACAAACTGGGAAAAGTATTTGGAAATGAGACATCTGAGAAGGAACTCATATTTAAAATGTGTAGGCTACTCCAACATCTCAACAAGAAAAAGAAAAAAATCCAATCATAAAATGGACAGAAATTTTGAACAGACACTTGTTCTGCCCATGAAATGCCCCTCAAAAGAATAATCCACCTGTATGCAAATACAAAAAGCACTTTATTCCAGAGAATATCCACATGGAGACTTTCTCCCTCAGTAGGAAGTTGGCGAGGGAAAAAGCCCCAAGTCCCCCTGCACAATTGTTTTTAAGGCCTTCCCAGGTGCTTCTGTCCAGGGCGGTGAGATTGGGAGCATGGTTGGTGGACTGGGGGATCAGTCATGTGGGTCGGCTTTTGACAGGCCGGCTACTTTGCTCACCTTTACTCTTTTTGTGTCACGTAGACACTAGTTAATTCTTTACTTTATGAGACAGATAAGACTTTACCTGGCACATTTGTGTTTGCTTTAAGCTACGAATTTTTATGGCCCACTTCTGCTTCTGGTAGTAATGATTTTTTTTTAAATGGGGTTTATGCTGTCCCCTCAACACTCACCACTGAAGATATTCAGAAGACCGACACATGGAGAAATGCTCAAGATCTCTAATTGTTTGTAAGAGATGCACATCAAAGAAGGGGGTGTAATCATAGGATCACATAATTTGATGGGTGGGGAGGGAGGGTTGAACAAACTAAATGAGAAAGATCTGGTGTGAAAAACGGTATATATGAACTTTGTTAACTAAACTAGTATAAAATAAAAAAAAAATTATGTAAAAAAAACCCCACCATACAAAACCCACAAAATAATGGCAATGTGATAACCTCTCACTCCAGCAACAATAACAAAGTTTAACAAGACAACAATTGATATTAGTGAGGATACAGAGAGTTCAGAACTGTGGGGGGAATGTCCAATGTCACAGCCACTATAGAAGGCAGTCAGGTGTTTCCTCCAAGAGTTGAAAATAGAAATACTGCTTGACCTAGCTATATACTACTGAGAATATAACCTAGGGAAATAATAGCAGTGTCACAAACAGAGGTAAATACAACCATATTTATTGCAGCTTATTTATTATAGCAAAGAGATGGAAGTAGCCCAAGTGCCCATCAACAAATGAATGTATTAACTAGTACATTCACACAGTGGAATATTATGCAACACTGAAAAAGAATGACCTCATAAACCACTGCATAACATGGACGAATTTGGAAAACATCACACTGAGTGAACTATCTTAGTCACAAGAGAACAAAGTCTACACAAGATCATTGCTATATAAATGGGACAGATAAGGGAGAGAGAGAAGGAAAGCAGTGATGTGCAGAGTAAGAAAAGAGTGAAAAGATAAGATTCCTATGTTGGAGTAGGACAAGGTTGCAAAAAAGACAAGGATTGAGTATGACCACTGTCGTGCAAAGAGTATGGTCAAGACATGGGGAAAGGACTGGGAACGAGGGAAATAATGGATAGATAATGAACCCTGTGCTGGAATAAGTAAAGACAGGCCATCCTGGGAGGGAGAGATGGTTAGATGGGATGTGCATGTCAACTATCTGGAGCAGGGCAAGCATTATAAATTCAATGAGGAGGGTTTGAGGAGGAGACTATATGGGAAAGAATGAATGACAAGCCAATTTCTTTGTAAACTTTCATTGAAATAATAATAAAATGCACTTACAGATAGAGAAGTTCCTTTTGGTACACCTGGTGGCATTTAATGTTGTCCAGAAAATAGGCAGAGAAACAGTCCGAGGTTGCCCCCTTGCTGGCTAATGACCTTGCATCCACCAGATTTATCAGTTCAGAACTCTAAGTGCCCTGCTAATTCTTCCCACAGGATGTCTGGCATTACGTTAGATGCTGTTGGGTCACCTCTGACACATGACAACCCCATGTACCACCCTCACAATCACTGCTGTCCTGAGAGAGTGGGAATTCTGCTCATTAATGATGATTTGATGTGTATAATAACGCTTATTTTAATGTTAGTAAAATACTAATATAAACAACATAATGCTGAAACCTTATCATGAATAGAGTGCTGAGCCTTGTGACCCTGACCACATTACTTGACCTCTCTTTCTGATTTCTCATCTGGAAAATAAGGATAAAAATAATGAGTGAGTGTGAGGGCAAACTGTAAGTCTATCTAATCTAATCTGTCTCTCCATCTACCTATCTTTGGTACCTGTAACTACTTTATCAGAAGCAGTCATTATCACATCACCACATCACTTTACATCTTGCCATACTGCATAATCTAGTTTACTGCTCTGCATTTGATGAAATATTCATGTACTGTGTGTTTTACCTCATGAGATTACAAGCCCCGTGAAAACCAGGTCTGAATATATCCATCATGATGAGATATACTGCCCCTTGCCATGGGAGTGAGGATATACTTGTTGAGTGAATGATTATTTATTGTCCCCTTTCTCAATGTTCTCTTTTCTCCGGGATTTTTATACTCTTATAATCTTTGCTAAAGCTTTTAAAGGAACATTTCCCTTTCATTGAATAGGCAGAAATTAAGACTCTGACAATTTTATCTCTACTTTAATGGTGTAGTTTAATATCTTCAGCCATGCTTTCCTCAAGCATTTTCCCAGACATGCAATTTTGTGCTGCAAGAGGTTGGTTTAACACAAAGGAGTGATTTTTATCACACGTCTCTCAGAGCTATAATTTCCCCCCCCTTTCTTATTGTTCCTCATCTTAAATCCTTCCAATCTTTCATGGTGGGCATTGACTGGATGGGAAGGAGATGAGGACATTTCTCACCGTTGACACGGTTCGACACCAAACACCGCAGAGTGCTTTGATTTCTGGGGATGGGGCCTCCCTGCTTTGCCCTCTGGGTACCCTTATCACCTGGGCTCTTCGTTTATGCAGATGGACCCATCTAGTGAGTCTTTTTAGCATATGCAGTATCGGTGACAGTTTCAGCCTCTGGGAACCCACGTGCTACACATTTGTCACCGTGAATCTGTGATACACACAGATGAACAAATGGAAAAAAGCTCATGGTATTAACATCTTGCTCCAGCACTTATTTCATAGTTTGTTGGGAATGAGGAGGCATGAAAGGAAGCTGGGCACTGCTGTGGGGGCATGTGACCCTCTAGCCAGAGGACGGGCCCTGTCCCCGCTGACTCGGGCCCTCTCCTGGAGACAGAGAACAGGCTGTCCATGCTGACAGGGGTCTGGTCCTCTCACAGAGTCAGAGAACTCACACTGTCCCCGCTGACTCGGGTCCAGTCCTCTTACAGAGACAGAGAACAGGCTTTGTCCCTGCTGACTCGGGCCCTCTCACAGAGACCCAGAACATGCACTGTCCCTGGTGACTGGGTCCTCTCACAGGCAACAGGAGGGGAATTGTGACACTCTCTGCTTCCTCTGGCTGTAGCTACCTCTACCTCTACAGTGCTCATTTGCAGGCTACCAGGTTTTTCTAGGCCAAATGAAATGACGCTAAACCAAACTTGTCACTTCGTCTGGACTTGAACTACATAGGTGCTGTTGAATCAGTGACTCATATATCCAGGGACTTCCCCCCAAGGCTTCCTAAAAGGCGGTCTAGAGGAGCAGCCAGCAGGTCTTTCTCTTTTAAGGCCAGAGGTGAGTTAAAACTACCCAGCTGGTCAAGTGCTTAACCACTGCTCCACCAGGGCTCCTTTCACGAAGGTCACTCAGCTCCCAACATAGAGTAAGAAAGCTTCATTCTCAAAATAGGAACAAATGAGGGAAAATGGAGAAGACTTAGTCATTTAGAAAAAGATTCACAAACTGAAAACCATCAAAAAATGAAGTGGTTTGTGTGGTACCTGCTGGACATCCACGGAAAGAGATGGTGTTACCTGCGGATACTGACAGAGCTTGGTGTCCATGGAAGAAGACCTTCCAGAAGGTCTGAAAGATTAATGGACAACACACAGGACTCTTGAGGTGAGGACATTCATCTAAAACCTATTGATCACATCTCTTCAAGCTGAGTCACTTAATGGCAGGTCATGCATTTACCGACGAGGGCAATTTCTCCATTCTTTTCTAGATGTAATGCTTCTTCCCCTTTGCTACAAAGAAGACTTTGCATTTGTAAAATGAAAATAACTCCCTGAATTCATCTCCAGTCCCGCTGGTGTTCCAGATACAGATGCCAAGTGGAAGGGTCTGACGCAAGTCCCCTCAGGAGTTCTGAGATTCCGTGCATCTCGTGGGAGCTCCAGGACCACTGGGGCTTTGAACGTGAGCTTCATCTCACAAACATCTCCTTGATTCCCAGCTTCACGTTTGCAAAGCCCCTGAAGACACTTAGTATTGCAAAGTATTTCCTAGACACACTCATTCACACAACATTTCTAAATGGCCTCATTGAAAATCACTTCCCAACATTCTCTCAGAAATCGATGTATTAGCAAGTCTTCTAATAAATTATTTCAGTCAAGGTCTCCTTCCATTGTTTTAGTACTAAATACTAAATGCATTTGCTCATAGTTTTGGAGGCTGTTGTATTACTTTTACATGTGTCCGAGTCCACTAAACTCATCCTGACCCTATGACCAATAGGTCTGAGACTTGCTTTGTCCTGTGCCATCCTCATCTGATACACTTGACCTTGTGACATAGTCATTGTGTCCATCCGTCGGGTTGGAATTGACTCATAGCTGACCCCCACCCCAAGCAGGTTTTTGGAGGCTGTATATGGTATACATATAAGTATATATGTTGTTGTTGTTTACTGTCAAGTTGGAACTGACCCATAGCTGACCCTCCAGCAGGTTTTCAGAGGCAGTTAATTGCATGGGAGGAGATTGCCCATCTTTCTCCCTCAAATCAGCTGGTAGATTTGAACGACATGCCATTGTGATGACAGTGCAGTGTCTTGCCACTAATCAACCAGTGGTCACTCACTATATGTTTATATAGTACACATATATGTATATATTCTGTTGTTGATATTGATTGCCACTGAGTTAGCATGACTCACAGTGACCCTATGAACAAAAGACCTTAAGCTTTTCTATAACTATTGTCGTTTCTCAAACTTCATAGAGTTGCCGGAAGCATATTGTTTAGGAAGTGGATGACACTCCTGATTCCACATGTGTATCTACAGTGTGTGTGTGTGTGTGTGTGTGTGTGTGTGTGTCTCTCTCTCTCTCTCTCTGTAAACTATCTCTCTAGTAATTGACTTTTTAAAAAAAATTTCGAACTAGACAGCAACTTGAAGACACTGGTTTTAATAGTTGTTCAATGATCCCAAGACAGTCAAAGAAGACAGTCTGGCCAAAATATGTGCCTATTATTTTTTAAGGTACACAACAACAGTGAATGACACTGTTGCATTTAAGCCAACTTCTTTATTTCTTTTTTACTTTAATGAGAAAACACTGAGCCTCACCTTTAAATGTAACGTTAGTTTTTATTGTTTTTTTTTTTTAATGATGATTTTATTCAGCACGTTGAAGTGTATCCTTTGACTTGGCCTTTTCTAAAGCTGTAAGAAATGAGGAGGAAATGCTGACTTTTCCTCCCTGACTTCTTAGGTAAATGATACTGATAGAATTCACAGTGTAGAGCTATTCACACTTCTGAAACGAAGCCCATTTGATCACGGTTCGTTGATCCTTAATGGAATGCTGTGTTTTATCTGCTATTTTCATTTTTATTTCTTTGTCATTGTTTGTATTTTATTATATTGAGGTCAGTAAATATGGACTATAAAATCTCTACCTTTTGTAGATATTGAACATTTCTTTATGTCTGAGCATATGAACTAATTTTGGAAACATTCCATTGACATTTGAGTAGCATGTATATGGGATGTTTAGAGGGTATATAATTTGATGGAGACATATCTATTGAATTTACATTACAACTCCTATTTCTCTAAGCATCCAATTCGTTTCATTGTTCTTAATTTGTGAAGGTCTGAGAAATACACATCAATGTCTCCTTGAATGATGATGACTTTGTCAATTTCCCACTGATTCTTCACACATTTTCTGAACTTCTATTGCACTTCTGGACTTTTCTACTCTAGCTTTTTCCCTTCCATCTGATATTCTTCTCCGTCTGACTGTACCAACAACATTGCTGTGTACACACGAGGTGTTTGTAGATTTGCACGGATTACTTTTCCCCTGTTGTTGTTAGGTACCGTCGTGTTGAGTACAGCTCTTAGCGAGCCTATGAACACCACGTCTGGACCCTGTTCTGTCCTGTGCTGTCCTCATCGTCTCTGACACACTTGAGCCCATTGCTGCTGTCTTTGAGTCAGTCCACCTTGTTGAGGGTCTTCCTCTTTTTTACTGACCCTCCACCTTTCCAAGCTTAATATCCCATTCCAAACAATGGCCTCTGCCAGCAACATGTAGAAAATATGTGCGACTAAGTTTTGCCATCCTTGGCTCTAAGGTGAACTCTCTCGGGCTGCAGTCTTTTAAAGACATTCCTATTTGTTTGTTTTTTTTAAATTTATTATTAATATAGATGAAAATTTACAGAGACTTTGAATTTCCATTCATTCATTGTTTGCACTTTTCTCCCCTCCAAACCTTCCCCCTGCCAGTACACTACCCTCTTGGAAAAGTAAAAGGAAAATTCTTTCATTGTTTTACAAACCCTCCCCTCAAGTCCACTCCACTATACAGCCTTTGCTGTGGACTCCTGCCATGACAAAAATCCCTAATAATGTTTCCTCTTAAACAGTTTTCTCCCTCATCTGTTTTAATACAGTATACATTATTGACCCCATCTTTCTCAGTCTTCCCCCAACCCCAGGTCAGTCCTCTTTTACAACAGTGGCACCATGCAGTATTTTTCCTTTTGTGACTGAGATATTTCACTCAGCATAATGTTCTCCAGGGTCACCCATTTTGAATAATATTGCATGAGTTCCTTGTTTTTCAATACAGCATAGTATTCCATTATGTGAATATACCACAGCTTTTCTATCCATTCATTTGTTGATGGGCACTTAGGTTGTTTCCAACTTCTTGCTATTGTGAACAATGCCTTGATAAACATGGGTGTGCGTATATCTGCTTGGGTGACAGTAATCGTCTCTTTGGGGTATATTCCCAGTAGTGGAATTGCTGGGTCAAATGGTATCTCTATTTGTTACTTTTTGAGAAAGCTCCATACCACCTTCCACAGTGGTTGCACCATTTTATACTCCCACCAACAGTGAATAAGGATTCCAGTTTCTCCACAACCTCGCCAGCATTTATTGCTCGCTGTTCTGTTAAATTTTGAAATTCTGACTGGGGTGAGATGATATCTCATACTTGTTTTGATTTGCATCTCTCTTAGGGCTAGGGATTTTGAACATTTCTTCATGTGCTTGTTAGCAATCTGAATGTCGTCTTCAGTGAAGTGCCTGTTCATATCCTGTGCCCATTTTTCTATTGGATTCTTTACCTTTATCTTGTTGTGGCAACTGTTTGGTTTTCTGACAGTCTGAGTGCTCTTCCCCAACACCAAAACTAACACATATCAATTCTTCCGTCATCCTTATTCATTCCTCAGCTCTCAGATGCACAACAAGTAATTTAAAAGAACATGACCTGAATCAGGTGCACTTTAGCCTTCAAATTGACATCATTGCTCTTCAGTAATTTGGAAAGGTCCCCAACAGCAGACTTGTCCAGTGCAATATAGTCATATCTGATATCAAGGGGGTGATTATTGATCCAAGTCAGATGAAATCCTTGGGACTTTCAATCTTCTTTCCACCTATCATGATGTTGCCTATTTGTCAGGTTGGAAGGAGTTTTGTCTTCTTGGTGTAGAGATGCAATCCATATTGAAGGCTACTGCTTTTGATCCTCTGTAATAAGTGTTTCAAGTCCTCCTCACCTTCAGCAAGTAAGGTAGTACCATCTGTATACCACAAGTCACTGATGAGTCTTCCTCTGATCCTGATGCCCCATTCTTCTTTATAGAGCCAAGCTTCTCAAATGACTGGTTCAGCATACAGATTGAATAGATATGGAGAAAGGATACAACCTTGATGTATAATTTCCCTGATTTTAAACCATACATACAATATTCCCTTGCTCTGTTTGTACAACAGTTTCTTGGTCTAGGTTTAGGATTTCATGTGAGCATAATGAAATGTTCTGGGATTCCCACTCTTCTCAATGTTAGTCATAGTTTGTTATGATCCACATATGGTTGCAATATGAATTTTACCATGTTTCCCCATAAATATTTTTCCCCCATAAATATTCTTCATAAGACACAGTTGAACGGGTTTCAAATTTAGTGTTTCAACCATTACAAGGTTATTTAGATGATTTATAATTATGCTCTATTATTATTGATAATTTACTACTATAATGTCTCATTTTACAGTTACTTAAACAAGCCTACCTTGCTAATAAATTCATATACTCCAAAGAGACAGCGAAAGTTTTTAGAAACAGAACTCATTGTCCTTAATAACTTCCTTTTGGATTTGTGTTTTATTCTGCTGTGGCAGGAATTTTTTGAGTTCTTCTGAGATGAGAGGCAAAGCAGTAAGGCTGAGGGCGTTTAACACCAGCTTTATTCACTTAGCTAACATTTGCCCTTCTTTCAGCATCTTCATTCTTTCCCAGAAATTGTATTTTGCAAAACCTGGTGAGAATGATAAGTTCCTGAGAGGAGCGATAGTTAAAAATAACTCCCCATTAACCGTTAATAAGTATTAGTGTGGCGGAGACCAGTGCTGTGCCGACCTAATTCACTGTGAATCAAAGCTAGCCGCGCTAAAGGCCAGCAGACTTTAGAACCTTCGCCCACTTCCTCTTCTTGTGTCTTCATCAGGAATTAGCGTAAAGAGCTGTTCTTTCTCTGAGCCTGAATAGCTTCTTGTGTGCGATATGACTTCCCTCGTTTTAGGAGTCAAAGGCTTTCATTTGATGGCCATTTCCTCACATCCGCTTCTCATTCTTATCTCTAGGAGAAAGTCTTCATGCAGTCAAGTTTTGCTTGTGGCTGGTCCCACCTATTAGAGTAGATAAGACGAGGACAAAGAAAACTTGCTTATTTAGTATAAAATATATATATACACACACACACACACACACACACACACACACACACACACACACACTTCAGGAATTCTTTATATGAGTACTGGGCAACGGGAGTAAAAGTAGACTCTTTTATTCTTATCTGGTTGAAGAAATTTTAAGTCGGCCCAATCGGTGGTAGTGGTATTGACCATGAAATGTATTTTTAAGGTCTTGACAAACCTTGAGGTCGAATGGCTACAGAAGAAGACTGGACGATGTGGTGCTTGTAGTGTTCTGGGGCATTTGCTTGGACAATTGTCTGAAATCACAGATGAGTGCTCTTTTCAGATGAAACTGAATCTTCCTGACTTCACTGAGTTCAGATAGTTTCAGGATCTCAGGAGACCTGGACGTGGCTGGAGGCTCGCCTCTCTCCTTTGTGTTCTCTCCTCAGAGATCCACACACCTTGTGATTACTGCTGACCTGCATTCTATCCTTAGGGTCTGTTTAGGTACGCTGCTTCTCAGGTCTGGCGGGCCTTTGTTAGATGGTTCTGTGATCTGACTTTTGTTTCTCTTTGTTTAATTGTAAATGAAGGAGAATAGAGGTGCCATGATCTACAGGGCCTGGGATGTAGAGGCTAAGACGGCAGGATAACATGGTGATGATGAAATCTACTCTCGTCTAGCCTGGACTTAGCCTCCTTATATGATGCACATTCTGATTAAATCTTAAAAAGTGCAATGAATTCCTCCTTTTATAAATGATGGAAGATGCTCATTTTACAAAAGCAGGAAGCATCTCCTAAATTATTGCTTGCTATTGAATAGCCAAATATTGTTTGCTCAAAGATGTGGCTTTAAAACCCCACTGGGGGCGGGGTTGGGACTGCTGGCAGGACCCTGGACAATCCACTCTGGGAGTTTAGCTTTTTGCTGCAGCTGAATGGCAGTCCTGGTGGGCACGCAAAGGGATGTTTTCAGGGTTGTGTTTTTTGGGGTTGTGTTTGATGTGTATTACTGCCCTATTCCCCCAAGAGTAGGTATCCTTGAGCCTTTGCCTAGAGTGGAAATCTGCTCAAAGGTGGAGCTTTAAGACCCGCAGTGGGAGGGGACTGCTGGCAGCGGCCTGAAGACTCCACTATGGGATTCTGGCTTTGTGCTGCATATGGATGGCAGTCCTGACGGGCACGTAGAGGGAAGCTTTTGGGGTCATGTTTGATGTGTATTTCTGATATTTTCCTCCAAGAGTGGGTATCCTTGAGTCTTTGCCTGTGGCCCTCAGGCTAAATTTATCAATTTTTGAATGAATGTGCCTTGAATGACACAGAAACTGAACAACTTGGTGTTGCTGTGATGCTGCACACTGTTCCATAGTCTTGCCAAATACCATAATGCTTATCTATTATGTACAATGTTTGGATGAACTTCTAGATTGATTTATGCTGGGAAGCAGGGGTGGCATCCACTTCCTAAACTAGATGCCTCTGGAAACTCTACAAACTCTATAAATTTACAGAAAGGATAGTAGTTATAGAACAGAGTTCTGTACAGAAATGATGTTAGTTATAGAAAAGAATTCAAGTCTTTTGTGCAAAACTTACTCTCAGTCGTATTCGACTTGACAACACTTAACCACTGCTAAATTAAACTATATCTGGAGGAACACTCTCCCACTTTGCACATCACTCTTTGCCAGTGTGCTGTATGAAGTAACCTGGGTTGCTGTTATGCTGAACTTTGTACCATTGGGGTATCAAATACCAGAATAGTTTTCCATTGTGGGCAGTGTTTGGTGGAGCTCCCAGTTGTAGAACAGGTTTGGAGGCAGGAGCGGTATCCACTTCCTAAACCACGTGCCTCTGGAAACTCTATGAACTTGGAGAAATGACGACAGTTATGGAAAGGCATTAGGTCTTTTGTTCATAGAGTCGCTATGAGCCGTGATCGCCTCGACGGCAATCAACAACCACAACATTGAGTAGAGACCAACCCATAGCTGACTCTCCAGCAGGTTTTCAGAGGCAGTAATTGCACAGGAGAAAATATCCCATCCTTATTGTGTGGAGCAATTGGAGGATTTGAACTGTGTGCCTTTTGGATTGCAGCGCAGATTATTACCATTAGGCTACTAGAGCTTTCTAGTTTCTAAGCAGAGATGCAGTGTTTGCATCTTTCTAGGAAAGTTGGAAGTTCAGCAAAAGAGATGAAGACCCTCTACTAGATGAATTGACAGCAGCAACGGGTGTTAGCATGGCAGAGATTGTGGGGAGGAGAGAGATTGTGGGCAGAAACAGGGGAAGGAAAGATTTCAGTCTGTTCGACAGTAGGATCCTATTTTTCTTTAAAGTTTTATTTTTGAGAATAATAGAATGAAACAATTGCTTGTCAGTGTCTCTATGCACAGTTTTGGTGAGACATGGTCTGATATACTTTGGGCATGTGTTCAGAAGGGGCCAGTCTTTGGAAAAAAGACCTGCTGGGAAAGGGAAAGGGGCAGCCATGACCTGCAGACCCTCAGTGAGATGAATTGGTAGAAAGACAGTGGGAAATAAAATTCATTATTAACTGATTGTCTAGACCTAGTTGTTGTTGAGTACTCTTGAATCAAAACTGATCCATAGCTGACCCTCTGGCGGTTTTCAGAGGCAGTTAATCACATGGGAAGAGATTATTAATTCTTCTCCTGTGGAGAAGCTAGTGGATTTGAACCATGTACCTTCAGGATTGTGATGGGAAAGTCCACTGTTAGAGACCTCTCCAAAGTACTGAAGAGCAATGGTGTCACTCTGGAGACTAAGGCACATCTGATACAGGCCATGGTCTTTGCAATCACTTTTATGCATCAGAGAGTTGGACAATGACTAGGGAGGATAGAAGGAGAATTGATGCCTTTGAGCTGTGGTGCTGGAGAAGAGTATTGAATGTACCATGGACTGCCAAGAAAACAAAGAGATTCATCCTGGAGAGGGTTAAACCAGGCTGCTCCTTGGAGGCAAGGATTCTGGGGCTTCGTCTGACATACTTTGGACACGTTGTAAGGAGGGATTGGTCCTTGGAGAGGGACATCATGCTTGGGAGGGTGGGGGGATGGTGCAAGAGGGGAAGACCCTCTATGAGGTGGATTGATTCAGTGACTGGGGTAATCAGGATGGGTGTGTCGGGGCAGTGCGATTGGCACAGGATAGAGCAGGGTTTAGGGCTGTTGTACATAGTCACGCAAGTGACTCGACAGCACATAACAACAACAAACAACAACCTTCAGGATTGTAGTACAGGTTCTTACCATTAGGCCACCAGGCTCCAATATGTTTAATTTTTTTTACATTATTTTTAAATTGGTTTGCTTATAAAGTTTATAGACAATGTGTTTCACACTATTCTTCACTCGCATTGCATTTTACTCACTCTCACACATTATATTTTATAGAGTCAGTCACCACTGGACCTCGCCCATCATTACCCTGTCTTAATTTTTATTTAATATTTTAAGAATTATTGTCCACAATTTTGATAGTACAAAAATACTAAATGTAGGATTAACTGCATTTATAACTCCCAAACCAAGAGGCAATTGGGATTAATATTTGTTGTGTTTTCTTCCAGGATTGTTCCTATGTAAAGACATGATTTTCAATTTAGATCATTTTCTATACTCTTAAAGGTTAGAAGGCATGGACACGTTCCCATGCTATTGTGACCTTTTTATAAACATCAGTGTGAGTTTTTAATGTTAACATGTTGTTGGTTCTATGCCACAGGGTCTACCCTTAATTGACTTTTCAGTGGATTTTCAGGGACTATAAATTACATGACTCCTCATATTTCTCCTGTATAGTATTTGGTGGACTTGAACCGCTTACCTTTGGGTTGGCAATGCAATTATTTACCTACTGAGTCACCAGAGCTCCCACTGTTAATATGGGGTCTTTAAAACAAAATATGCTCCAAAAGCATCATAACCCAACTTAGAGTAAGGGGCTAGTTCTTGTTACCAGGAGCTCTGGTGGCCTCAGGGGGGAGGAGGAGTCCTGCCAACTCAGAGGGTGGCAGTTCACATACACCAGTGCTTTGGAGAGACAGGCAATCTTGGCTGAGACTTGACAGCAATGAGTTGAGCTGGGGCTGGTCGATGCTGACAAACAAGGGATCTTTCCAGAAACTTGCTTAGCATCACAGAAACAAGCAGCCTTTTCTCCTGACAGGTGGGCAATGGCTGCCCATGAAACGTATTGGCTGAGAATCACTCTTAGTTCTTCTGTGTGTGGCAGGTGGGACATCTACCGCCAAGCCATCGTTGCCCCATAAGTGCTGAGTCAACTCAGCTCGGTTCATGGCGGTGGAGTCAGAATCAACTCTTAGCTGATGCTCTAGCGGAGTTTCAAAGGTGGTAATTGCACAGAAGGAGATCGCCCATCTTTTGCCATGGAACACTTGGAAAATTCGAACCATCTGCCTTTGGCTTGGCAGCACAACTCTTTCCCCACTAGGCCACCAGAGCTCCCTAAGTGCAGAGCAGGTACCCAAATAATGAGAACTCCAGCACCCTAATTCCTCTTTCTCAGCAGGGTCCCATGTATGCAGAAGATTGTCAATAAGTCCTTGTTAGATTTAAAGCAGATCCAGGTATCAGAAACAGACCTGACTTTTGGGGATAGTATAAGATTGATTGCACACCTTTAAAACTGACAAATGGTCTGAGTCTCCCATTAAAGACGGTGTGATTCTCTTAAAATAATCACACTTGGTATTTATGTCTTTGTATCAGGTTAAGCATATCGGGAGCAGGATTTTATGTATTAGAAAACATGATTTGACAGGTAGTCTTTCTACACTGCGCTACTATGGTTAGTTTCCCCAGGAAAACAAACTTGTCTTTAAAAGGCCCCTGTTAGAAATGTTTCAAATGCTGTGTTACAAACACATCGTGTTGTGTCTGTGCAGTGTTTCTTACAAGGACTAATGACTTGGTTCTTTGAGAACACAGTCTCATTCGCATGTTCCTGAGGAGGAAAGCTCTGCCATTGGATCATAAATGAATGAGTCTGCACTTCACTCAGGGCGTTTGCTGACTGCGCAAACTCTAGGGCCCCTTCCCAAAGCCTTTGATTCTGTCCTTCCTGGGTGCGGCCAACACGCTACACTTGTTATTAGTATCCCAGGGAAGCAAGGTGCCAGGTGTCAGGGGGCATATTTTTGTGTATGTTATGTTGCGAATTTTCAGGAGAAACCAATTCTTGGAGAGAGACATCAAGGTAGGAAATGTGGGGCATCAGCAAAGGACAGGACGGACGTCAAGAAGGTGGACTGTACTGCGGCGACCACGCTGGGCTGAAGAGTGAGAGACCGTGGGGACGCTGCCCTGCCGGGAAGGCTGTCACTGGGCGCTGTCGCTGCCCTGACAGCACCTAACAGCGACAGCCGACTGCGAATATCATAGACCCTGTGTGTGAACTTTGAATCAGACTTCCCCAAACGGGAATTGTTAGCTGCATTTTCTCATTTCAATGATTTATTGTGAAGGCTTGCTAAAATATACCGCTGTAGGAAAGAGAGGTCGTTGACTATCTGAGCTTTGCCTGCAAACCTGGTAGCGTGATGATGGATATTGATTCTTGCACTGGGGGCGAGAGATGAGCTCTGAGACTTCAGCGCCTGGTTACCCTTACAGATGTCTCCTTCCGCTATTATCCTTACCATGCTGTTAATAAACAACAACAAAAAGAATTAAAAACTGTGAAAGATCTGAATGAGAGTGTTCCTGGGGATATCTCATTGAAGTAATAGAATTGTGCTCTCTTTTACTTACAGCTTGATTTCTAGTTTGCTCTCTCTCTCTCTCTCTCTCTCCCTCCCTCCCTCCCTCCCTCCCTTCCTTCCTTCCTTCCTTCCTTCCCTCCCTCATCACTTGGTACCAGTTGTTATTGAATCAACCTGTGTTTATGGTGGCTGATGCATGTCTGAGAAGAACCATGTTTATAAGGTTTTAAAAGGCTTCCCCCCCCCTTTTTAAAAAATAGATCAGCAAGCCTTTATTTCAGGTGCCTCGGGGAGAATTCTGAAATATGTCTCAAAAGAGGTACAGCCAGAGTGCTCCTTGGAGGCAAAGTTAATAAAGCTTCGGTTCACATACTTTGGGCATGTTGCTAGGAGAAGCTATTCCTAGGAGAGGGGCTTGCTTGCAAAGGTGGAGGGTCAGCAAAAGAGAGGGAGACCCTCAGCCAGGTGCATTCACTCAGCAACTGCCACAGTGGGCTCTGCTGTGTCAGGAAATGTGAGGACGGCACAGGAGAGAACAAGGTTCCCCTCTGTTGTTCATAAGATCACCAAGGGTCGTACGCAACTCAACGGCACCCAGCAACAGTAACATGGTGAATTTAAACCTTCTGGGCTGGGCTTTATGAGGAGGAATGTGGTATTAGGATTGGCAGAAGACTCACCAGCAATCTGCATTATGCAGATGACACAACCCTGCTTGCTGAAACAGAGGAGGACCTGAAGCACTTGCTGCAGAAGGTCAAGGACGGCAGCTTTCAATATGGATCGAAGTTCAACATCAAGCAAACAAAGATTCTCACCACTGGGCTGATTGGCAGCATCATGATAGATGGTGAAGAGATTGAGATTGCTGACAGTTTCAGTTTGCTTGGCTCCATAGTCAACAGTCTTGGTACCAGCAGCCAGGAAGACCTCTCCAAAGTACTAAAGAGCAATGATGTCAGTCTGGAGACTAAGATGTGCCTGATCCAGGCCATGATCTTTGCAATTACTTGCTATGCTTCAGAAAGCTGGACAATGAATAGGGATGATAGAAGGAGATTGATGCCTTTGAGCTGTGGTGCTGGAGAAGAGTATTAAATATACCATGGACTTCTGGGAGAATAAACAGGTTTGTCCTGAAGAGGGTGAAACCAGGCTGCTCCTTGGAGGCAAAGATTCTGAGGCTTCGTTTGACATACTTTTGACATGTTTCAAGGTGGGATCAGTCCTTGGAGAGGGACGCCATGCTTGGGAGGGTGGAGAGATGGCGCAGGAGAGGAAGACCCTCGAGGTGGATTGATTCAGGAACTGGGGTAATGGGGGTAGATGTGTCAGAGACTGTGAGGTTGGCACAGGATAGAGCAGGATTTAGGACTGTTGTACGTAGGGTCGCTATGAGTCATAGGTGACTTGATGGCACATAACAACAACATGCTGCCAACACAAAGACAAGTAATTAGAATCTTTCAGCGAGAGAAAGGTGGGCAATCTCTTCCCATGTGATTTACTGCTCCTGAAAACGTGCTAGAGGATTAGCTACACTTCGTTCTGACTCTGCCCCCAACACCAGCAACATTTACGTTAGCAGCCAAGCACAGCATTAACCTTTTGCACCACCCACGAGCACTAGAACTCTGGCCAAGAGCTCTCTGTTTCTACACACACACACACACACACACACACACACACACACACACTCTCACACTCTCTCTCTCCCTCCCTCTCTCCTTGTGAATGAAAAGAGTCTGAGGCACAGTGACTTTGAGAGTTGCTCTGAGGTATCCCATCTGGCATGCCACAATGGGGAGAGGTAAGGGGGAGAGGATGGGTGTCCACAAACAAGGCCATTCCCTCTACTGTAGAGAAGACAGCACCATTTATCTGCTTTCTCATTAAGCTCTTGCTTGGATCCCAAGCCCTTGTTTGGGGAAGACAGTATTTCTTTCTCTTTACCTGGGTTGTTAAGAGTTGGAATCAGTATGGTAACACACAAAAAGATTGGACCACTGAAATGTGGACTGTGTGTTGTTAGAGAATCACTAAGCCCATTTTGACTGTTTCAAGAATAAAGGATTTCCTCTGGGAGTGGTACAATATATGTAAAATAACAAAATAATGCAAAAGAATTTTTCTTATCACATCGTGTTTTGTTGTTGTTATGTGCCATTAAATAGGAATCAGAATTTTGAGGCTTTAATATTTTAAGCTCTTTGTGTTATGTGCTTAATATTGCCTTAGGCAGAGGCTACGGGGTGTTTTGAGCTGTGTTTTCAGAAATAATGGGAGGAAATAGCTTACTTTTTCTTTCGGGGACAATCTGCTGTTGTGGGGTTAAGATGACATTGAGTTGATTCTTACTCATGTAACTTTATGTATAACAAAGCAAACTTCTGTTCACTTCAGCTGCATCTTCACAATTGTATCTAAATCTTTTCTTAGAACTGCTGTGTCCACCCAACTGATGGAGAGTTTCCTTTTTCACGAACCCTCCACTTTACCAAACAGAATGGCCTTCTCCTTGGTTTGGTCCCTTCTGATACCAAGTGTAAAGTCATTGAGACCAAGTCTTGTAAGCTTTGCTTATAGGGACCACTTTGGTTGAACTTACTCTAAGAGCAACGTGGCCATGATTCTGGAAGTCCTTGCTGTATTCAATATTCTTTACCTACGCCACAACTCGAACTTAATTCTTCAGTCTTCTCATTCATTGCTGGGCAGCCTACCATCCTTAAATGAATCTACAGGGAGAAAGAACAGCCCCCTCCCTCCCATATATTATTCTAAATAGTTTTTCTTTCTCCTCTCACTCTTCACTTCTTCAGTTTTAATAGGTCCAAGATTTTTAAAGATGATGAGTAAAATGACATGCTTCTCTTCAAAATTTTTCAAACTTTTCTAACAGCCTTTAAGTTGTGATAAATGTAAAGAAAACACCAAAAGTGCCAATTACTTTGCCTTTTCAAAAAAAGATATGACCTTTAAATGAAAATCAATCCAGCCTTGGCAGCTCTTAGTCACACGTTTGAGTGATGAAACAAGATTGATAAAAAGAAAAGAGATTTAGAAAGATTTTGACTTACTGCTTCAAACCACCTATTTGAGGATATGACTTCATTTTCTTATTTTCGCTTCTTTAGAGATTTTAATGTTCTTCTTTAAGAAAATGATTGAACTGATTTCTACTTCTGGGTCCACTAATCCAAGGCCCTTTCCTATTAGGGAAAAAGGAGAGACTCTATAGATACCAGTAGGTTGGCCCCGCTCACGTATGCAGTATTGAGAAAAAAGGACTGCCGTATGGTGAACCCAAAGACCAAGGCTCTTTGTTTCAACCCACCAGTGCTTCCAAGAGAGAAATGTGGACAATCTGATCCCCTGACATTCACAGACTTGGAAACCTCAGGTCAGTGACAAATTGGTTCTGACCTGAAAAGAATTAGAAAGAAGTTCTTAACTAGCATTACACATTTCACACCATCAACAAAACTACACCAACTATATCATCTTCCCATTCTGTTTTCCATTTCCTTTTCCCTTATTCTCTCCTCATCTTGCTCCCCTTTTTGCTTATTTTCTCATATTGTTGTGTTTGGCTTTTCTTCTGCTGGTCTTGCTGCAATAATAAATAGGGTGTTTTCACTGGCAGAAAAATCAAGAAAATGCGTAATGCAGATGACACAGCCTTATTTATTGAAGGCGAGGAGGACTTGGCACCCTTGTTCCAGAAGATCAAAGACTGTAGCCTTCAATATGGGTTGCATCTCAACATCAAGAAGACCAAAATCCTCACCACTGGACCAAGAAGCAGCAACATGACAAATGGAGAAAAGATTAACATGTCTGTGATTTCATCTTACTTGGATCGATCCACAATCAACACCCTTATATCAGCAGTTAGGATTTCAGGAAGAAAAAGGAATTTGGCAAGGTGGCTGTCAGGGAACCTTCCAAACACCAAATTCTTAAGGAACAATGATGTCAGTGTGAGAACTTAGGTACACCTGATTCAGGCTATGGTTTTTCCATAAATTGATTTGAAGAATTGATGCCTTTGTGCTCTGGTGTTGGAGAAGAGTGCTGAATACCCCATGTTGTTTTTGTTAAGTGCCATAAGTCATAGGCCACTCATAGTGACCCTATGAATGAAAGACCTGGGCACTTGTATAACTTTCATCCTTTCTCCAGGTTCATAGGGTTTCCGGAGGTAAGCTATTTCAGAAGTGGATGCCACTCCTGCATCCAAGCTTGTTTTAAATGGGGAGCCCCACCAAACACTGTCTACTATGGGTAACCATTATTGTATTGACACCTCAGTGTCACAGTGTTCAGCTTCACAGCAACCACGAGTTACCTCTGTATACTCCATAGAACAAAGATATATCTTGAAGAAAGTATAGCTGGAATGGTCTAGAGGCGTGACAAAGCTGCTTCGTACATTCTCTGGGCATATTGCTAGGCGAGGCTATTTGCTGGAGAGGAACATCATGCTTAGAAAGGCCAGACCTTGGAAAGGAAGACCTTGACAAGATCGATTGATGCAGTGACTGCACTCCAGTGGGCCTTGCACCAGTGGGTGCAAGTGTGTAAGAGAGAAATGTCAAGTGATAGGTCAAGGTCAAGATCTGTTCCCACAGGGTCACTATGAGCCATTTTTGACTCAGTAATACCCACCAGCACCTATGCGTGGTGCTCTCTTCCTGGCACTTGGCCTCGCCTGATAACATGTCCAAAGAAAGCATGCTTCCTCGCCCTGCCCTGGCGTCTATGCAGTGATCTGGTTGTAGGGGGATGTTACTTGTAGCACCGCTTGCATCTGGATTTGTGATTTCTTCTCTCTCCTGGAGAAAGAAACTAACTTCTACTGAATATTTAGGTTACAGGCATGAAGCTGGGAGCTTCACTTGCAATACGTTGCACATGTGATGATCCTAATACCTTCAAGACAGGACTATTTATAGATGAGAAGCAGAAACTGGAGGGTTTAATTTACACAATGCGCCACAGCTGTAGAGCACAGATTTGCATTTTAATTGGGCTCCAAAGTCTTTAATCTTTGGGCTCTGTTGTATCTAAGGAGAGCAGGTAGAGAATGAATAGTATTTGCAACGTTCTTTGCTCAGATAAACACAATTTGGACATGTATTCCAGAGTCTCCTTACACAATCCCCATAATCTCAACAGAAAGGGTTAAATTGCCCTTCTTTGCCTTTGAAAAATTTCAAATTATTGTGTCTACTCCTATTTGTGGTTGTTAACCGTCAAGCTTCTATCTAGACTTTCAAATTCATACCTTTAATCACTTAGACAATTTTGACATTCACATAAACAAAATAGCCGCAAGTTCATTGCTATGGATTTGGACCCGACCCATGACTGACCCTCTGTTTGATTTGTGAGAGTGAGAATGTTTCTCTTGTGGGGCTGCTGGTAAATGTACGTGACTTAACAACCCAGCTCTGCAGGGAGAAAGGCCACGAGAGCTTTCTACATGCCCCAGGGTCACAGGAGGCCCAGAAGAGGACTGTGGCGTCAGACGGCCATTCAGCTCCACATTCCACACTGCAGCGCACTGTGTGAATGGCTTCAACCCTCCAGTTTAGGTTCTCTGACTACATATGGAAGAAACAGCCCTCTTTTGAAGGTGTGTTAAATCAAAGCGGATTATCAACTCTTCAGCTCACCCTCTATAATGAATAGTCACACGGAGTACCCATCATCATTCATGTTTACAAAACAACCGGTGAGTCAGGATGACAGGAAGAATCTATGCCTGTGAACTGCGGTGTTGGAGAAGAGTATTAAGTATCCCACGGATAGTCAAAAGAACAAACGTACATGAGAGGATGCAGCCAGAGTGTTCCTTGGAGGCAAAGATGCTGAAAATTCTCCTCATCATACATAGGACAGCTTTTCCTTAGAGAAGACATTGTGCTTGGAGAGGCAGAGGGTCGGTGAAGGAGAGGGAGACTCTAGACCGGGTGGGCTGACGCAGTGACTGCTGCAATGGACTCTGGTGTGTCAAAAAGTGTGAGGCTGGCACAGGATAGGACAAGGCTCAGGTCTGTTCCTTATGGGGTCACTGTGGGTCATACCTGACTCTACAACACCTGATTACAACAACAATGGCTGTCAATTTATGAGCGCTGTTTGTATCTTTGGCCCATCACACACAATGCGGGGCTGACTTCGCCCAGATTCCGTATATTTCAAGTGTCACTTGGGATAAAGTTGTGATGAAAAAGCGAGGAGGGGATTTCCTCGTCATCATCCCTTGGATAATCTCACTTCCCTGCTCCCATGATGGAGGCCATGTGGCTTATGGGTAGATGTGCGTGAGTCCTTCACGGGATGGTGCGTGCGATAACTGAGGGAGTGGAGATGACAGACTTGAGAGCTGACTCTAGTGTCCAGGACTGTGCACTCACACTGTCTCCCTGACCATCGCGGTCCCCACCCAGCGAGGGGTGCCCTGCCCATTGTAGTAACAGGCGCACCACAGACAGAAAGAAGGAGCCCTGGTGGTTCAGTGGTTAAGTGCTGAGAGACTAACCTAGAGGTTGGCAGTTCAAGGTCACCCAATCACTCTGTGAGAGAAAGATCTGGAGACCGTACTCCCATCACGATGGCAGCCTGGAAATCCTACAGGAAGTCCTCTGTCACAGGGGGCCGCTATGAGTGGAAGTCACCCCACAACGGGCAGGAGGGACCCAGTGGCATATCAGCCTCAACACCGACTCCGAAAGATGGATTCTGTCGGTGTCTCAATCTGTGCAGTTTTTGTCCAGTGACATAGTTATCTGAAAAATAAGTGCCTGGGGCGAGATGATCCGGAAGCTGTATTTCTGGCTCAGAATTCTAGAATTTCCCCTCAAGGTTCTGAAATTCATAGAGAAAGGGCAGTAATTTCCCTCTCACACGGTTTTCTATTCAGGTGAGGAAATGTGTCTGAAATTGGACGGATCCTACTTCATTTTTCCCTTGTTTAGTGCAGGTTGCAGCCAATTTTCAAAGGAAAAACTAGAGCTGCTTCTTTCTTGTCCCCAAATTGATGGCCCTTTGAGCATTTTATAAAAGTCGTCTCAGAAAGTTGAGAAGGGAGGCCAGTAGAGGATAGACTTCATCTTCAACTTCCGTGGCCTTCCTGAGTGCGAAGATGGGCCTAAAATGCATAGCTTTAAATAAACCCGTCATTTTTTTGCTAACTCTCTATTTCAGGGACTCTTTATTTTACAGCTTTTAAAACCTACTCAGGGCTAGAGGTGTACGCCAACTGCAGATTAGGAAGTGAGAGGAGAGACAGAAAGTATGTGTTTCATCTTGTGAGATAGAATTTTCTCCCATCTTATCTGTCCTCATCCCCAAATTAGAAAAATGTTCTGTGTTGAGGAGCAGGCAGGAGGTCTGGGGGCCCAGTGGTGAGAAGCTGCGCTGCGATCCCAAAGCCAGGGGGTTGGAATTGTCCACAGGAGAAGGATGGCCAGACTCCTCTTGTGCTGTTCATGGCCCCTGAAAATCTGCGGGAGGGTTCATGGCCCCTGAAAATCTGCGGGAGGGTTCATGGCCCCTGAAAATCTGCGGGAGGGTCAGCTGTGGTTTGGCTCTGACTCAGCGTTAAACAGCAATGACAGCAGCAGTCGGGAAGCAGGAGAGGAGAAGAGATGGTCTGTTAATAGTTTATGCTGAGGACAGAGGTTTTAAAATCGCTTCTTAGTTACCACTGCCACAGCTCTAAGAGCTCTGGTGGCCTGGTGGCAGGCAGCTGTGCTGCAATCCTGAAGGCCTACAGTTCGAGTCTGCCGGCAGCTCTGAGGCCGAGAATGGTCCCTCTCCTCCCTTGTGTTTAACTGCCCCTGAAAACTCACTGAGGGTCAGCGATGGGCCAGTTCCAATTTACAGCAGACAACACCTTCTAAGATCGAGGGGGTTCTGGTGGCCTGCTGGCAAGACGTTGTGCTGCCAACACAAAGGTACACAGCTTGAGTCCAGCAGTGGCCCCATGGCCTGGAGGTGGGCAGTCCCCTCCCACATGAATGACTGTTTCTGAAAACTCCCTGGAGCGTCTGCCATGATGAGGCTCCTACTTGACGGCACACCGCGACAGCATCACAGACCTTGGGGCTCCAGCACAGAGACTTTTCCCGGCTGCAGCGCGCCTCTCACCTGGAGCCGCCTGAGATGACGAGATGGATCAACCCCGGGACCCACGAGCCTTCCAGGCTTCTGTCACGTGACAGCCAAACTGGTTGCCACTGAATTGATTCTGTCAGTGTCCAGACAGCGCAATGGTGGCTTAGTGGTAAAAAGCTGCACTGCAATTCTGAAGGCACACAGTTCAAATCCAGACACTGCTTTGAAGAAGCATGGACAATCTTCTCCTGTGTGATTAGCTGCTTCTGAAAACCTGCTGGATGGTCAGCTATGGGTCGGTTCTGAGTCAAAGGCACACGACCACCACGACCACCACCACAGCACCGGCAGTGCCCTTTTGTTGCCAGGAGACACTGTACTCCACACTCCAGGCTTTTCTAGTCATTATTTTACTGGATGAAATCATCACGACTTTTTCTGAGCTGCTTTTAGGTGCCCTCGAACCTTCACTCTTCTGTTAGAAGCTGAGCATATTAACCTTTTGCACTACCGGGGCCTGAGAAGGATATGCCAGACAATTCAGACGCACTCGTGGGCAGTGGTGATAGGTCACTGGCGTATGTTGGATAGAGCCTTGCTTCCTTTAAAGAGAAAAATCCAGTAGACCAGAAAGTAGAAGAAAAGGAGTAGAAATGAGAAAGAATCTAGGAAGATTGCACACAAAGAATTTCTTGTGAAAATGATCTACTAAAGCGTCTAAAAGCTTTTTCAGGCAAGTCTTTAACATCTTCAGAGCACAAGAAAATATAATTCCTGTACTGAGAAGCAGACTTTGTGTAGGAGAGAGGGAATGAAGAGGAAAAAGCGGTAGAATAGAAAAAAAAGGGCAGTAGAATAAGAAAGTACGATGTCTTTGGAGAAGGACTCCAAAGAAAAGAACTGAATGATAGACTTGAAATCCACATTTCCAGCAATTGGAAAAATGGAATTTATTCTGTGGAAATGTCAGACAGGGACAGAGAAGGTAACTTGAGAACAGCATGAAGAATTTAGAGGGGGGGGGAAGAGAGAAATAAACCCAAAAGTAGACATTGATACCTATGAACATGAGATATTCTTGATGTCAAGAACAGAAAAAAAAATCAATGAATTCAAGTGAAAGAAAAATTTAATGAATTTATAAACACTGGTATACAGAGATTTCCAGGCTCAGTATATTCTAGTCACAGTCAGTGGAAAGAAACACATGTATAGGTGTGTCATGGAAAATATCTTGAGATTTTAAGCATAAAGAAGATCTACCCTGTAAGGATTTGGGCATGGAATATTCTTCAAAAAAATTCATTAAAACATCTGCTGTGTTTAGTTCTGTAATATCAAGAACCAATACAGCAATACTTAATTGAGGTGTTGTCTATCTTTTTTTTTTAAAAGGAACCAATTTATAGTATTTTAGGTGATGTTTACACAGCACATGATTTTCCCGCTGTGCAGTTCATGTTCTCATTGGCGGGGATTATTGTCCACTGCCCTTCGCAGTGTCCACCTGGCTTTCCTCATTTCCACCCCTCCTTGCTTTCTCATCTTTAGTTTTAGGAAAATGTTGCATTTTAGTTTGGTGGAGGCTCATGTGTGAAGCGGTTGGATTCTGGAAGATGGTTTCTCGTGTCTTGGTGAGGGGCGGGTGTGGACTGTTGGGTTGTTTACAATTGTTGTGAGCTGATTGAATTTGCCAGAGTTAGCTAACAGTGAGCTGTGCCTTGGAAGCCTTTTCTTTAGAGCCAATCAGGACCTGGTGGATGGGCCTTCTATTTAAAGGGTGGTGGAAGTGGTAATTGTTTCTGGGAGGAACATTCTTCTAAGTGGTACAGCACTGGTCTGTCAATTTGCTGTACTGAAGTAACTTGGGGTTGCTGTGATGCTGAACACTGTGCCACTGGTGTGCCAAGTGCCATAATGGTTTCCTGTCATGGACAGTGTTTGACGGAGCTCCCAGATTGATTCCGGTTGGGAAGCAGGAGTAAACCACATGCCTAAACCACATGCCTCTGGAAACTCTATGAACTTTGAGAAATGAACACAGTTCGGGTCTTTTGTTAATTGGGTCGCTATGAGTCATGCTCAACTCGACAGCACTTAACAACAACAATTGGTGTTTCAAAATATCATGCTGCTCACCGTTTTATTTTTTAGGCTGGTCTATTATTTGGCTGAAAGTTGACCTTAGGGGGGTGTCTACAGTTCCAATTTACAAATGTGTAGAAAACGAATTTGAGGGGAAACACGTCTATAATCTAACCATCTACTTAATTCATGTGATGGCATCTTCATATCACATCCTTTAAATAATTTTACCTCTGGAAGCATGTTCACCCTTGTGGATTGAATGAGGGATAT
Organism: Elephantulus edwardii; assembly: GCF_000299155.1. Taxonomy (NCBI): domain Eukaryota; kingdom Metazoa; phylum Chordata; class Mammalia; order Macroscelidea; family Macroscelididae; genus Elephantulus; species Elephantulus edwardii. The sequence continues at coordinate 724,541 of NW_006400015.1, forward strand.
GAGGGACAGAAGGGGAGAAAGTGATTAGGGGAAAAAAGGATTCACTGACTAAGATCCTTGACGGATGTCTCTGCCTGGTGCAATTAGGAATGGAGGGCTTGAGCTGAGGTTATTGGACAAAAGAAAGTTTTGATTAGGGGAAGAGTGAAATGTTGGTGTTGGGATAGTTTATCTTTTTGAGAAAGAACACTTCTAGGAATAGTTGTGTATTATTTAAGGAGTTAGTGGTTAGGCATTCAGCTGGTAATGGATAAGTGGAGGGTTCAGAGCTAGCTGCCGTTCCGTGGGAGGAGGACATAGCAGTCTGCTTTTGAAGAGATGACCGCAGCCCTGCAGCACCCTTGGCGGTCATGTCTGTTCTACAGAGTCACCATGAGGGGGAAGAGACTTGACGAACACAACAGCAGTTTATTCGCAGAGATAGAGAAGGAGACCAGGGGAAGGAGGAGGAGAGACAGCAGGAGACAGAGAGAAAATGAAAATGATGTGTTCCAAGACGCTAAGGATAGTAACCACTGGGGTTTGAGTTTACAGTTTTCATTTTTCCATTTTGCTTGTCAAGTATTTTCAAAGTCTTGGCACACTTGAGCATCTTTTCCTTTTTACATCTTGCAAACATTTTTAACCTGTATAATAGAAGGAACAAGAACAACGACCATGAGAAAAAGAACTCTTAAATAGCTTCACTTTTTCAGCTAACATGGGAGTCAGTAAAAGAAATAATACAGAAAATGGCAAATACAGTGTCTGTCTTCAGGAATTGACAGTGTCGGTAAGTGGAAGAGACCAGGTGAATGGCAGTGGGGAATGGTGAGGCCTGAGATAAACCACAGGTGTGCAGCAGCAGGGAACAGTGAGGCCTGCGGTAAACTGTCTGGTGTTTGGCAGCAGGGAATGGTGACTGTGGTAAGCCGTAAGGTGCACGGCAGTGGAGAGTGGTGAGGCCTGCACTAAATGAGAGACAACCTGGGCCATCTTCTCAGGTCTGACTCCAGGCAACCTTGTACAACAGAGTCGGGCTGCCCGACGTGGTTTCCAGGGGCCAGTGCTCATGCATTGGGCGGCCAGCCAGGACGCAGGCAGGTCAGATCCACTTGCTGCTCTGAGGGAAAATGATGACTGTGTCATCCCACAGAGACTGACAGCCTCAGAAGCCCAGTGAGGGCCGCCGCATCTGATTGACCCTGAGACGTGAGACATGTTGTTTAGGAAGTGGATGCTACTCCTGCTTATATGTAAAAGTTTTTAAAGAAATCTTTATTTTTATAAAATGCTTTTCTGTCACACATTGCAATTTTGGTTCAGTGTAAAAATTAACAACTTCATGTTTCCAGTTTTGGGTTTCTCTTTACTTTTTGGTTGTAGTGCTAGCTCTTGGATCTCCATTTGATTATTAATCAATTAAGTGTAGTTCTTAAATAAAAGTAATTGTACTTATTTTTAAAGCTAGAAAATAGAATTACTTACACAGTCATAACTAGTTCCGTTTCATTGTGAATTGCATTTTACATAACTGTCACTGCGAGCCATGCTGTCTTCATATTTAAATAGATACATTGAATTTTACAGCAAGGCGCAGAAAATAACCATACTGTCAGGTTTCTGAGTGAGACACATGGTTTGCTTACGTGTGACCCTGAAAACAATACAGGGGGACTTCAGACCCCGCCCCCCCAGAACACGGCAGCCTCTGTCACAGGGCAGAGGTCACAGTGAATCGTAGTCCAGGAAACCATTTGTTTAATGTAAAACGTTTTACCCTGCCTCAGATATTAAATTTCAGTGTAAAGTCCGAGCCACCCTGGGCTTCGCTCCTGCCTGCCCTTGTCGCCTCTGCCTCGTGCCTGTTTAGTGTCATTGGTGTTCCACAAACACGCTAAGCCAGCTCCCGTCTTGGAGATTGTGCACTTGGGTTTGCTCCCAGATACCTTTTATGATAATTGTATTTATATTTGCATTTTCTTGCCTATGCAAAGACATTGAACTGTGTCTTATAATAAATTATGGGTAACATTCAATGCAAAGCTTGAGAATTGCAGGTTACTTAAGTGTGATCACTTACTAGAATTTGAGGCAGGTGTGTTGGAGACAGTGAGATTGGCTCAGGATAGGACAGAGTTCAGACCTATTTTGCATAGGGTCTCTATGAGTCACAGGTGACTCGATGGCACATAACAACAACAACAACTAGAATTTTGGTGTCATAGTCCAGAGCAGAGGAAGGAAACACTGCATGGTTCAGAATCAGGAAAGGCGTTTGCCAGGGATGCATCCTATCTTCATACTTTTTCAACCCGTATGTGGAACAGGTCATCCTGGAGGCTGGGTTCTATGAGCAGGAATGTGGCATCAGGGTTGGAGGAAAACTCATCAACAACCTGATTGCTGAACCTGAGAAGTACCTGGGGGATTTGCTGCAGAAGTTTAAGGACTTCAATATAGAGTCGGTAGTCTTCAATATGGATTGAAGCTCAACATCAAGCAAACAAAGATTCTCACCACTGGGCCATTTGGCAGCATCATGATAGATGGTGAAGAGACTGAGACCATTAACAGCTTCAGCTTCTTTGGCTATATAGTCAACACTCTTGGTACCAGCAGCCAGGAAATAAATGAAAAAAAAAATCCCAAACTGTGTTGGGAAAAATCTGCTGTCAGGGATCTGTCAGAGTTCTGAAGGGCAATGATGTCACTCTGGAGACTAAGGTGCCCCTGAACCAGGATATGGTCTTTGCCATTTGCTATGCATCAGAGAACTGGACAACGACTAAAGAGGACAGAAGAAGAATCGATGCCTTTGAGTTGTGGTGCTGAAGAAGAGTGCTGAACGGACTGCTAAGAGAACAAACAGGTCCATCCTAGAGAGAGTAAAAGCAGGCTGTGCCTTGGAGGCAAGAATTCTGAAGCTCTTCTGTCTGACATACTTTGGACACGTTGTGAGGAGGAGCCAGACCTTAGAGAGGGGCGTCGTGCTGGGGAGGGTGGAGGGACAGTGCAGGAGAGGAAGACCTTGGACAAGGTGGACTCAGTGACTAGGGAAATGGGGTGGGTGTGTCAGAGACAAGGAGGTTGGCTCAAGGCTAACACTGACAAGAATGGGTAGGTTCAGGCTGTTGTACCTTGGGTCACTATGAGTCAGAGCCAACGGCACATGACAACAACAGTCCACAGAGAATTACGATGCTGACCTGAAGGCAGCACCTCTCTGCTGGTCCACCCCCACCGGTGCCTCCATGAGCAATGTGGGAATCTCCTCCCAGGCGTTTTGCATCTTCTGAAAACCTCGGAAGGATCAGCTATTACTCAGTTCTGCCTCAACCACAATGAGGCTTCCTTGAGTTTAATTGTGCTCATGAGAAATGTGTATCAAGACCAAGAAGCAGACATCCAAACAGGGTCAGGGATATCACCTGCTTTAAAATCAGGGACACATGTACCAGAGCTTTGTTTCTTTCCCCATTTGTATATATTCAGTCTGTATGATGAGCTGGACTAGATGCGGAAGAAGGTGGCATCAGGTTTGGAGGGAGATTCATGGACAGCTCCCAGTTTTCAGAGCGATCTCTTTGCTGGCAGAAAATGAAGACCTGAGGCATTTGCTAGTGAAGCTTGACAACAATACAGTCATTAGTATGCGGCAACCTAAATAACCCAACGTCCTCACAACTGGACAAATAAATAATCTTTTCCTAAATGGAGAGAAGGTTAAGTTGTAAAGGATTTCAGTCAACACCAGTGGGAATGGCCGTCAAGAAACCAAATGTAATGGGCAACGCTATCCCCAAGCGTCTCTTCACAGCGCTGAGCAGCAAAGAGACTGTAAAAGAAAAAGATACAGTAAAGATTAAGATATGCTGCGTTCGAGACATGCTATTTTTAATCTCATATGTGTATAAAATTGGTTGGGAATAAGGGGGACTGGAGTAGATTTGATGCCTTTGAGTTGCGGCATTGGTGAAGAATGTTGGATGTACCATTGATTAATAGTCTTTGCAATTGCGTGCTATACGTCAGAGAGCTGGACAACGATGAGGGATAATAGAAAGAAAATTGATGCCTTTGAGCTGTGGTGCTGGAGAAGAGTGTTGAATATTACACGGACTGGGAGGAGAATAAACAAGTTCATCCTGGAGAAGGTGAAACCAGGCTGCTCCTTGGAGGCAAGGAGTCTGAGGCTCCGTCTGACATACTTTGGACATGTTGCAAGGAGGGACCAGTCCTGGGAGAGGGACATCATGCTTGGGAGGGTGGAGGGACAGTGCAGGAGAGGAAGACCCTTGAGATGGATTGATTCAGTCATCAGGGCCATGGAGGTAGGTGTGTCAGAGACGATAAAGCTGGCACAGGATAGAGCAGGGTTTAGGGTTCTAGGAGTCACAAATGACTCGAAGACACGTAACAACAATCAACAACAATCCTGGATTGCCAAAAGAACCCACAAATCTATCTGGGAAGAAGTGTGGGCAGAATGCTCCTTACCAATCAAGAAGGGGAGTGTTCCTATCTCACACTTCTGGTTTGTTTTCAGCAAATTCCAGTCCTTGGAGAAAGGCTTCATGCTTGGTCAGTAGAGGGTCGGTGGACTTAGATTCTCATAGATGCTGGGGCGGTGAGCACAGAGCGCGGAAGCTCAGTGCAGACGTGATGAGCTGGGCCTCAGGGCCTGTTCCATCGTTTCCCAGGATCTCCGAGTTGGCGGTAACTTGACTGTATCTGATGACAACGTGGCCATGCTCCAGTCTCACTCTCCACACACTTTCCCCTGTGGATCCCTCGCAATAGCATCTGTCACCATCTAATAGATTTCCTTACACACCGTGTCTCCATCGGACGGCAACACGAACTTCCTGATTGTAAGGGAAATGTAGTTAGTTAGATGAGAGTGAGAATCTTGGAAGCAGAACAACACCCGGTACAACTGGAGGTTGACACCTCCAAGTAACAGTTTAATTTAAAAACAGACAAACAAACAAACAAACAGCTGTAGAGGAGCCAGTTCTAACTCAGGATGACGTCCAGTGCCGTCAGCAGATCTCTGCTCCGTAGAGGTTTTTAATGGTTCATCTGTTGGATGTAGATTCCTGGTACTTTGGTCTGAAGAGCTGCTGAGCAGATTCAAACAATCAACTTTTTGTTTCTCTCCAAGATTCCAGTTGTTAAGAAATTAATTTTTCAAGATAAAGGCGAATAATCCAATTGAAAAATGGGTGCAGGATATGAACAGACACTTCACCAAGGAAGACATTCAGATGGCCAACAAGCACATGAAGAAATGTTCAAAATCCCTAGCTCTGAGAGAGATGCAAATC
>NW_006400015.1:730764-735556 GCF_000299155.1 Elephantulus edwardii
AAAAAAGTAGAAATAAATAAAATTTTTAAAACCCTCACAATTTTTGAAACTTAAAATGGAAGAATAAATTCAATTAAATAATTAATCATGATTAGAACCAATGACTTAAAGTCCTCTATTAAATACTGAGTAAAAATCTAATTAAGCAATTTTATAGTTTCTGTAAGAAATGAGTTAAATAAAGTATAATTTTTTGAAGTGTGTTCATAATCATTAGGGAAGAATTTAACACATCTATTTAAAAATTGTTTTTAAGAAGACTCAAGTGAGGATGTAGAATTTTTGAATGAGAAAGAAGCAAGTGTAATATTGTGGATGAAAGGATATCCCATCCATTGGGCAAAAACTAGAATAGTTCCAAACATCCTTGGAACTTCCAATGAGATTGGATGTATAGTTGGGCAGATAAATCACCTTGACTTTTTTGGAGAGAACTTTCATAATAACAAAAAACTCACATAACGTTCAGACCTTTGCCAGCCTCACACTGCAGATCCCTGAGTTCATACTACAGTAAGACTCTCACATGAAAAAAACCAAGATGTGTGTCTAAACATCTTATTATTCTGATCATTTAAAATACTGAATTATTAAAAGCAACTTTAAACTTGTCTAACAAAGAACGATTAGTTAAAGTTAATTAGTATTACAGAGCACTATGCATCAAAATTATCTCCAAGGTAAAAAAAAGAGTCATGTAACAGTCATCCCATTTATTTAATTAATACACATTTGACAGTATGTGTCATAACAAATGACAGCTAACATTGAGAAAATGGGAATCCTAGAATACTTACTTGTGCTTGCATGAAACCTCTACTTAGACCAAGAGGCTTCTCCGTGAGCAGAGCAAGGGGATACTTGTTACACGCTAATTGCCTGCAACTCATGGTGCCCCTGTGTACAATAGCTCTGAGGCCTGCCCTGTCCTGAGCCAGTCTCACTGACTCCGACACTTCTACCCCATTGCCCCAGTCACTGTGTAATCTCATCTGGAGTCTTCTCCTGTGCTATCCCTCCACCCTACCAGTCATGATGTTACTCTCTGTTGATTGGTCCCTCTTGGCCACATGACCAAAGTATGTAAGATGGAGCTTCAAAATCCTAGCCTCCAAGGAGAAACTTGGTTTCACTCTTTCCAAGAGAGACCTATTTGTTTCCTTGGCGGTCCTTGGTATGTTCAAGACTTTTCTTCAGCACCACATTTCAAAGGCATCAATTCTTCTATCCTCCTTAGATGTTATCCAGCTTTCTGATCTATAGCAAGTAATTGCAAAAACTGTGGACTAGATCAGGTGCACCTTAGTCTCTAGAGTGACACTGTTGCTTCTCAGTACTCTGGAGAGGTCCCTCACAGCAGATTTTCCCAGTGTCATTCATTCTCTTGATTGCCTGACTTTTGGTGTCAAGAGTGTTGGTTGTGGAGCCGAGTAAGATGAAATTGTTAACAACCTCAATCTCTTTTCAATCAAGGGTTTAAAATGAAGAAAGGAGAGCACCACGGTTGTACCCTTTCTCCGTATTTGTTCAGTCTGTTTGCTGAACAAATAATTTGAGAAGCTAGATGATGAAGAATGTGACATCAGGGTTGGAGGAAGACTCCTCAGTAACGTGTGTTACGCAGATCTCACAGCCTCGTTTGCTGAAAGTGAGGAGGACTTGAGATGCTTGCTGCAGACGGTCAACGGCTGAAGCCTTAGATACTGACGGCGTCTCAGTGTCAGGAAAACAAAGTTTTCATCACAGGACCAACAGTTAACATTATGGTAAGTGAAGGTTGATAAAACAAAATATTTGCCTTGAAAGCGTACTATGGAGCAAAGACAAGCAAACCTTTGCGTTTAGCTTTGCCACTTTCTGAGGGAAAATGAATCTCCTCTGAACATTCTCTTACTGTTGCCTGTGGAAGGCTCGCTTGGGTGTTTGGACAGCTCATATTTCTTGTGCGAAGGGTGTGAACGTCGGTCTGTATATTATGCATGTCTTCTGGGGCTCGGCAAGGCAGCTTCTGTTTATAAATAATGCAAGTTAATGTAATGTGTAAATGGTAAATTAGATAAGGCTGTATTTGAATAATAATGCCAGGGCACTGGAGCTTTTTCATGCCACACAAGCAAACAACATCAAAGCACAGAGAAAACAGAATGCCACCCAGCCATTAAGGACACCAGTGAAGCATTTCTGTAATGTCATCTGTTGTCTTTTAAACACAATGACCCAGTATCTTTACATTAATAAAACATTCTAGCACTTTAATTCCCTTTAATACATGATATCCCTCAATCAATATTAGATAAAAATATTTAACAGTAGCTTGTGAAAAATCAGATGCCTCATTAAAAACTTTTAATGAAACCTTGATGATTTTAAGAACTTGTAATTTGTCGTCTTATCTTTCAAATGGCATGGAACATTTAATTTCTTAATATAATGTCCATTTATGTAACATTATTACTGGGAAAAAGTAAAATAGTGTCATTGCTAATTAGCCTGTGTTGTTGTTGTTGTTGTTGTTGTGTACCAGTCTGAGGTTAGAGACCTCTCTAAAGTACTGAAGTACAATGATGTCAGCCTGGAGACTAAGGTGTACCTGATACATGCCATCATCTTTGCAATTACTTGCTATGCATCAGAAAGCTGGACAATGACTAGCGATGATAGAAGGAGAATTGATGTTTTTGAGCTTTGGTCCTGGAGAAGAGTACTGACTATACCATGGCCTGCTAGAACAATCAGGTTCATCCTGGAGAGGGTGAAGCCAGGCTGCTCCTTGGAGGCAAGGATTCTAAAGCTTTGTCTGACATACTTTGGGCGTGTTGTAAGGAGGGATGTCATGCTTGGGATGGTGGAGGGACAGCGCAGGAGAGAAAGACCCTCTATGAGATGGATTGGTTCAGTGATTGGGGTATTGGGGGTAGGTGTGTCAGAGACAGCGAGATTGACACAGGATAGAGCAGGATTTAAGGCTGTTGTACATATGGTTGCTTTGAGTTGCAAGCGACTCGATGGCACATAACAACACAACAGGACATACTTGCTCCTGAAAGGGCCTTGGTGGGGAAAGGTTAAGATGCTCAGCAGTTAAGAACAAGGTCATGTTCAAACCCACCAGCAGTTCTGCAGGAGAAGAAGAGGCAGCCGACTAATAAAGCTTCACAGCCTTGCAGACCCCATGGGGCGGTCCCGCTCTGTCCTACAGAGTCATTATCATTATAAGTCAAGATAAACTTGAAGGCAGTGGGCGTGGCTAGGGTTAGCATCCCACTCAATACTTTTCCTTCTCAGACTCCTAGTGATGCAGTGGTTAAAGCATGTGACAGCTAAATAAGCCTGTTGATTCGGACCTATCAGCTGCTCTGTGGAAGGAGGAGGAGGCATCTGTCTCCATAAAGATTTAAAGGCTTGGGGGGCCAGAGGAGGGTCGTGCGCCCCAGGGTCACAGGTCTTTGAGTCATAACTGCGTAGGGTGTGTTTCTCAGAGGTGTCTCGAGGTAGACACCCAGCTCTGGTTTTCCAGTGAGCACTGGAGTATATTACTGTTTGCACCACTCAGGAACTCAAAGGTGTGGGACCAAGCTGACAACAGCAAATGCAAGATGTGCTGATAACCCGAAGGTCATGCGTTTGTAGGGCCTGGAATCCACCAGTCCCTCTGTGGGGGAAGATGGGCTGTCTCCTTCCATTCAGATTATCACTTTGGAGACCCAGAGGGGGCTGCTGTTAGAAAGGACCTTTGGAGACCCAGTGGGGGCTGCTGTTAGAAAGGACCTTTGGAGACCCAGTGAAGGTTGTTGTTAAAAGCACCAAACTCAGTGGCAGTGAGCTTGTGTTTGTTAATTGGGAGCAACAACTCGGAGAAGGAGTGTGAATCAATGTCACTGAATGATACATGTAGAAACTGTGAATTGGGATGTATTCTGTATATATCCTCAACAGCAGGAAGAAAAGAAAACCAGTCTTTAAAAACTGCTAATAACAGCATAGGGAGTTCTGGTGGGTAAGGTGTTGCCCTGCCAACCCAAAGGCAAGTAAGTGGTTTGAATCCATCAGCTGCTCCATGGGCGAGAGATGGACCATCTCCTGTATGATTTACTGCCTCTGCAAACCTGCTGGAGGACCAGCTAGGAGTTGGTTCTGACTCAATGGTGCATAACAACAACAGCAGCAACAACAACAACAACAATAATAATAATAATAATGTAAAAAAATCTCTTTATGAGATGGAAAAGAGAAAAAATAATTCCTGAAATATTCACCAGCAACAAACTTTTCCTGGAACTGCTGTTGTGAGCTGTCACCCTGATGCTGGGACGGAATAAACAGTGTTTCCTAGGCTGTGACGTTTGTGAGAGCAGAATGCCAGGTCTTTTCTCCCGTGTAACAGCTCATGGGTTCAGACGATTGATTTTGTGAATCAGCAGTCCCTGGTGGTTTTAGAGAGGCAAGAGGAGAAAGTGTTCTCAAGGGAGTTAATACAATATGAAGTGTAGAAAAAGGCACTGTGTACAGGTGTGTGTGTGTGAGTGTACCAGATATTCATTCTTAAATATCTACGGAACAACAGTTAAGATGGAACATATATTTAGCTACATGTTTTTTGGGTTGAATTACATTACAATTTAAAAATCAAAATAGTACAACCAGGTAGGTGGGCCAAATCTCCCTGCTTAAGAAAGCTGTAGTTGCAGAAAAAAAAATATATATATTTATTATAAGATATTTCTCTCTGGTGGACTAGTGGTAGGAATCTGCATGTGTTCAAAGGCACATGGTTCAGATTTACCAACTGTTC
>NW_006400015.1:737121-754624 GCF_000299155.1 Elephantulus edwardii
TTCCTTTCTATACAATGACTCAGTATATTCCTTCCATCTTCTTTTAATACTTCCTGGATCATTTAATATTCTGCCCAAAGCATCCTTGATTATAGCAACTCTAGGTTTGAATCTGTTCTTCAGGTCCTTGAGCTTAAGAAATGCTGAGCGTTTGGCCCTTTTGATTTTCTGACTCTAGCTCCTCGTTAGAGTGTGAAAATCAAGCACTCAACTCAGAAAGTGAAAGGATCAGCAAGGCAGAAGAAATGAATGAAAGAAGAAAACTATAAAAAAGAAACTAAAGAGACAGCTGAGTTTTTAAGAACTGTAAGATTTTTGGAGAACAGAAAGGGAAGAAGAAACAAATCAATTTTTCAGGCCAAAAGCAAACCAAACCACACCACACCACACCACACCACACCACACCACACCACACCACACCACACCACACCACACCACACCACACTTGTTCTCAGCCGTGCCTAGTCGTCAGGATGCTGGCGAGCTTGGTGCACAGATGACCTGGCGCTGCTCATTGAACAGGTCCAGGGTGGAGCCCAGAATCCCCGCTTGGCGTGAATAGTTAACACTCTCGGATGCCACGTGAAAGCTGGAGGTTCGCGCATGTGCAGAGGCATCTCAGGGGAAAGGCCTGAGTGCCCACAGGTGGACCAGCTGTCGTGGAACGCCCAGGAGTCCCAGGGGTGTCTTCCCTGGGAAGGAGCACATGGGAGTGTGCTGTGCAGCTGACAGAAAGGTTGGAGGTTTGAACGTCTCAGGCGCTCCAAGGGAGAAAGATGTCTAGGCTCAGAAGCCCAGTGGAGAGCGGCTGTGCGTAGGACTTGACTCAGCTACTGTGGGGAACCTCACAGAGCAGTTTGATGAGGACACACGTGAGGCCACCGGACATCTGAAGGGACTGGAAGGCAGCAGTCATCCATAGTGACTGTCCAGTGGACCCGTGCGGAGGAGGAGAACTGTGCTCTAGAAGGTTCCCCACGGCCGTCAAGAGTTCAGGGAGGTGATCTTCTGGCACAAGATGGACCCAGTCTCCTGGAATCAATCTTGGAATCCCAACTGATGACACTGCTAGTGGTCTATGCTAATTTGTTTCCAAATCAAGAAATAAGATTTATGTCTCTTTAAAACCCCACAACTTGGTTTGTTCCAGCGGTTTTGGCACAAGAACCCCCAAAACATACAAACAAACCAACCAACCCAACAACAAACAAAACCAACTAAAACCCCAAAACAAACAAACTTACCACTGGGTGAAGTAAATGATTTCTAAAAATATTTTTATTATTCCAAATGACTCTAAAAGTAGTTCAATTTTTAATAGATCCATAACAGATTTCAAGATTCATCTCGATACAAACAGAAGGAAGATTTGTTTACTTGAATTTTACATAAATTATTCTTCTGTATCGCAAAATACACACAAAAATAAAATTAAACATATAATGGGTATAACCAGTAATGAATTCATGCCTAGCATGTAAGAAATTGGTGCAATAGGCAACACAAGAGCAAAGGACGTAAGTATTTAATTTAAATAAGAGAATAAAAAATGAAACACTTCACATAGAAAGAATGTTCAACATTATTGGAGTGAAAAGATGCAAGATTTAGGAATGAGTTATTTCCATATGTTAATAAGGATTATAATGTTAACATATTCAGTGTTATTGAAGATGAGTGGAAATGGAAATATTTGGGAGAAAAAAATTATTATAACCTTTCTAGAAAACATGTTGGGAACATGTAGCCCAATTAAAAAAATCATAGCCTCAGAAATTCCCCACTTTGAATTTTGTCCTCAGGAAAACAGTCAATTAGATGCATGGCAATGTATGTCTAAGTATGTTAATTGCATCAATATTTATAATGGAAAAATGGAAATATCTTCAGTATAAATGTTGAATGATTATTTAAATAGATATTGGTGCAATCATGTGTTCCTTCTATATCCTTACTTTTATTACCAAGGGAAAAAAATCCGTGATATAATGAGAAAAGCATATATGTAACTGCCTTTGCAATTATCCTGTTCTGTTTACTGTAAAGGGCAACAATAACAAAACAAACAAGCATTATCCTTTCTAGACATTGGAAAGCCATGAAGAACTGAGGAAACCCATCGAACAAATGAGAACATAATTGAGGAAGATTCTTAATTACCTGTTTGGTTTTTGTGTTTTCAAAATAGTGTGCTAACTTGCTTCTTTTAGACTCTGAAGAATTTACTTTTACATAAAGGTAAAACAAAATAGAACCTTGGTATCTTTTGGACGCCTGAGGCCAGCATGAAAATGTCACAGAACTCATGTAAGTTGCAGGACTGCATGCATGTTTATCAGTTTGTGTGGAGAAAGCATCGCAGAGAAGGATGAATATATGATTAGACAAGTAGGAGCAGTGCCTTTATGGGAATGTTTTCCCTGGATTGTGATTTCTGTCATTTGGAGTCGTTAGATACACACCCTTATTCTCTGATGCAGTGACTGAGATGCTGCTGGCCATGGTGCTGAATTGCTCTTGTTTTCCTGAATTTGTTCTTGTCAGGTGCCATCAAGTATCACTCATAGTGATCTTATGAACAACAGATCTGAATCCTGTCCTCTCCTGTGCCGTCCTCATCTTCTCTGACTCGCTTGAGCCCATTGGTGCAGCCAATCCATCTCAGTAAAGGTCTTCCTCTCTTTTCCTGACCTTCCTCCTTTCCGATATCCTATATCTTTCCAAGGAATAGTACCTCCGAAGAACATGCCCAAAGTGTGTGAGATGAAGCGTTACCATCTGTGTTTAAGGAGGACTCTGCTTGCACATTTTCCAAGACATCTGTTTATTCATTTTGCAGTCTGTGGATATTCAGTGCTCTTCTCCAACACCACAACTCAACAGCATCAATTCTTTTGCCGTTCATTGTTCAACTTTCAGATACTGTGCAAGGGATTGAGACAATCATGGCTTGAATCAGGTTTATTTTTGTGTTCAAACTGACATCATTGTTCCTCAGTGCTTTGGAGAAGACCTTGACAGCAGACTTTTCCAACTCAATATGTATTTTTATTTCTTGAACTGCTGGTGCCAAGGATGTTCATTGTGCATTAAAACAAGATGAAAACATGGACAGTTTTGATCTTTTCTCTATCTATCATGATGTTGCTTGTTGGCCTAGTGGTGAGAATTTTTGTCTTCTTGATGGTGAGATGTGATTCATATTGAAGGTGATAGTCTTAGATCTTCTGCAGAAAGCTTTTCAAGTTCCCCTTAGTTTCAGCAGGCAAGGTTGTGCCAGCTGCATAACACAGGTTCTTGATGAGTCTTCCTCATCTCCTGATATCACACTTTCTTCATAGAGTCCAGCAATTATTTTCTCAACACATAGATTGGATAGGTATAGAGAAAAAAGCTCTGATGCATACCTTTCTTGATTTTACTGTGAAGTATTCCCTTGCTCTGTTCAAACAACAGATTCTTGGGACTTGAAGTATCTGAATTGCTGGACAAGCAGCTCCATGAAGGCCAGCCTGACCACCTTTCTTTCCTCCCCTCACCCCTGAGAGGACCCCGTCGTCATTCCTCCCATGTGTCATTCCTCCCCCCCTCACTCCTTGGGGGACTCCATCGTTTTTCCATTCCTCACCCCCCTGGAGGACCCCATCATTCCTTCCATGCATCATTTGTCTCACTCCTTGGAGGACCCCCCTCTTTCCTCACATGTGTCAGTCCTCCCCTCACCACTGAGAGGACCCCGGTCAATCCCCCATGCACCATGCGGGTTTGGGGTTTCAGTGGCCTCACACCCCACCTGACCTTTCCCCCTCCAGCCTGCGCTCCTTTTCTCCCCTCTAACCTCAACATTCTCGCTCTTCCTCTGTGAGGGTCGAGAGCTGAGTGATGGCCGGGCTAGGAGTGACTCTATTGGCCAGTGGTCTTCGGGCAGCGGGCCTTACTGTGCCATGACTTTGGCAGCAGTGCAGGAGCAAGGCTTAGGCACCACGGAGTCTGTCTGTGTCTTTGCTCAGAAGGTTCTGGGCTGCTGTGCTTGGTGCAGAGAGGGAAAAAGTTGGGAAAATGTCTCTGAGAGCATCACAGACATGTTTGCATCGGTGGAAGGGAGGTTGTCATTTCTGTTGTTGTGGTTGGGAGCCGCTGAGTTACCCATGAACCATCCTGACTCTATGAACAGGCTATCTCGAGCCATCCTCATGACCTTTTAATATGCTCGTAATTTTTAAACAGGATTATAATGGCTGCATACGAGAATATCAAGCTTGCCTTGTATTTTTCAGCTGGCGTTGGGGTAAAGGCGTGCGAAGGTAGGGATCAGCTGTGTGGACAGGGAGCCGACTTCAGCATTTACTGTAGGTCCCTTGTTCTGTAGGTCCACCTCTGGGAGAGAACCACTAATCATTCCAAACAAGCTCTAATTTGGCAGCTTCCGAGAAAGAGCAACATTTCCCTGGGTGACTTATTAAGAGATTTATGGGTTAGAGGACCGTAACATGTTTTACTGGGAGGGATAGAAGCAGGGGAGATAAATGAGTGAGCACCAGAGAGGAGGCTCAGTCGTCAGTGTTTGGAAAATGTTGTTTGACCTCCAGGACTCTGTCTTTTCTCTCTGCCAGTGCCTACTCCGCCCCTTCGTTCCCTGCAATCGGGCTTGGCTGTCTGCAATATGTTTTACTACATCATTTGGTGAACATAGCTTGCACCCTGCTAGTGTGCTATAGCGTATCATTTGAAATGAGGAATAAAATGAGAATTCATTATCTTCAAGGCGTTGAAATGCAGCTTGGATTACTCAGCTTTACAGGATTTGTAAGGGGAACTTTGCAGCACACTCTCCCCTCCAGATGTAAGATGTCTTTGGGGAATGATCAAGGGCGATGCCCAGGTCCATGTACAAATCATTCAACAGCCAGCAAAAGACAGTGTCTGTGGAACTCCATGGCCCCGTCAGAAGTGAGAGGAGAGGCGGTGGGAACTCTGCAACACACCCAGCTCCTCCCTTAAACCAGATCTGAACTTGTGGACAGATGGCAATGGGTGATTGAAACGCTACCGAAACTGTGGAAGGTGAAAGATTCTTCTCTGTCTCTATATTGTCAGACCTGGAGAAATGTCTGCACACAGTTTGCAAGGAAATGGGTCAAAAGTGGGGACTCACATCTGTGGCAGGGTTAAACAGCATGCCTCACTGGGGACCCTCTGCCTTTGTGTTGCGTTTGAGAAAAGCACTGATTTAAACCCCAGGTCGTAAAAGGAGTCAAGAAGAATGTTTCACGGTAAAAAGGATGCATATATTTCTGGATATTATACAGAGAGCTTAGAAAGAGAACTTGATTGCTTGTTGTTTTTTATTGTGGGGGAGAAAGATGACATCCATCAAAATTGAAGGAAAAGATCACAATCAATTTTACTGCAGATTCATTAATGTGAACTTGGGAAATTATGCTATTAACTCCTGTAAGCTAAATAAAATACAGAAGTTGGAGAAGACAGACACGCTTAGTTTCTACTTAAGATCCCTTCTCTTTGCTCTATTTATTTTATAAAATTAGCATTAGATAAACATTGTAATGACAAAATATTAAAAACCAAGGAACTAAGAAGAAATGAAAATAAGTTGCCATCTCACCATTCAGAACAAACAATGTTAAGAACTTGAATTGTTTCAAAGGTCCAAAAAGAATTGCCAAATGATACACTGCTTTATGGCAAAAGTATTTTCTGGAAAATTTTAAGATCATCACACATTATTCATTTTGTGAAGTTAACATGAAACTTGCTCTTGTATTTTAGATGATTTTCAATGTTTGATACAGTACAATTATTTTAAAATTTAGGCAAACGTTTTAACTCTATGGCTAAATGCTGGACACCGTAAGAAAGTATTTCTTTAGACTAGTACAGAAGATGTGATATTGGAATCAGAGGTTGTTATGTATGTTTATGTGCATCAGAGAGCTGGACAGTGACCAAGGATGACAGGAGAAGAATTGATGCCTTCGAGTTGTGGTGCTGGAGTAGGGTCTGGAACACCTACCATGGACGGCCAAGAAAACAAATGGGTTTGTCTTGGAGAGGGTGAAACCAAGTCTCTCCTTGGAGGCTAGGATTTTGAAGCTCCGTCTCATATACTTTGGGCACGTAGCCAGGAGAGACCGGTCCCTGGAGAAGGAAATCATGTTTGGAAGGATGGCGGGACAGCATGGAAGAAGAAGAACCCAGATGGGATGAAGCGATACAGAAACTGGGGCAAAGGGGGTTGGTGTGTTGCAATTAGTGACTTGCTCAGGACAGGACAGGGTTCAGCGCTGCTGTACATAGGGTCACTCTACATTGCAGGTGACTCATTCACACATAACAAAAACAGTAATGTGTGGCTGAATTATGACTAACTCATTGCTGACTTCCCAGTGGGTTTTTAGAGGCTATACATCACGTGAGAGGAGATTGCCGAACTTTCTCGTATAGAGAAGCTGGTGGATTTGAACCACGTGCTGGCATTTTGGCAGTGATGGATTTGAACCACGAGCTGGTGTTTTGGCAGTGAAACACACATTCCACATGATTTTTGAGTTGTAATGTCAAATGATTCAGTAGAAAATCTGCACTAATTTAGTCTTCCATTTCCAGGATGGTGAACATTGATTTAGTTTTCTCATTGATTTCAATAAACCTCCTTTTAAATTTTTATAATCTGTAATAAGAGAGAGATTTAATTTAATATTCATTTCTATACTTAATAGTGAGGCTGACCATTTCTCTTACATTTGTTTACTGCGTATTAGTTATTTCTTATCTATTCAAACTTTTGGACAAGCTCAGAAGGGTGGAGGGACAGTGCAGGAGAGGAAGACCCTGGATGAAGTGGATTGAGACAGTACCACGGGTTATGGAGCCAGGAGTGTCTGAGACATGAGGCTGGCTCGGGATAGTGCAGGTTTTACAGCTGTTGTACAGAGGGTCACTATGAGTCGCTGGCAACTCAAAGGCATACAATCACAACAACAACCACATTTCTAATTAGACCATGTAGTAGAGACCTGGGAAGATGATAGCAAAGCTACAGAAGTAGCACCATGAACAGTAATTTTAATGGCCCTTAAGAGAGCCATTCGGAAGGAGGCCCGAGAAAGGGCCTTTGTATCTCTTGCTCAAAATCGTCTTAGTGTGGACCAAGCCTTTGTTGGGCCATAGAGGATGACGATGAGGCAAGAGTGACAGTGAAAGTGAAGGGATTTTTGCCAGAAAATGTAATTTCCAGAGAGAGGAACAAGTCACTGTCCGTAACAGAGGAAGTGGGATGGTGCTGTGCCTCTCACAGGCCAAGCTAGCTCCCCGTGTCTTCATCTGTATGTGCTTTAGAGCTCGGGTCTGGATGGTGGGGTGATTGGTGGGTGGTGCTTCCTGGAGTCTGTTGTTCTGGTATCACGGGCTGGATGATGCTGTGTTGGGTACAGTCTTCACTGCGCACCAGGCGTGTAGGCCCAATGCTCTCTGTTCCCAGCTTTGAACTGAGCAGGGCCTGGCCTTAGCTACTTTATTTGACCTTTGCCTTTAACATGAGTTTCTGCTTTCCTCATCTCCCTGGTACCGACCTTCACGTCCTTTCCACGCAGCCTCCCCTCATCCTGTTGACTTACTCAGTTCTGACTCTAGCGTGCTGGTAAACAGAAAGGGAGGGAGCCCTTCGGTGGTGGACGGCCTGGCCCGGTGACCGTGACGCTGGGCGAGAGCGTGCGGAGGTGCAGGGACTGGCGAGGCTCCTATCTGGTTGTCATGGGGCCACTATGCTTCATGGTTGACTAGCGGCCACCTGACAACAGCAGCACTGGGCTTTTAAGATCTATGCAGTCCTGGGAGAGGGACACCATGCTCGGGAGGGTGGAGGGACAGTAAGAGAGGAAGGCCATCGATGATGAGATGGATTTATGCAGTGACTGGGGTAATGAGACGCGTGTGTCAGAGACAGTGAAGTTGGCACAGGAAGAACAGGTTTCAGGGTCACTATGAGTTGTAAGCGACTCGACGACACATAACTACAGCTTCATTTATGTAGAACACCTTTATCTACTTTATCATTATAGATGCATCCGCGTTGTTGTTGTTAAGTGCCAACAAGTCGTAGACGACTCATAGCGACCCTATGAATGAAAGACTGAACACTTGTATAACTTTCATCCTTTCTCCAGGTTCATAGAGTTTCTGGAGGCAAGCTATTTCAGAAGTGGATGCCACTCCTGCTTCCAAGCTTGTTTTAATCGGGGAGCTCCATCAAACACTGTCCACCATGGGTGACTATTATTGCATTTGACACATTAGTGTCACAGTGTTTCGCATCACAGCAACCCCGAGTTACCTCTGTACAGCAGATAGATAGACCAGGGCTATACCACGTAGAAGAATGTTTGACCAAAACCAATGAAAACCAGGCCTGAGGGCTGCAGATATAAATCGCCTGACATACTTTGGACATGTTGTAAGGAGACACAGGTCTTTAGAGAGGGACATCATGCTGGGCAGAGTGGAGGGACAGCGCAGGAGGGGAAGACCCTCTATGAGGTGGATTGATTCAGTGACTGGGGCACTCGGGATGGGTGTGTCAGAGGCAATGAGATTGGCACAGGATAGAGCAGAGTTTAGGGCTGTTGTACATAGGGTCGCTATGAGTCACAAACGACTCGACGGCACATAACAACAACAACAACAACAACAACCATTGACTTGGTAGCATCACTTTCCGTCCAACTAGGCCAACAGCGCTCTCTCTGTGTTGTTGTTAAGTCCGTGGAGTTGTAGACGACTCATAGTGACCCTATAAGCACTCAAAGTGACTTACATCCAGCATCTGTGCGGTGAGTGCTGGGCTGTGTGCCAACTTGGTTTTGACCTTAGACCCGGTGTTGCTGCAAGTGGTTGCCTTGGAGTTCCAGCACATGCTGAGTCCGTGTGTGCGGAACACAACTGCTCCTTGGAATTGCTGCTGTAGGGAGCAGCTGTCACCACGGCAGCTGGCAAAAACCAAGAAAATAGCTTTATTTGTCATACTGTGTAAAGAGGAATAAAGACAGAAAAGTAAGGAAATGGGAAGAAAGGAGCTGCGAGCAGCCTTTTCTCCTGAGCCCCAAACGGCACAGCGTGTTGAAAATCACACAAGTCAGGCTCCAGACTGAGCCAGGCTTGGCCTCCAGTTAACCTGCCAAAGAGAGGTGCTGCCCATCTTGCTCCCAGGTTTTCTTTGACAGGCGTGACCTTTGCTGTGGCTAACAAGCTGGTCTTATCAGGTGTCCTCAGGCTCAGCAAGGGGCTGAAGAAGAGACGCAGCTCCTGGGAGGGGTCTCTGAGTCCACAGGCAGGTGACAATTACTTTTCCCCAGCCCAGGTGGGTGTGAGGGGTGAATGTAGGTGAAGCAGGGCCGGGTTAAGTGTTCTTTTGTTCTCAGGTGAGGCAGCCTCTGTTTCAGAAGCTAAAACTAAAAGTGAAAAATAAAGAACCTTTCCCAGGGGGATAGATAAGTGAAGCTTAAAGGAAACCAGCATGGAGGTTTCCCCCCAGTTTGACTTTTTAAATTGGCACTCTGAGCTTCACGGCTCCTTACAGCAGGCGGCTGCCCATGGCTGCCGGGGCTATTACGCAAGGGCGGGCTTCGAGGGTGTGTGGCCCTTCCGCAGCGGATTCCCCAGGACTGCTTCTGAGCTGTCTCTGTGTAGCCTGTGGTCCCGCACATAACTGTCTGCACCAGTTGGAAGCTCTGGGTACAGTGTAGCAGGACGATCTTTGAGGTTGGAACTGTTAAAGTTGGTGTTTGGTTGCCTGACACAGTGAACCAATTGAGTAAAAGGCAGGCTGGGGCTTTTAAATGTCCTTTATTCACGTACTGGTGACCAGAGAGGAAATGGGCCGCATGGGTGTCCTAAAGACAGGTTTTTGATCTGAGCATCAAGCCAGCCTCTTCAGGGGGTGGACGAAGCGAAGGGTAAGGAGCGTGGGAAGGGTCCCAGCAATGTGTCCAGGGATCTGAGAAGGTGGTTTCTTCCATGACAACTCTTCCCACGACAGCTGTCCTGTGTTGGGAGCAAGGAGTCCCCAGACTTCTTTGCTGATGGTGTATTCTTAAATTAATATCTCACTTTGGGATTTTTTTAAAATATCTAACCCTTAGTTCCTGTAATAACAGCCTCACACGTAGCTTATCAACTAAATTAAAGGACCTTACACAGGCAACTTTTACGTTCATCCTAAACTTAGGAACTATGTCTGAGCAGTCAGGTTAAAGGACCTTATACAGGCAACTCTGACTGTTGTTTGGTGTAAAACAAGCACGTGTGCTGCTGGCAACACTAGCTGTCGAATACTGAACTAATTCTGAAATTCTGGCCAATAGTCAAATTATGGTCAGTCCTTGAGTTTCACTCACCTTTCAGGCAAAGCTCCTTTATTATGTACAGAGAGCATCAACATCTTAAAAGCGAGGTGGTCCCGGAAACACAAAGTCTGTCCATCCTCTGCTTCATTTACACTTCGGCCCTATCAACCAGGACTAGAAGGATTCACCAGGTTCTCCATCCATCTCCTTTTGTAACACCTGTTTGCATGTCCCCTTCTGTGGTGTGAGAATATTCTAGTCTCTGACAAGGTGAAGACAAAAGAGTACCACTCATATCTAAATGTCTCTTATCTAAGAAGCCAGAAAGCTGAAGGGATGCAAACCCCCTTTTTTTCGTTATCACCTTGATGTTAATGGCACTTCAATAGCAAATCTTTCTGTAAAACGTAACCTTTAGGAGTTCAGGAGTAGCTGGTCTGCTGGCTTTCCCACTCCTCAGCTATCTACCTTTTTCCTTTTCTATAGCATACGGGAATAAATGACCTCATTTTAAAGGATATAATTTAGTAATTGGAGTGGTTACTGTTTTTTCCCCCGTAACAATGTCATCCTAAATTTGAGCAACTGTATCAGAAATTGAGCTGTGGTGGTTGTGAAGAGTACTGAACACACCATGCACCACCAAAAAACCCAAACAGGTCTGTCCTGGTGAGGACAGACATCACATTGCTCCTTGGAGGTAAGGATATTGGAACTCCATCTCACTTACTTTGGGTATGTCACCAGGGAAGGACCAGCCATGGAGGAAGGACATCATGCTTTGTAAGATTGGAGGGTCAGCACGGGAGAGGAAGACCCTGGAAGAGAAGGATCGACACAGTGACTGTGACAGTGTGTCAAGGATAGTGAGGTTGGTTTAGGATAGGGCAGGGTTCAGAGCTTTTGTTTGTAGGGTCACTGTGAGTCATAGATTACTGGACAGCACATGACAATTACAACAACATGTCTGAGCAAGCAGATTAAAGAATCTAACAGAGGCAATTTTTTTTTCTGTCATCTTAACCTATGTCTGAGTAGTTGGATTGAGGATTCTAACACTTTTACAATTGTGCTAACCTTACTAACTCTGTCTGAGTCCCTGCTGCCATCAGGCCTGAGGGTGTCCGGGGATGTAACTATGGGAAAGGCTCGGGAATTTCCCAAGAGGCTGTGCGGTCTGTGTGTGTCTGTCAGTGTCCACAAGGCTGGCTACGTCCTCTACCGTCAGAGAGGAGCTTGGAATTATGCTCACGCTGTCTTAATCACGCTCTCTTGTTCCGTCTTCCTCTCAACTTCTTTCTGTGTTTTCAACTAATTTTTCATTCTGAATATTTTGGTGCCATATCGTCTGGCATGGAATCAACACAACAGCTTTTACTCATAGAATGCATTTTAATTTTTATTTTAATTTTTTTAATACTATGATCATGGCCTTGTTTTCTCCCCATTTGGTCTATGCTTATTTCATTTTTTTTAATTTTAAATATTCTGAATAACTTTGTAAAGCACTATTACTCATTAATTAGTATCTCTTTTGAAGTATTTTGGAAAGAACTTATGGCAAGGAACATTTTTAGCCAAAAAGACATAATCACATCTCTTCAGCGTTTTTTATTTTTAAGATAGGTTTTCTAAGTTTACAGTGTGAATCAGGTCGTTAAACACATTTTTCTTTAATTTGAACTCTGTGTAGTTTGCTTCACATTCCAAGTTCATTCTTTTGAAGTATTTTTAGCCATGTTTTTAAGCTATATTTGCACATTAACCCAGAACAAGTTGTTGCCAGGTAATGCAGTGCAGGTTCTTGCCTTAACGAGGGAAATAATAAAGCCAGGAGACTCAGGCAAAGTGAAGCCTGACAGACACCCTTCTAGGATGGGACACTTACCGGTCTGCTGGCCCCAGAGGCCCTGGGCACTCCATGCAGCAGAGGGCCATGTGCCTGCGGGCTTTGGGCTTTGTACAGATGTAAGTTGGAAGAGTCTGGTCTGCAAATCAAGTAGTGAGACTCAGTCTGCTCTCTTATTTGGAACTTGAGTAGTATGTGTCCTTTTGTCCTTCTGGTACTGTGTGCTCAGTCACCTCTTCAAGTTGGAGTGGGTGCAGAGGATTCTGGGATGCTTGCCACCACTTATTATGGGATAGTGCACACATGCTGTGTACCAAGTTCTTCTGGTTTACTTCTTCTGTTGGTTGGTAGCTTTTCTTTCCGCTTAGAAGGTCTGTTCTTGGTCACAAGCGGTGCTTCCTGTACAGATATCTGGAATGGATTAAAAATGGTTTTCCTTCAGACTAGGTATTCAGGAAGTTAACCTATAAACACTATCGTCTTGTCATAAGGAAAATTAACAATCACCAGATAAGGGACAACAGAGTTTAAGATAATTACTGGATATAGGGAGGGATGAAGTTTCCAGATTGGGTAAGTGGATTTTGACAAAGATTTGTAGGCACCATGACCCAAGGGTGGCTATCCTGCCAGTTCCTTAAAACGCTGAACATAGAAATTCCATATGACCCAGGTTTTTACTACTTGGAATAGACCCTGAGAAAACAAGAACTGAGGAACAAACAGATTTGTACATCAATGTTCATAGCAGCATTATTCACCATCGCAAGAACATGGAAACAGCCCAAATGTCCAACCACAAACGAATGGGTTGAGAAATTATGGTGCATTCACACAATGGAATACTATACAGCATGCAGGAGCAATGACTTTGTAAATTATTACCTAATGTGGGTGGGACTGGAGAGCATTATGCTGAGTGAACTAACTCAGTCCCACAAGGATAAATATTGTATGACACCATTACTGTAGAATGAGTATAAGGATCCAGGAGGGGTGGGAGAGGTTAGAAGCAGAGGGATGTGGATATGCAGGGGCAAGGGGGGATTAATCCTGAGGTTATACAATTTGAAGGGTGGGGGGTGAGGGAATTTTAAAGAATTTGTTCTTGAAAACAATGTATTCAAATTTTGTAAATAAACTGTTGTTAAAAAAAAAGAAATTGACAACCCTTGAAGATCCTCTGAGGGTGCGTGTACTGTGCACCCTCATTTGTGGCCTGTACTCACTGCCTACACTGCCGATACCATACGGGGGTTTGTTACAGTATATTATCTATCAATTATATGTCTTGTTGTGGCTACTGTTAGGTGCCATCCAATTGGCTGCAATTCATAGCAGCCCCATGAAGAACAGGTCTGAACCAAGTCCGTATCCTGGGCTCTCCCACAGTCCCCAACCCAGCAAACTATTGCTTTTTAAATTTGTTATTATTAATTTTAATGAAAATTTACAGGGACTTTGGATTTCCTTTAATTCATATTTACACTTTTCTCCCTGCCCACCCCTCCCCCCCAGTTCACGCTTCTCTTTGAAAAGTAAAAGAAAAATTCTTTGATTGCTATACAATCCCTCCCTCCAAGTCCACTCCACTATGCAGCCTTCGTTCTGGACTCCTGCCATGACAATAATACCTAATCATATATCCCTTGTAAACAGTTCTCTCCCTCATCTGTTTCAATGCAGTATACATTATTTATACCCTCTTTCTCAGTCTTCCCCCAACCCCAATGGCTGTTCTGTTTTACAACAGTGGCACTGAGCAGTATTTGTCCTTTGGTGACTGACTGAGATATTTCACTCAACATAATGTCCTCTAGGCTCACCCATTTTGAATAATATTGCATGAGTTCATTGTTTTTCAATGCAGCGTAGTATTCCATTGTGTGAATATACCACAGCTTCTCTATCCATTTGTTTGTTGATGGGCACTTAGATTGTTTCCAGCTCTTTGCTATTGTGAACAAAGACACGAGAAACATGGGTGTGCATATATCTGCTTGGTTGGCAGTTATGGTCTCTTTAGGGTATATTCCCAGTAGTGTTATTGCTAGGTCAAATGGTATCTCTATTTGCAACTTTTTGAGAAAGCACCACATCACCTTCCACAGTGGTTGTACCATTTTACACTCCCACCAACAGTGAATAAGGGTTCCAGTCTCTCCACAGCATCGCCTGGAAACTATTGTTACAGTCAAGATGTCAACCTATCTTGTTGAAGGTCTTCTATTTCACTGACATTCTAACTTTTTTAACATAATATCTTTTTTTCAAGGACACACTCCTGACATGTCCAAAGTATGCGACATGAAATTTTGCTGTTTTTACCTGTAAGGAGCATCTTGAATGTACTTCCTCCAAGACAGATTTGTTAGTTCCATAGAAGTCCAGGAGATATTCACACTCTTTACCAACAGAACAGTTCAAGGGCATTGCTTCTTCTCCAGTCGTCCATTTTCATTGTCCAACTTTCCAGAAACATAGGAAGCAACTGACAAAATCATGGTTTAGATTAGGTACACCTTAGTGTTGTTGTTTTTTTTACACCTTAGTTTTTAAATTTATCTTCTTGTTCTTTCACACTTTGGAGAGGTTCTTGACAGCAGATTTTCACAATGAAACATGTCTTGATTTCTTAGCAGCTGTTACCAGGGATGTTGTTGGTGGCTACAAATGAAATGAAATCATCAATAATTCCAGTCTTTTCTCCATCTATTATGTTGTTGTCTAGTGGTGAGGATTTTTATTTTCTTGATGGTGAGATGGAATCTATATCGAAGATTGTGTCTTTGATGCTGAAAATTATTTAAAAATGGCCTAAGAGTACATGAACAGGGAACTTGTGGAAATTCAAGCTGGATTCAGAAGAGACCATGGCATGATGGATGTCATGGCTGATGTTAGATTGGCTGAAAGCAAAGACTACCAGAAAAACAAACAAACAAACAAACAACAAACAAACCCTATTTGTGTTATTGATTATGCAAAGTCATTTGTGTGGATCACAACAAATTATGGCTGACATTGAGAAGAGTGGGAATCCCAGAACAATTGTGTTCAGACAAAACCTATACGTAGAATAAGGAACAGTTGTCCACACAGAGTAAGGGAACACTGCATAGTTTAAAATCAGAAAAATTGTGCATCAGGGCGTGTTATTTCTCCATCTCTATCCACTGAGGGAATAATTCAAAAGGTGGACTATGCACGAAGAAGAATTTGATATCAGTACTGGAGGAAATATCATCAACAACCTGTGTTATGCAGATGACACAACATTGCCTGCAGAATGTGAAGAAGACTTGAAGTACTTACATCTTCTTATCAAAATGTTTTCTGACCTTTGCATTCTCTTAGGAATCTGTATAAATGATAATGATTTGAATTTCCATCAGAGTTCAAATGACATCCATAACCCTTATAGTCATTTTGTCTTTTTGCTTTTACATGAGATAACTCTGTTGATTCCTTTCTCAGTTTACTGGTGAAAATCTTGCACTAACAGACATATTTTTGGCAATTAAGTTTTGCAGGCTACCTAAAATCCAGAGATGTGTTCTATCTTCTAAACACATCAGTGATAATTTTTCTTTTGAAGATACATTTTTGTTAATTTTCTTTTGACTTTTCTTTCTCTTTTTTAAAGTGGTATTGTGTGTTACAGGAAGAATTTCAAGAATTTCCCGATATTTTTTTTTTTCCGATAAGATACTCTTTTTAATCTGTGTACACAACAGATTATCTGGGAGGCTGGGCTCTACGAGGAGAAGTGTGGCAGCAGGATTGATAGAAGATTCATCAACAATCTGCGTTATGCAGATGACACAACCCTGTTTGCGGAAACTGAGAAGGAGCTGAAGTGCTTGCTGCAGAAGGTCAAGGACTGCAGCCTTCAATATGGATTGAAACTCAACATCAAGAAAACAAGAATAGTCACCACTGGGCTGATTGGTAGCATCACGATACGTGGTGAAGAGATTGAGATTGTTCACAGCTTTAGTTTGCTTGGCTCCACAGTCAACACTCTCTTGGCACCAAAGCCAGGAAATCAAAAGATGCATTGTGATAGGAAAGTCTGCTGTTAGGGACCTCGCCAGAATATTGCAGAGCAGTGGTGTCACTCTGGAGACTAAGGTGTGTCTGATCCAGGCCATGGTCTTTGCAATCACTTGCTATGCGTTAGAGAGTTGGACAGTGACTAGGGAGGATAGAAGGAGAGTTGATGCCTTTGAGCTATGGTGCTGGGGAAGAGTATTGAATGTACCATGGACTGCTAAGAAAATGAACAGTTTGATCCTGGAGAGGGTTAAACCAGGCTACTCCTTGGAGGCAAGGATTCTGAGACTTCATCTGACATACTTTGGACATGTTACAAGGAGGGACCAGTCCTTGGAGAGGAATGTAATGCTTGGGAGGGTGGAGGGACAGAGCAGGAGGGGAAGGCCCTCTATGAGGTAGATTGATTCAGTGACTGGAGTAATGGGGAGACAGTGAGACTGGCACAGGACAGGGCAGGGTTTAGGGCTGTTGTGCATATGGTCAGAATGAGTTTCAGGCAACTTGATGGCACATAACAACAAGAGACTTTGTGTAGATGGGAATTTCTGTTACATAGTCAATATTTCCTAAAATATGGCATCTTAATAGATTTTTTGTTTGTTTTAGGATGAGGTCATTGAAAGTCATGTTTTATAGGTCCAAAAGTGTTGACTGTTGACAATTTCACATGGCTTGCTTTGTACATGGCATGTGTTTTTGACTTGTATATTCAGATCATTCCTTGTCTCCCATAAGTCCTGTTGTTGTTGTTGTTAGGTGCCGTCGACTTGAAGACTCATAGCGACCCTATGAACGAACAGCCTGAGCACTGTTCGTACATAGGGTTTCCGGAGGCAAGCCATTTCGGAAGTGGATGCCGCTCCTGCTTCCAGGCTTGTTTTAGTCAGGAAGCTCCAGCCAACACTAGCAAGTTTTATCTTTTAATAATTTTTTACTTTAATAATTTTTATTTTTTAATTATCATTAATTTTAGTGAATGCTTACAGAGACTTTGGATTTCCATTCATTCATTGTTGCATTTTTCTCCATGCCCACTCTCCTCGGCCTTTCCCCCACCCTCGTCCACACCACTATGCAGCCTTCATTCAGGACTCTTGTTATGACAATATATCTATTGTACTTTTAGTATTGTTTCTTCTGGACTATCATTTACACGTTGGATTTATAGTCTTTCAGGGATGAAAATACCCTTTCTCCCTATTTTTTCAGTTTTAGTTCTTTGATTCTGTCTTTA
>NW_006400015.1:754724-778072 GCF_000299155.1 Elephantulus edwardii
TCTGTTCCCCGTGACGTCTCTTCGCACTGCCTTCGCTGCCGGCTAGCCGTGGGATATTTTGCTTTACCACAGTCCATGCTTTGTTGAACACACTGAGCTACAGAATCATAGATGTTGTGCAGTATACACAGATGTTGTCTATGGGATTTTTCTTCAACTATATTCTCATTTTGTTTATTGTTTGTAATAAGTATGGCCCGCTCATTGCCCTTGAATCAGAGCAGAGGCTCAGCTGCCCTGCACGGGGGTCTGTACATCTCACAGGAGGAGGGGGCCAGTGCTTCTACAGAGGAGCTGGGGGTGGGGGGGATGCGAACCACCAGGGCTGAGTGGCCTATGGGTTCACAGTGCAGCGCCTTATGCACTGAGCCACCAGAGCTGATTTTAGGCTCATTCTCTCCACCGCAGTTTTGTCTTTCTCCTCAATATCCGTTCTTGGAAAAAGGCACATCCATGTTGGTCTGCCATGGTCTGACAGCTCAAACATGTGCTGTTCCTTTTCTGTTCACGGTGTTCACAGTAGGGTAGGTGGGATCTGGAGTCCTTATTTTCCTGATTAAACTGCACACATGGAATTCAGGTTTATACCTTCAGCTCCTCAGTAGATTGGTGGAAAGGAGGAGAAGCAGCGACATTAAGGTCCAGCAAGGAAAGCTGCCTCTTTGAAGCTTTGTTTAGACTCTGCGGAATATAGGTACCCCAGGCGAAAGTTTCAGTTCTTTGACCTAGACATTGCTGCAACATTTGATGTCTACCCTGCCTCCTTCCCTGACGGTTCTGCCTGCTGGACAAGGGACGTGTCCTGCCTCATTAAAGGAATGTCCCTTCATCTCCGCTCAGCGTAGCTCAGGTCAGATTTCAGGCCCATGTGAGAGAAACTGGGGCAAGGACTGTCCCCGCTGCTCGCACACTTTTCCATGCGGGCCCTGCACTCGGGTTCCCGGCCCTGGCAGAGGAAGCCACAAACACTGCTGACCCTCAGATTGACCGTAACTGTCTCTCCTGCAGGCTGTCCTCAAAGCCAGCCTCCACAGGAGGTCTTTGCCAAGGTCAAATGAGTTTCTTTTCATTTTTCCCCCCCTCCTCTCTGAGTCATTGTACTGCTTCCTTCACAAGGCGTGCAGTAAGGTTGACCTGCCGTTACTCCTTTAATTCCAGCCCGTATGCGTTGTGCTTGGCGGGAATACAAGAGCTGTGAAACCGAGTCCTGGGTTTTGCCTCAACACTATGACTTCTAACCCAACGGTGGCAGGTTCAAATCCACCAACAGGTTCAGGGGAGAAAGATGGGTCATCTCCTTCCCTGTGATTTATAGCCTCTGAAAACTCACTGGGGGTTCACTCTGAGTTGGTTCCAAATGAAGGCATGAGTTTGGTGGGGTTTTAGTTTAAATATAGTGATTTTATTTCTAATTTGCCCACCTTGGAAACAATTCAAGTATTCTCTAATTTGATGGTGTGTAGTGTGTATTGACCTCTAGGGGTTTGTTGCAAGCCTGACTCGGAAAGAAAGCAGGGACAGAGGAAATGAATTCTGAAAAAGACGGAAGGCTGAGGCGGAGGTCCTCTCACAGCTCAGCTCTGTGAAAAGGCCCCTTTCTTAGTCTCCTGATTATTTTTATTTGGTTTAAGCCAATCATCCTAAAAATGTTCAATCTCTGGAGACTCTATTTTCCTTATACTTAAGTGTTGCCAACATAACGATGGGTAAGCTTAATCTTTAAAGTAAGACAAAGTTCAGACATGACATCCCCTCGGGTGGGAGGCTGGGCGGAATTCTGTGTGCAGAGGGTGCTCAGTCCTGTCTGGACTCTGATCTCAGCTGTGACCCGGCTGTCACTATGTCTGGGAATCCACAGGGCGAGAGGACAAGGAGGAGGGTTAAGTCTGTTGATAGTGTGAAGAGTTTGTTCTCAGTTTCTACTCTAAAGTTGAGGGTTCAAACTCACCAAGTAGTGCCCAAAAAGAACGTCCTGGGGACCCATTTCATTGAATTTCACTCCTAAGAAAACTCGATGGCATAGTTCTCATCTGTAAGTCATGACCCTAACATGAGTTGAAACAGCTTGGTGGCAGGAATAACTGGGAGAAAGCATCATATACCCATTCTTCTATGACAGCTGTTTCCACACGTGTGTGTCTAATTCCTCTGAACTTGGCGGGCCGGGTCTCGGGAAGGTGAATGACAGCATCGTCGGCATTCATCATGGGAACTGTTTGCTGGCAACAGAGATTCCAGCACGAAACCATTGCCCATAGGGATATTTTTAGGAAACTGAGATTTTATTATGAAATTGGAATGAAATCACTCTCGTGTACTTCTCCTCCCCCCAATCCGTGAAGTGATCATGAAAATGTTAACTTTCCCCAAAAAGTCACCATAAAATCACCACAAATGTTCCACAAAAGAAGAAAAGACCACTGCAGAGGTTAGAGTCCCAGGGGCTGGAGGCCCTCTGTCTCGGCTTCTCTAATGAGATGTTTCTTGTCAGAGGAGAAAGCGGTTATTACTTTTCTGAAGCTTCATTTCGTGACCGTGTAGCATGGACGGGAGGTTTACTGGGAACAGCGGGGGATGTGGTCCTGAGGGGCCCTGGGCTCTGCTCGGCTCTGTCCTCTCACCCCAGCGAGAAGCCTGTGCTTTAATAAATCTCCAGTTAAAGGACAGACCCGGCTGTACCCGCATCCCATCCAGCATCACTCGTGAGCTTTCAGTCTTCTGCACTCCGGGCTCCTTTCAGCGTTCCCACACCTGAAACCCGCTGCAGCCATGTGGGGTGTCTGCGCCCCTAGAAATCGCCTTGACAGACATTCTGTTTTCAGAAGGGGGTGGGATTACTACTCTCCACAACTATATGACATGGTCTGTCCGTGCAGCTTCAAGGTCAAGTCTAAACTCAATTCCAAGTCTACTTTTGTCCGTATGGTAGAAATGCACCAGGAGCTTCTATATTTAAACACTGTCAAGCATTTCCCTCTGTGAATTTCCCCCTAATGCAGTTAATCTGAAGTGGGTGGTTGTAACTTGCACATATTGATTAAACCAAACCAAACCGAACCGAACCACACCAAAGCAAACCAAACCAAACCAAAGCAAACCAAACCAAACCAAACTGAATGTATTGACAGTGAGTCAGTTCTGATTGATAGGAATCCTCCGCTGGGTTTCCAAAGCTATAAATCCTGAGGGGAGACCGCCCACCTTTCTATTAATCAAAGTATCCAATTCAACATTTGACAATTATCAAAAGTATCAACAACATTTAATAATTCTTTTCAGAATATATTGTAATCTTGGTTCAAATACAATGCGTAGATATTCAACAACCAGAAAGAAATATTTGTGTGTGGCAGAAAACGATCCTTGGTGCTGTGAGCTGAAAAAAATACAATACACATGCGCAAGCACACACACACACCCACACACACACACCCACACACACACAGAGAGCGCATTTCTGAGGCTTTTGTGACCCAAGCCGTAGTGAGTGGTGCTCCTCACTCCAAGGCCAGGCCTCTCTGGTGGTTCAGACCCACCTGCAGTTCTGCAGGGGAAAGACGGGCCACCACTTCCTCCTCCGTGTGTCACAGCCTCTGAAAACCCTCTGGACGATCAGCTAGGAGTTGTCTGTTCTGACTCGCCAGCCATGACTTGGGGTTTTATTTTTAGAAATTCCTTCGTATGAATTGATTGCAAACTGGGACAGTAAATCCCAAGAAGTTGAAATGTTTTTCTCTGGGGTTTGGAGCTCTGCATATTTCCATACTTTTTTTTTTTAATTTGTATTTCCAAATTTTTCAGTCCTAACCGTGAATTACCTGTGTTTCAAATGTAAAAGGAAGAGAATATTGTATCTAATGCATACACTTTAAAGCCTTTCTCATTTAACTGCATTTGCTGCTAGCAATTTCATATCATTTGGCTTGGCTCACTGAGTTCCTCCAGTGATATCTGGTTGTTTATATTAGGGAGTACTACAAATTGGATAACCAAAAATCTCCCGGAGAGAGAGCTCATAAAGTGGCAGGGTTGGATGGAAACTTGAACAGATGGGCTCACTCTACCATGTGCTATATTAACCCTGCTGTTCTCAGACATGTGGCCAATAACGCACTGAAAAAGTACAACCCTAAAAATAAGTTGCTGAAATGGAAGATGTGTAAGCGATTTAATCTGTGAGTTGGGACTTGGGAGCACTGCACTTGTTGAAATGCTTCCCTCTTATTAAGAACATTTATTTATGATATGGAATTGCTGGGGCTTCAGAGAGTTCTGGAAAGATGAGCTCTAATGGGAGCCGGGAGAGCAGTGTCTCATCGTGTTTCCACGGGGCCCCGGTGGTGTCGGTAAATCACAGTGACTCTAGAGTGAGTGGAGCCTCGTTATACGTACGATGATACGTGAAGGGAAACGGAATTATAATTGGCCAAATACAAAGAACAGAACTATTTCCTGGTCTTCTGATTGGAAATCAGTGGCAAACGTGCACACTTGCTACTCTAGCAAGACTATTTCTAGTCCATGAAGAGTTTGCTGCTCACCCAAAAGCCATGCATGTCTGGCAGCTTGGATCCACCAGCAGCTCTAAGGAAGAAAGATGGACACTCTCCTGCTGTGTGATTTACAGCCATAGAAACTCCCTGATCAAGAACGAGTTGGTTCCTTGCTTGATGACCATGAACTGGAGAGGCCAGAGTGCACTCTGAATGATCCACGTGAATCCCTCACATAGAAGCTGTTGTCGAGCTGACCCTGACTACAGCCAGCACTGCGTGTGTGGGACGAGGACTGGGCTCGGCAGGCTGGTCAGTGCTCGTGTTGAGGATGCAAATGGTCAGGCCTTTCCCTCTGACGTCCATACTGGCAGGCTCTCATCTCCACCCTCTCACCCGCTCATTTTTACCACCAGAGGCTCTGGATCTTGTGTAGAAACAAGAATTGAACGGCGTCAAGTCGCAACATTGAAAGCAAACCTCTAGATAAGACAGAAATCTAGTGTTTTCAAAGACCTCTTTTAAAATTCTTTAAAAACAGTCCATCTACTCTCTACAGAAATTGAAAGCTCATTTCATAACATAGGGGTGAAAGGCAGGTATTTCCATTCTGAACAGTGACGGGGTATATAGAGTCAGTGTTGACTACATTGCAAGAAAGCTCAATGTCTAGCCTCAAATCTATCACTAAATGAATTTGTGACTGAAAAATATTGATTCCTCTCTGTGAGAAGCTGCTCTTTAGTGAGAGGAGTAATGGGGCTAACTAGATAAAATGCAAGGTCTTCCCTATGGTATAATTCTATAATAAGCACACATTTAGCAGCTAGTTGTATAGAAATGAGTTTGCCTGCAAGGAAATTGTCCTATAGAGGATGAAGTGGAAATGATATTTGCAAACCAGTTTTATCAAAGCTCTTTGCAGTCTTAACTATCAATCAGATAAAGTATACTGAGTTGTTAGAGGTCAAGTTAGAAAGGAGTCCTGTTGGAATGGTAATTACAAAAATGGATCTTCTTTCAGCCGCCCATGCTGAATGGCGATGGTTGGGGGCACATGCAGGCCAGGTGTCCCAAACTCTGATGAATGACTCAGGTCTATCCAGCTCATTTTCCCTTCTTCCTGCCTCAGTAAAATCTATCTCCAAATAGCCCGTTTGGCATGGTCTGGAAGAGAATCCAGTGAAGATTTTCTGGAATGAACTTAAGTACTTATTAATTCTAGATTTAATTCAGAATAAAACTCTTAAGTATGATCATATTAATAATAAAATGATGGTACATTCACACAATGGAATACTATGCAGCATGCAGGAGCAATGATTTTGTAAATTACTCCCTCACTTTGGGGGGACTGGAGAGCATTACGCTAAGTGAACTCACTTAGTCTCACAAAGGCAAACTGCATAAGACCATGATTATAGAATGAGTACGAGGGTCCATGGAGGGGTGGGGGGAGCACAGGGGTGAGGATGGGTGGGGCTGTGGGGGGCATAATCATAGGGTCACACAATTTGATGGATAGGGGAGGGATGGGTCAAGGAAAGGGGAAATAACTGGTGTGAAAAAATGTGTATGAAATTTGTAAGTAAACATGTATAAATTTTTTTTAAAAAAAGACAGTGAGTTTCACAGAGGAGTTGAACACCTCCTACAGAATTCTTGAGAACTGGTTTAGATGATATTCCAAACTTGGAGCCCATGGTTCTAAGTCATGCCAAGATGTCTGTTTTATGACTATAGTGACTGACCTCATTACTGCAAGAGAGAAGAACATGTCCAAAATATCTGCAGGTGCATAAACAGCAACAAATACAATGGCTTTGGAACTCAACCATTTTATTAAAAAAAATCAGAAATGTATTTAACAAAACCAATACTATTTCATAGCTGTACTCTACAGCACGGTAAAGGGGTCAGTTCTGAACACTCACCGGAAGCTCACCTCTGAGCGGGCTCCCTCTCTTTGGCCTTGAGAGAGAAGGCGAGAAAGGCCACGGAGTTAGTGAGAGGTTAGTGAGGTGAGGAGGACACAGGCAGGCGAAGCACATTCCCAGGTGAGAAGTACCTGCAAAGGTAGCGAAAGGGAAATGATGAGTGCTCATTGTGATTAAAAACAGTCGAACACGGGATACACACCTAAAGTGGACGGTTACCCAGTCATAAGGAAAAATGAAGCCCTGACACATACGCCAACATATATGAACCTCGAAAACATGCTGAGTGGAGTAAGTCAGACACAAAAGGACTCCACTTACATGGAATATCCAGGAGAGACAAGCGTGTGGAAATCAAGGTTTCCTAGAACAGATGCGGCTTCGGGGACTAAGATGTGCTTGATCTAAGTTATGTGAAAGCCAGACACTGACCACGGGAGAGTGGAGAAGCAGCGAGGCGCTGAACTCTGGTGCTCGTGGTAACGCTGAGTATACCGTGGGCTGCCGGGGAACAGACAGACACCTGTTTTGGAGCAAGTGCAGCTATAATGGTCCTTATGCACAAGAACAGCCTCATGTATTTTGGACAAGTCATCAGGAAGGACCTGGAGAAAGACACGCTTGGTAAAACAGAGAGAGGGTCAGTGAGAAAGGGCAAGAGTTGCCATCAGATGGATGACACCGTGTCTGCAGCAGCCGGTTCAAACAGCAACGATTGTGAGGACGGCCCGAGACGGGGTGGGGTTTCCTTCTGCTGGACTTACGTTCACCAAGGATCGGCATAGACTCAACGCTCCTAACAACCACAACAACAACAGCAGAGGAAGTGGTGGTGGAGGAGAAAGGAAGACACAAGAGAGAGGTGACAGTAAACATCTGTTAAAGGTGATGGCTGAAAAGAAGACTGAACTCATTTAATGTCCCCAAGCTGTACATGTGAGGTGTGTTAACATGACAGAACTCTGTTACTGACACACATCATGGTCTTCATTAAAATTATAATAGTGATGACGTCACAGGTTTTACTTGTAGAGAGTTGACCGAAGGCCACAGAAGGCAGGCTTAGCGACATGGGAAGGATGGTCACTCCATGCTGCCACGTGCTTAAAAAGAACAAAGCATGCCATCAGTGTAGCGGCTGGGCTGGACGCTGGAAGAGATGAGGTTGGGCAGGATAAGTGGTTGATCAGACATCGTGTATCTTGTAATTGTTATGCAACAAAACATGCAGGGATGATTGAATGAAAAAAAAAATCTTACGTAATTTTTTTATCACTACTAAAAGCTTTTCTAAAAAATATACAACCTTAAAACTTTGGGGGAAAAACATACAAGCTTTCTCATCGGCTGTTCTTAATGCTGTTGAATCTGAAGCAGGTTTGCCTATCACAGAAGAAAAGGGTCTTTGCTGATACATACTTCTAGTAACAATTTTCTTTTCCAGTCAGAAGCACATAGAGTGTGCTTATAACAGCAGAATAACTAGGATTTTCTCCTCAAATAATGTATGTTTTTAAAGATGCGGGAGAAGGAGAAGCAAGATTTATTTTAGCACAATCTGCAAAGAGAAAAACAAGGGCTGAACTGAGAAACAGCATGATGCTAGGAGACGAATCAACCCCGAAATCTGAGCTAATGTTGTTGTGCTTGTTGTGTTACTTCCTGTCAAGTCTGAGCCGACTGACAGCTGACTGTCCAGTCCATGTCCAGAGGCAGTAAATTGCACGGGAGGAAATGGCCCATCTTTCTCCCATGGACCAGCTGATGAGCTCAAGCCGTGTGTCTTCGGATTGGCAGGACATCTGTTTACCTCGGGGACGCCAGGGCTAGAATCAGCTAATAATTTCTCTAAACTGGGATTAGCTAAATGGGCAGCCTGAAGAACGCAGTTATAAAGGAATATCCCAAATTTTGGAAGAGGGAACATCTGAATTTCCAGTTTTCTCATTTGACAATTTAAAACCATCATTTTTGTGTTCTTTGTTTAAGAGAATGGTTTCTAGACAAACTTCTGATAGAGTGATGAGCTATATTTCCAGTGATTTGTTCAACTGTTACAGAGGAAAAGTCCTGACTTTACCATCACTGATAGGAAGAAATGATGGGAATTCCATTTTACTCTTAAATAATTGGGGAAACCATGTATTTCTGTAAGCGCCATTCTTGTTTGGTAAGCCCCTTGTATGTGCCGTCAAAGTCCAAAATCTTACCTATAGGTTCAATAATTATACATTTCCAAATACAGGTTACCTTGGGTTGATACTGCTTTATGATGATGCCCACATGTGTCACAGTGAATGAGCTCTTGGCGTGTCAGCGGCTGGCTTTGTGGAAGGAGATCACCAGGACTTCCCACTCAGGTACATCTAAAGACACTGAACCAGCTCAGGCAGCAGCTGGATGTGAGCTGTTTGTATCTCTCAGGGCCTCCTGAGGGTTACATGACCCTGACACTCACTGCCACCAGCAGTCAGAAAAAACTTAACTGTGACAGGAACTCAAACAACCAAACTCTTGACCTCCAGTCAGTCCCAAGTCACTGCAACCATACAGGTCTTACTGGGTTCCCAAGAACACAATCTCTCTGGAAGTTGACCGCCACATCTTACTTCTGCACAGGGCCTCATGAGGTTGACCACTGTGTCACCAGGGTTCCTCAGTGCCGGTAGGAAGCAGGAAGAATTGATAGATGCAGAAAGACTGACACAAAAGAAACTTGTGCTTTGAAGCATTCCAATGTGCTTGTCCTTCAGGGGGCCTATGTTGTTATTTTGTGCTGACCAATCACAATCAGCTCATAGATGACCCTCCAGTGAGTTTTCCTCCAGGGCTCCTGGTGGGTTCTCACAAGAGGGTAAGCGATCCTGTTTCATGGGAGGGTCTTCATTTCCCTCTCGGGTTTTACCTCCTCACTCCAATCCTAGACTTCTGCTTCCACAAGAGAGTTTGTGTGCCCCTGAATTCGGTTGGGTCACAAAGTAACTTAGAGTTGGGATTTTGTTAGTTGTTCAGTACACTTTACATGATTTTGGGAGTCAAAAAATCAAAAGGGAAGCCTGAGTGTGTAACAGGTGAGGCAAGGGTGGAAAAGCTTCATCGGCCAGACTTTGGACATGTTGTCAGGAGGGACCAGGCCTTGGAAACAGGCATCCTCCTGGGAAAAGCAGAGAGTCAGTAAGGAGAGGAAGACATCGACTGAGACGGTGACTGTAACAATGGGCTCCAGGGGGTCATAGACTGAGGATGGTGCAGGACAGAACGAGGTTCTAGGCTGTTGGTCACAGGTCACCAGGAATCATAGTGGACTTGGAGCCACCGAACAGCAAGGGTTCTTGTGAATAGTGTTTTAGTGGGACGTCTCCCCAGAGCTCCTTACATTCACCTTGGACATCACTGACAGAGTGAACTGGACACTGGTTTCTGGGCCAGGTCAAAGACAGCTTTTCCACCCTTGAAAACTTTATGAGGTCTGTGGTGTGTCTTTTCCCGGAGACACAGAGCTAAAACATGAGTTGTTGTGCCCCTCTGTCCTCTCTGAAAGGCTTTCCGGTTGATGGACTGACCCAGGAGAAGAGGGAGAAGCTTTTAACTGCTACATCAATGAAGCCGGGAAAACGCAAGGTTCTGTGACAAGACACTTTCTGTAGAGGTCCGTCAGCAATTAAACGGCAGCCTAAAAGAAAGCAAATTCTAAATGGAAGTTACTGTTCTCCAGCTGTGCCGCTGAGTCTCAAAATCATTGTGAACAAGCCAGTTTCTCTAAAGTCGCACAAAAAAATCCTCTCCCAAAAAACCTATAAGAGTATTTGTTTTCTCTATAAGGATAGATAATGTATAGATCCTTTTAAAAATGTGAATGACAGATTTTGTATTTTACAAAGTTAACATGTTTAATTCAACTAGGAAAAAAAAAATTTTTCTATATTTCACAGTATTGTCAAATCATTGTAGGAAAAAACCAAAAAGATAGCCCTTAATGCTAAGACAGTCAATGCAAAAATATTAATAGATTTTATATTTATCTAAATGGATTAAATATCTATCTATCTATCTATCTATCTATCTATCTATCTATCTATCTATCTATCTATCTATCTTGTTGTTATGTGCCACTGAGTTGATTACAACTCCTAGAAGTGCCAGGAGCAATGACTCTGAACCCCGCCCTATCCTGACCCAACTTCACCGTCTCTGACTCACCTGACCCTGTTGACACAGTTACTGTGTCAACTCATCTCATCCTGGGTCTTCCTATCCTGAGCTGACTTTCTACCCTTCCGAGCATGATGTCTTGTCACAAGGACTGGCCTCTCCCCACAATATACACAAGGTATGTGAGATGGAGTTTCAAAATCCTTGCCTCCAAGGAACACCTGGTTTCACCTGCTCCAGGACAGACCTGTCTGTTCCCTTGGCAGTCGATGAAATGTTTAATACTCCTCTCCAGCACCACAATTCAAAGGCACAGATTATGTCATCCTTATTTGTTGTTCAGCTTTCAATGCGTAGCAAACAATTAAGAAGACCATGGCTTAGATCAGGTGTACCTCAGTCTCTAGACTGACTTCAATGTCTTTAGTGCTCCGGAGAGAGAGAGAGAGAGAGAGAGAGAGAGAGAGAGAGAGAGAGAGAGAGAGATTATATATAAAATAAGGACTGTTTTATATATATATATTGCATTCCCCCAATCTGCCAGAATTGTACACTTGTGAGGGGGATTTTGGAGCCAGTTGGGGATTCCCTGACAATAAGCACGTTGTTGGCTGTGAATTGTACCCCATTACATGCTACACTGCACTTTATTTCCCACATTTGGCACTTTCAGTGATAATTCCTTTAAATAGACACAGGAAGCCATGCTTGGTATTCTTGCAACAGAACAAATAGATGAGCTAATTGTTTTAAATACTTCCAATGAGATAAGTGGCAGGAAGCTGGAATTGATCATCTAATTACCTATTTGCTCTCTTAGAGAATAGGAAAATCCAGCCCTAATTATTATTTAGGCAATGTGGAAGTTGTCATCTTAAATCAAGGTGAAATATAATAATCACATTGAGAAGCTTTTTTGGTAGCAAAACACAAATGAATTGCCAAATGCTGGGGGACTAGTTGCTGCTCTCTTCAGCTAATTGCGTGCTGCTGGCACCTGTGCTATGGAATTTACCGAAGAATTCGTCTGGGAGTTAGAGTCCTAACACCATTCCATTTCATGTCGAATGAAGGTTGGCTACTGAGTGCTGGGGAAAAGGCCAACCCCTCACCCATCAAACATACATCTCACTTGCCAAAAAAGGGCATTGGGAAAGCTGATTCAGTCGGATACTGCCTACATCCCATGCAATATACGCAAGCCAGGAGATAAACATGCCAGTACTTGGAGTTCTATTTATTCTACGGAAAGTTTTATTGTAGTTAGTTTAGGAGAAGGACAAAAGATATCACAAGTTATGAGCCCAAACCAACAAATGAGGTCAGAGATTGAGTGATCAAGTTGTATACACGGAATGATTTATTCATAGCAAATACCTTTGTTAAAAAGCACAGATAGTGACCATGCATATGGACCTCACCGTATGGATTACACAGCAATCAGATTGACTACATTTGTGGAAAGAATCATTGCAAAATACCAAATCAGCAGTGCAAACAAGACCAGGTGCCAACTGTGGAATAGACCATCAATTACTCATGTGCAAGTTTAAATTGAAGCTGAAGAGAATGAAAAGTAGTCCATAGGAACCAAAATATGACCTTGCGTCTAAGATAGCAAGAACAGATTTAAGGCATTGGGCACCAATGATCGAAGTTATCAAAGATATCATTCGTGAAAAGAGGAAAAGGTCTTAATAAAGAAGGAGAAATTAAAAAATCGAAATAGATGACAGAAAAGACGATGAAAATTGTGTTGGATTATCAAGAGACCAAAACAAAAGGAAGAGACGCTGAAGTAAAAAAGCTGAACATGAAGATTCCAAAGGATAGATCAGGGAGAGAAAGTAAAATAATGAAATTTTTAAAGAACTGGAGTCAGAAAAGTAAAAGAGAAGAATCACTCAGCATTTCTCAAGCTGACAGAACTAACAACAAAAAACTCAAACTGTCATACTGAGAGATGCTATGGGCACAATATTGAATGAACTAGAAAGCATCAAAAGAAGATAGACGAGATACAGAGTCAATATACCAAAAAGAATTAGGTGACACTGAAAACTTTCAGGAAATACCATATGAATAAGGGCCAACGATGAGGAAGGATGAAGTTCAAGCTGCACTGAGTGTACTGGCAAAAATAAGGCTCCAGGAATTGATGAAATACCAACCTACATGTTTTAACTAACAGACACAGCCCTGAATGTGCTCACTATTTCATGCCAGGGAATTTGGAGGCCAGCCACCTTGCCTACCTACAGGAAGAGAGCCATATTTGTTCCCATTCCCAAGAAAAGTGATCCAACAGAATGTGGAAGTTATTGAACAATATCAATATCTCAAGCAAGCAAAATATTGTTGAAGATCATAAAAAAATTGTGAGAGTAGTACACTTCCAGGGAACTACAAGAGAGTCAAGCTGGTTTTAGAAGATGTGACACCAGGGATATCATTGCTGATGACAGATGGATACTGGTTGAAAGCAGAGAATACCAGTTGTTGTTGTTAAGTGCCATTGAGTTGCCTGCAACTCACAGTACCATAGTTCTGAACCCTGCCTTATTCTGAGCTTATTTCATTGTCTCTGATATACCTACCCCCTTACCTTACAATGAGGATCGAGAAGAATGTCTACTTGTGTTTTATTGGCTTTGCAAAGGCATTTGATTATGTAGATCATTACAAATTATGGCTAACATTGAGAAGAAGGAGAATCCCAGAACACTTAATTGGGCTCATACAAAATCTATACCTACTTAGAGCAAGAAATGGAGTAAAGGAACACTGTGGTTTAAAATCATCAACCCCAGGAATGGTGTGTGTTGGGACTGTATCCTTCATCCATACCAATTCAATCTCTATGTTGAGGAAATAATTTGTTAAGTTGGACTGTATGAAGAAGAATGTGGCATCAGGTTTGGAGGAAGACTCATCAGCAACATGCATTATGCAGATGACACAACTTAACTTGCTTAAAGTGAGGAGGATATGAAATGCTTGCTACAGAAGGTCAAAGACCTTCAGTATGGATTACATCTCACTATAAAAAACTCCAAAGTTCTCACTATAGGACCAATAGTGACCCTTATAATAGATGGAGAAAGGATTGAAGCTTTCAGTAATTCCATTTTGCTTGGTCAATAATCAACATCCTTGGTACCAATAGTAAAGAAATCAAGAGAAGTAATGATTAGGCAAATCAGCTGTCAGGGACCTCTCCAAAATACTGAAGAGCAATGATGTCAATTTGAAGACCAAGGTGTGTCTGATTTAGGCCATGGTCTTCTCAATCACCTGCTATGCATCAGAGAGCCGGACAATGAATAAGGATGACAGAAGAGAAATTGATGCCTCTGAGCTGTGGTTCTGGAGAAGAGCACTGAATATTCCATGGATTGCTAAAAGAACAAGCAGATATGTCTTGGAAAAAGAGCAGCTGCAGTGCTCTTTGGGAGCTAGATGGTGAAGCTTGTGTTTCATACTTTGCACATGTAGCTAGGTGAGGCTATTCACTGGAGGGGGAAATCGTACTTGGAAAGATGGTGGTTCAGTGAAGCAGAGGAAGACCAACGAGACGGATTGACCTGGTGCCTTCAGCAATGGACTTGAATGTGTCAGAGATGAGGAGGACGGCACCGGATAGGTCAGGGTGCAGGTCAACTGCCGATAGGGCTCCGAGGAGTCGTACTTGACTCAACAGCGTCTAACAAGAATAACCCCATTGCCGCTGAGAAGATTCTAACCTACAACGACCCAGAGAGAGGAGGACTTCCCCACAGGGTTTCTCAACTGTTAGGTTTGTGGAAACAAATTGCCAGGTTTTCCTTCTGTGACACCAGGAGTAGGTTTACACTGCAGTCCTTGAGGCTGGGTAAAAACCAACTTATTATAATCCACTTGGAGCTGGTGCGTAGAAGAGTATTTATTGGTTCCTAGAGGCTTCAAACCCTATGTTGCTGTTTTTCTGTGCTGTCCCGATGCCCATGACTCATCGTGGTTCTATTCACGGTCTCTCTGAACCCTGCCTTCTCCTGAGCCAGTCTCACTGTCTCCAACACACCTACCCCATTACCCCCTCTCACCGTGTCAACCCATCTCCTCTCCTATGCTGCCCCTCTACTCTTCCAAGTATGACGCCCTTCTCCAAGGACTGGCCCCTCCTGGTCACATGCCCAAAGACTGTCAGATGGAGCTTCAAACTCCTTAGCATAACTCAGAGGTATCAGTCCTTCTGTCACCTTAGTCACTGTCCAGCTCTCTGATATACAGCAAGTCATTGCAAAGACCGTGGTCTGGATCAGGTGCATCTTAATCTCAAAACTTCAGCACTCTAGAGAGGTCCCTGATGGCACATTTTCCTAATGCAATTCATCTTTTGATTTCCTGACTGCCAGTGCCACGATGGTTGTGGAATTGAATAAGTTGAAGATGTTAACAATCTCAATCTCTTCTCCATCCATCATGGTGCTGCCAATTGACCCAGTAGTGACAGTTTTCTTTTTGAGGTTGGGTTTCAATCTATACTGAAGGCTGCAGTCCTTGACCTTCTGCAGCAAGCGCTTCAGGTCCTCCTCAGTTTCAGCAAGCAGGGTTGTGTCATCTGCATAACGCAGATTGTTGACGAGTTTTCCTCCCACGTAGCTGCTGAGGGATGTGAAATTATGGTGGGAGAGGTTCAGACATAGTTGCCTAAGTTTTGAACACTAGTACATTGTTGGTAAACTTTAGGAAGCTAGTAACTTGTTGAGTAAGTTCAGCACAGTGTTAAGAGTTGCTCGTTAACCTTATTGGAAACGTGTCCTGATAAGGCAGTAGAGACACGGCAGAATGGAAGATCTTGGTAAGGCACCTCTTTATTTTCCTCTACAGAGAGGCGTTTTCTAAGAAAAAGGCACATGTGTACGGGAGTATCTGTCTTTTATTCCTACCACAAAAATGAAAATTTGTGTTCCAGCCCCTGTTGGTTGGGGCTTTGACCACACAATTGTGTCCTGCCTGGCTACTCCAACTTCCTGGGTATGATAAATCTGTGAGTAAACGCGTTTCAACCTCAAAATTGTTATCAATAAAGATGGAAATGAGTATAACAATAGAAAGACTTTGTGTTACTATCTTCTGTTAATGTACAATTTGTATGTATTCCGTTGTGAGCATGCAGCGTCTAAGAAATTTTACTATACGGAACTAACAGATTAATTTTGTGACATTAATTTAAAATCTGTACTTGACCCTGAGTGGTTGATTTCAACTTGTGATTTTACATTTAAATATATGATTTTACTTTCTTCTTTGTAAATATTGTCCAAATGCTAAAAAGAATCAAATAACTATACTTATCAACATAGCTTATAAGTGATGGGAAGGAGCTGGTTTTAGGGTTGGGTTTTTTTGTTTGTTTGTTTGTTTTGTTTTGTTTTCTTCTTTTAGTAAAACAGCTGATTCCTCTCTTCGCGTAGGTGTAGCAGCGTGAGTTAGGCCGTGGTTCAGTCGTTGTTAAGCACTGTCTGGTAGGTGCTGGGTCCTAGCACCTCTAGGTGGACCCTACACAGTAGAACTGAATGCGTCCGCGCTGTCAGCATTCTCACAGGTACAGCTTGGCGTGAGCCCATTTCATAGCTACTGTGTCAATCCTTCTGGAGAGTCTTCCTCTTTCCACTGACCCTCTGCTTCACCAAGGGTCAGTCTCCAGAGAAGGACACCAAGCGGGAGCTTTAGGGGGTGGCCTTTTCTGTTGGCTCTGAAGGAAGTTCCTTGTGTCTTTTCATCCTCTGGTCCTTGGCTCTTTGATGACCTTCCTGTGGTGTGGAATCCGTCTTATAGTTGCTTGCTTGCTTCCTTGTTCAATCTTGTCTTTTGTAATTATCATTTAAAAGGAATAGCATGCTATTGTTCATGGAAAGTATCCACAGCAAATTAGAGTCCCCTTGGTAATTTCCACAAAAGTTGTTCAGAACCTTAGTTACATTGAATACAGTATGCCAACATTCCCTTCAGTTATGTTTTATTTGTTCCTTTTTCAATACTTGAATTTCCCTCTTCTTCATTTTCTTATCTTTGTTTTTCTTGAAATTATTGATTACTTGGTCTCATATTGATTTTTTTTAAGAAGGCACAATGAGAAGAATGAGAATCCCATCACACTTAATTTGTTCTTATGTAAGAAGCTGTTAGATCAAGAAGCTGTTTTCTAAACTGAGCAAGGGAACACTGCATGGTTTAAAATCAAGAACAATGTGCATTGGGGATGTTGCCTTTTCCCATATCTATTAAATTTATATGCTGAGCAAATAATTTGTGAAGCTGGACTCTATGAAGAACAATGTGGCATAAGGATTAGAGGAAGACTCCTCAACAACCTACATTATACAGATGACACAACCTTCCTTGCTGAAAATGAAGAGAATCTGAAGCGCTTGCTGCAGAGAATCAAAGATGACAGCCTTCAGCATGTGTTACATCTCAACATCAAGAAAACAAAGGTCCTTGCCTTGGTTGGGCCAATAGGCAGCAGCATGATAAATGGAGAAAGGATTGAGGTTGTCAATTATTTAGTCTTGATTAGGCCCACAATGAACACCATTCA
Organism: Elephantulus edwardii; assembly: GCF_000299155.1. Classification (NCBI taxonomy): domain Eukaryota; kingdom Metazoa; phylum Chordata; class Mammalia; order Macroscelidea; family Macroscelididae; genus Elephantulus; species Elephantulus edwardii. The sequence continues at coordinate 771,890 of NW_006400015.1, forward strand.
CAGCAGCAGTCAGGAGATCAAGAAGTGTATCGCTGTGGACAAATCTGCTGGCAGGGACTTTTCCAAAATACTGAAGAGCAGTGATGTCAGGTTGAAGACTAAGGTGCACCTGATTTAGGCCATGATCTTTTCAAATACTTGTTAGGCATCTCAGAGCTCGACAATGAATAAGGATGATAGAAGGAGAGCTGAGGCCTTTGAATTGTGGTGCTGGAGAAGAGTGCTGCAGATCCTCTGACCTGCCAAAAGAACAAACGTGTGTGTCTTGGAAAAGGTGAACTAGCGTGCTCCCTCCAGGCAAGGGTGGTGGAGAGGCTACTCCTTAGAAAGGGATATTAAGCTTAGAAAGGACTGTGGGAAGCCAAACTTTATACCAAATATTATATGAAAATCCTTGTTCAGGAATTGAAGGAATTACAGATTTATAAATTAGGATTTCTCTTATGACAGATCATAGAAAATGAGCTGTTTGTTCCCTGCAGACAGGAGACAGCTCGGGTCCCCTACAGAGGGAGTGTTACTTCCTGAGCTAGAGTTCACCCTGAGGCATCAAGGTTAATAGTTAAGGGTAAACCAAATTCTTACATTTGTGAACCCCTCCTTCCTGAGTCAAGCTGAAGGTTTTCAATAGAAAGAGCTTGGCTTCATTTGCATTGAATTCTCTTTGTGATTTACTTCCTGATAATTTTCAATAAAGACACAGAGAAGCTTGGCTTGGGGTCTTCAGTCAAGAACTGCTGACCCCCTGTTTTATGCTCTCTGCTCTATCACATTCCTGGCTGTTTGTCTCTTTATTAATAATTATAAAATTATTCCATTCTTTGGGACCCATGGTCTGCAACAAAGGACCATGAGAGAGAGGAAGATCCCCAAGGAGCTGGATTGAAATGGTGACCACAGCAACGGGCTCAAGTGTATCGAGATAACGAGGACGGCACGAGAGAGGACAGACTTCAGGTCTGGTCACAGCGTTGTGATGAATTGTACTCGACTCAGTGGCAGCTAACAGCCACAACCACTAATCTTATTGGTAATAGCCGTGATTTTGTGTGTCACTCAACTCTTTCACTGAAAGGCAATTTCAGGGAAAAGTTCAATTCTAGACTTTAAAGAGTGTCTTGAAGGGTGATAGTCTTATGGGATCTCTGCTGTGGGAGAGATTTCACTTGATTGGTAGACAATTGAAATAGTTGTTCATACGGTTTCTAGAAGTCATATTTAACTGGGTGGCACATAACAACAAGAATTCTTTTTCAGCACAGAGATTGACTGAGAGGAAAGCATAAAACCCTTTGGCATACGATTCTTGATGCAGTAAGTCCTTGCCTGTTGGAACTCTTTCTTGGTCTATATACAGGTTCAACATCAGTACAATAAAATGTTTTGGAATCCCTTGTCAAAAAAAAAAAATAGTTAAATAAAGGCTAACACCATTAATACTGTGATGTAAATTGTTGGAGGAGATTTATTTAACTGTATTTTAAATCTTCTAAACAATTATTTAAAAAATTAGTAAATTTATAAAAAGGACACTAATACTTGTAAGATGTACCCTTAAAGGTTAAAAGAAAACATACTGAATTTTTAACTGTATGCACTGAATTTCCATTTTTTTTTTTGTGTGTGTGTGTGTGTGTGTGTGTGCACCATCAAATTGTATCTGACTGGTACAGGAGGAGATTGCCCCTCCTTCTCCAGCAGAGCATCGGGTAGATTCGAACCGCATACCTTTGGGATTGCTGTGCAGCTTCTTGCCACTCACTAGGCCATGAGAGCTCCCTTCAATTTTCTTTTGAAAATACTTTTTATATGCATTAAAATTACCCTCAAGGATATAAAAAAGTTCACATTGATAAAGAGAGGAAAGGAAACATCTTGAAAATGAAAAAAAAAAATTTGTAAAGACAAGACAAGAGATGTCCCAATGCATAGTTGGGAGCTAAATAAATCATGCAGACAGAACAGCTGTAGTTTCAGAAGAGGGACAGGTGACTGTCATCTTAATTTTCTTGGAAAATCTCAATTAAAATGCATTAAGTAACATCAAGTGTCGTTATCTTTGTGAATCCATTTAAATGAAATTATAAAATTATCAGTGTATGGTGGTAATAAAGCAACAGGGAACACATCTTAACAGTGCTTTTTTGAAAATGAGAAGCTACTCTTAAGATGTGAAAATTTCTGAAAATGTTATCCTTCCTTTAATCTGAAGATGCCTGCATGTTTTATTGATTTATGTGTTTATATTTTTTATTCCCCAAATGTGAAAATGTGCCCCAATGACTGAACAGCATTTCTTGTTTCATGTTGAAAATTGATTTCATTTCCCTGTCCTTGTTAGTCACACGTTAGTGGGGACATATCAGTGTCTGTACAAGAACTCCCAAATCTTCTGAAAGCATTAACATCACACATGGGTGAATTTCAATTAGCGAGGACGCTGGCAATTCTTTGTTCTTCTTACGTTATGGTCAGAGATGAAGGTGGGTTTTAGATGGCCAGTGGCTAAAGGCATTGAAGCAACTGATGTTGGTGGCGTTCCTTTTGTGTCATATATTGTTGTCCACTGTGGCTGCTCCTGGTATCCAAGGTGTGCTGTTACAAAGCATGGCAAGCTCTGAAGGTGTGTGGTAACCTCGCTGTGTTACTAGGTAAACCCACCATCATCACTTCCCGGAGGTGCCTGGGAAAACTGAAGCTCACACAGAATTGGGCTTAATTTAAAGTCTCAAGAAAGGGGAAACAACACAACCCCCCAAATGGGCTTAGCTCTTTAGTGGAAATGAGAAAAACAAAACCAAAAAGAACTTTTGAGCTATACTGAGAAACGGCTGCTGGGGACGCAGTATTGACTGTCATACACCATTCAATGCTTTGGTTTTTCCCCCCATCCAGTCAACCTGTGATTGAAGGAAGAGGCTTTCAGATGTTTTCCAGTTATGGGAGAGAAGGTGACCGCAGGAGAAGAGAAGAGGACCCATTGGATTGCCATCCAGCCGCTACTTTGTTAGGCGGTAAGTCGTCTCCTCCACTCTGAATGGAACCAGGTGATGATCTCCGTGAGGTACAGAGCAGGCATTTACCCAAAGGAAGGCATTGTGAGGCTTCACTAGGCAAGTTAAAGCTTCTTCACTCTATGAAGACATGTATCTACTCTGAGAAAAAGGACTTTGTCCAGTTATTGTTCTTGTAGCTGCTGTTTCCCCTTGAATCCGTTTGGACTCATGGGAACTGTGTGAGTAGAACTATCTGCAAAGCTTTCCCAGGCTGTAACCAGTGGACGCAGACTGCCACATCTGGTTCTCCCACGCAGTGACTGGTGGGTTTCAACTTGTGACTTTGCTGCTATCAGTCAAGTACTTGGTGCTCACCACCCCCCAGACTCTAGGCTCCTCGAGTGTTAGGTATAATGTCACCTATTTGCTGGACTGCAGTGAGAATTAAGCTGATAAATCCCATGCAAAGTTCAGAGGCTGGGAAAACCCAGAAGCTGATTTTCCCTCCTTGTCTTCACACACAGATTTGGGGAACCCACTGTTGATTTGGTGCCTGTGTTTTCAATTTCTCAATGTATGAAATGTCTAAACAGAATCCGAAACCCGATAATGTGATATTGTCTAAAGAATTAGGTTTGTAGTGAATGGTTTATGCCCTGTGCTAAGCTAAATTTAGGATCAAATGGCTTAACAATTTAGAGTGTGTATTCTACAGAGGAAACGGTTACATCTGTAGCATAGAACATAAGAGAACTGATAGGATAAATACAAGCTACTATCCATAAATGTCTTGTCTCTGTAGTCTTAGAACATGTGATCTTGAGGATAGAGCACTTGACTGTCATCTCACAGAAAAACCACTGGATGTCATGGAACAATTATAAAACAGTTTTTAAAGAGAATTAAATTTGTTGTGTGAACTTTCACTTAAACACAATAAAATATTATATTTTTAATAAAGAAAAGCCATTGGAATAATTTTGGTCTAACAAATGGGTTTCACTGGCAATAAGAGAGATGCAAATCAAAACCACAATGAGATACCATCTCACTCCAGTAGCAGAGACAAAGTTTAACGGGACAGCAGCACGTAATAAACGTTGGAGAGGATGTGGTGAGATAGGAACTCTTTTACATTGTTGGTGGATTGTAAAATGGTACAACCATTCTGGAAGGCAGTTTGGCACTTCCTCAAAAAGCTACACATAGAAATTCCATATGACTCAGCTATTCCACTGCTTGAAATATACCCCAAGGAAATGAGAACTGAGGCTTAAACTAAGATTTGTCCACTAATGTTCATAGCAGCATTATACACCATTGCAAGAACATGGAAACAGACCAAATGTCCAACCACAAAGGAATGGATTGAGATGTGGTACATTCACACAGTGGAATACTATGCAGCACACAAGAGCAGTTCTTTTGGAAATTATCACCTACTTTGGGAGGACTGGAGAGCATTATGCTGCGTGAACCAACTCAGTCCCACAAGGACAAAGAAGGTATAAAACCATTATTGTAGAATGAGTATGAGGATCCAAGTGGGGGGCATGAGGAGAAGTAGAGGGGTGAGGATGGGAGGTATTAATCGTAGGGTTCACAATTTGATGGATGGGGGGGTGAAGCAAACAGGAAGGATCTTATGTGAAAACAATGTATTCAAATTTTGTAAATAAATCAGCATAAAATAAAGGTAAAAATAAAATACAAAATAGTTAAAAAAGAAACAAACCAAACCCAAACCCAAATATACCAGAGGCTCCATAGGAGAGAGCTGGGGAGGGCGTCAGGGTTGTATTTTCTTTCCTTACCTAGTCAGTCTGTATGCTGAGCAAATTATTCGAGAAGCTGGACTCTGTGAAGAAGAATGTGGCATCAAGATTGGAGGAAGACTCATCAATAAGCTGTATTATGCAGAAGACATAACCTTGCTTGCTGAAAGTGAGGAGGACTTGAAGCACTTGTTGCAGATGATCAAAGAATATAACCTTCAACATGGATTGCATATCAATGTCAAGAAAACAAAAATTCTTTCCACTGGATTGATAAGTATCATTATAATATATGGAGAAGAGATTGAAACTGTCAGCAACTTTATCTTGGGGCAACACCCTTGGTACAAGCAATCAGGAAATCAGGAGGTGTATTTCAGTGGGAAAGTCTGCAGGGAGGGACCTTTCCAAATTATCACTTTGAAGCCTATGATTGACTCCGTGGTCTTTCTGATCACTTGCTGTGCATCTGAGAGCTAGACAATGAATAAAGAAGACAGAAGAAGAATTAATGCCTTTGAGCTGTGGTGTTGGAGAAGAGCACTAAATATCTTATGGACTGCAACCAGAGAGAAGACATATGGCTTGGAGAAGGGCAGTCAGAGTGCTTTTTGGAGGCAAAGATACTAGTGCTTCATCTCACATAGTTAGGGCATGATGCTAGAAGGAGGTATTCCTTGGAGAAGGATATGATGCTTGGAAAAGCAGAGGACCAGTGAAGGAGAGGAAGTCGCTCACCCAGGTGGATTGACATCATGACTGCCTCAATTTGGGTCAGGAACTGTTAGGATGGCACAAGATAGGAGAGGGTTCAGGTCTGTTGTTCAGAGGGTCGCTATGGGTCATACTCAACTTGATAGCACCCAACAACGACAACAAACAACATCAGGACAGGAACTGATTGGAAAAAATTGTACCATGATAGCACAATATTGAGGGAATCATGAGGATCTAAAATACATATTGATGAGTAAGTTGTTTCTTGATAAATAAGTTGTTTGCCCATGTAAGTAATCTGTAGTTTGAGAAGGAAGCTGCCTGCCTAGGTAAGAAACTATTTACTTAGAAAAATGTGTTCTCAGGAATTTCCTGAGCCTAATAATGGAGGTTTTTATGAAAGTCTTATTTATTTTCGAAGTTAAAACTTCTTAGAATGAACATAAAAAAATCATGTTGGAACCAGTGGTCTCACTTCTAAGTCCCAGTAGTTAACAGTGTGAATTTTCATAGTCTTCATTCTGAAAGGGAAGCACATAATTGGTTTTATTACCAAAAAGGTGGGATAGACTTAAAGTCATATTTTGGTTGCCTTGGATTTGGTTTAATTTTCCTCAGCTTTAGCTTGAATTTGTATATGAGTAGTTGGTGGTCTGTTCCACAATCAGCTCCTGGCCTAGTTTTCACAGCCGATA
>NW_006400015.1:778172-778789 GCF_000299155.1 Elephantulus edwardii
ACTTACTTTGGACATGTTGTGAGGAGAGACCGGTCCTTAGAGAGGGACATCATGCTTGGAAGGGTGGAGGGACGTGCAGGAGGGGAAGGCCCTCTATGAGGTGGATTGATTCAGTGACTGGGATAGTTGGGATGGGAGTGTCAGAGACAGTGGGATTGGCACAGGACAGAGCGGAGTTTAGGGCTGCTGTACATAGGGTCGCTACGAGTCGCAGGCGACTCGACGGCACATAACAACAACAAAACAACAACACCAAAAAGGAAAAAAATATTTAAAATTAAATTTTTAAAAATTTAAAATTAATACACAACAATAAAATTAATACACAACAAACCAACTCATCAAGCAATAATACATATGCTTTTAAGATACAAGAGAATAGAATTGAATATTTAACGTTTGCTGTCATTGTTATGTACAGTCCAGTCTCCTGTAACTCATAGCAATCCTATCACAGTAGCCCTGTGCCCTGCCCTCTCCTGGGCCAATCCCATTATCTCTGACACACTTAACCTATGACTCCAGTTACTGGGTTAATCCATATTCTCCAGGTTCTTCCTCTGTCTTCTGCACTGTCCCTCCACCCTTCCAAGCACAGTGTCCTCCTGTCCCTCCAC
>NW_006400015.1:779039-803964 GCF_000299155.1 Elephantulus edwardii
TGTCCTCCAAGGACTGGCTCATCCTGGCTGCCCAATGTCAAACAGAGTGATATATCCACACGTGATAGTTTATACTACAAAACATAAAACTAGACAACTTAAAGAAAAAGTGCATTAATTAGCATAGTTGAAGATTTTCAAGTGGCCATCTGAAATGCAACTACGGATCTCGTTCCACCTGGAGCAAAGAACAAGTGAAGTAGAGCAGAGATTAGTGAACTAGGGAAGTAATGAAGACGAGGGCACTAATGCAGTACGTCAGCGTCACTCCACATGATGTCCACACCAGAAGAACCAGATGGACCCTGGCTACCACTGCTGACCACCCTCAAAGGGATAATAACAGGAAGTCCCTGATAGAGTAGGACAAAACATGGAGCAAATCTCAAGACTGTGAAAAGACACTGTGATAGTGTCTCGTGGAATCCTTAGCAACCCTTCAAATCTGGAACGGAAATCTCCCCAGGAACTCCACTTTCATCCGAACAATAGATAAGCCCATAGGTTTCCAAAATGCGGGAGAGCATTGATGTCCATTTGAAGACCAAGGTGTGCATGACTCAGGTCATAGTCTTCTCAATCATCATCTATACATCAGAGAGCTGGAGACTGTATACGGATGATGCAAAAAGGATTGACGCCTTTGGGTTGTGGTTCTAGAGAAGAGTACTGAATATCCAGTGAATGGCCCCAAACAATCCAAACCAGATATGTCTTGGGGAAATTGCAGCCAGAGTGCTCCTTGGAAGCAAAGACAGTGAAGCTCTGTGTTTCAGACTTTAGACACGTTGCTAGGCAAAGATATTCCTTGGAGAGGAACATCATTCTTGGAAAAATGGAGGGCCAGCAAAGAAGAGGAAGAGTTCTAATGAGACGGATTGATACAGTGACTGCAGCAATCAACTCTAGTGTGTCAGAGATGATATGGATGGCGCAGGATAGGGCAGGGTTTGGGTCAGCTGTTCGTAGGGTCATAATGAGTCATCCTTGACTTGAGGGCACCCAGCAACAATATAGATGGTTATTAACTTCAGAAAGGAGCACACTCCTTAGAACAGTCAACAATATGAGATCCAAAGGCATTGTCCCAGGACTAAAATTGAGACAGTAGGAAAGGACATAATGGAGTTGGTAATCCCAGAGAGGACGTAGAAAGAGAGCCCTTACCATCTGAAGACTGTAACTAATGCTCTGAAAACACTGTGAACTGTTGAATGGAAAAGGAATTGACTTTTAAACTTTCCCACAAATATCATTAAAAAGTTAATGAAAGAGAAGGGGGGGGGGTTGGAAGAGAATTGGAATGAAAGAAAGTAGACGTGAATCCTTAACTTGACCTTAGCTTTGCCACTAAGGTGACATTGATACTTTGTCAAGTCACCGACGGACAACAGCCTTTTTTACTCTGACCTTTCTTTGCAGCCATAGGGCAGTCATTACACAGAGCCAGTCATTGGTCCAAGTTTCCTGAATCCCAGCCTGAAGGAATTAGATAGTACAGTTCCATTTTCTCATTTTCAAGTTCAAGATTTAGACCAGGAAATTTGTCAGGCCACTGTCTCTAGCAAAATGCTCTCAGCTGGGGCTAAGTCCGAGGTGCTGTTGAAAGATCACCGAGATGAGCAGGAAATTCGATGGAACTGGAAGACAGAAGACAAGGGATTCCGAAGGAGGTACAGTATTGTGAGTGCGTAAATGTAAAGACATCACAACTCAAACTCACTGCCATCAAATCTGCTCCCACCCAGTGACCCTCCACTGGCTTTCCGAGGCTGAGATCTGACCACGTTCTCTCTTAGAGGCACTTGTGAAGCCAAAGCCCTGAAGACGTCCCACACCCTGAGGCTACCAGAGCTCCCTTGTCACGTCCACATCCTTGCTGTTAGGTGCCATGGAGTCGGCTATGACTCACAGCAACCCCATAAACAACAGATCAAAATCTAACCCTGTCTGGCACCTTCCTTGCAATCTCCACCATCCCCAAACCCGTTATTTTCGTCACTGTGTCAATCCATCTTATCGAGGGTCTTCCTCCCTTTTGCTGACCATTTCGTACAGGCTGATGAGAAACTGAGGCTTCTTAGCTATGTTATCGCTGTTAGGTGCCCTCGAGGCAGAACGGATCCAGAGCTGACCATCCGGTGAGTTTTCAGAGGCTGTACATGGCATGGGAGGAGATTGCCCATGCTTCTCCTACAGATCAGTGGGTGGACTTGAACCTTGTGCCTTAGATTGACAACACAGTCTTTACCACCAGGCCACCAGAGATCCTTTCCTGGGTATCAGAGGGATTAATGGAAGGTCTGATGAAGTAGAAGAAGTGACAAATAAGGGAAGGCCTGAAATGTTTCTACGGAACAAGCTTGATGCTTTTTCTCCAACTGTTTTCATGATACATTCTTAAAGACAGGGAATGACAAGCAGGCCTGCATTCGTGGGACCCACGCTGGGGACGAGTGCCCAGACAAGCCCTAAATGCCCAGGAAGTCACCTGGTCTGACCTGACACTGGCTGCCGCATTCACATTCCATCTCACAGTGCATTTGCATTTGGTTTTCTGTAAGAATATTCATTTCCCACAAACCTATGAATAACAACTTCATTCCAGGAAGACATGCTCTCCAAACTCGGGTGTATTTTTTGTCTGCCCCTCTCCCTTGTTAAGCAGAACCCTGTTTGAGGGCCATTGGGAAATAATTAGTAAAGACATAAACACAGTTAATCATAGGTCGCACAATTTGATGCATGGATGGGTGTGTGTGAAGGAAATGGGAAAGATCTGGTGTGAAAAAAGAATGTATATGAACTTTGCAAGTAAACCAGTATAAATTTTTTATTTTTTTAAAAAAGGAAAAAAATCCCTAGTCTGTAGAGATTATCAATCAATTAGGTGTAGTAGAGAGATTTTCAGGAGGGAAAACACACTGGCAGGCTGGGCAGCGAGATGGCCGTTGATGCAGTTGTGTGTTGGCAAGTGTTTTGACTTGGCAAGCTGTGGTCTCTGGACTGAATCTCATCTACCACCTGCTATATGAGTACTATTTTATTGCATCACAGTTTGGCTCAGATCTTAGATTCCCAGTATTTTCAGGATTATGTATCCACTAGTTATCCTTTCGGACTGGCAGTACCACAGTGAACTGCATTGTTACCCGTTTTTCCTCTATCTCCGTTTTCACTGTTTTTTGCTTCAATCCAGACTTGAGTACTTGAGGCAGAGACCGATTCCCTTCTTGGATTGAAATAGCGGGTATGTCAGAAAAGTCAGCTGCCCCTTGATTTAGTGCCAAGAGGTGACAGTGGGATTGAAGAAGAAAGCAATCGATATCGTGGAGAAATAGCTGCAAACTCTTCTCCCCCTAAAAACAAACGCCTGCTTTGGGATTTATAAGGCACAGTGTCTGAAGGAAGTGGGGCACTTGCACTTTATGTCCTTCATAGGCAAATTCACGTTTTCAAGGCTGGCTGACTTGGAAAATTGTGGGGGCTTTGGCATGCATGAAGGGATGGAGAGAAAAGCCGGTTGCATGGAGTGCAATCTTTTACATATTGATTTTGCGATGACATAGTAACTCCAAGCATATCTCACCAGAGACTGAAAATACTGGCTCCTGGCTCGGATGGAAGGTCATGGCAGTAGATCTAGATTTATTCACTGTCAGTGGGAAATACAGGCAGAGCCACAGAAACTGGGAGAAGAGCAGACAGACAGCAGGCGAATTGGTGAGCCTGATGCCCCGCGCTGAGTTAGAACATGCTAACGGCCCAGTCACACTATCTCTCCAGCTTGCCGTCCAGTTTGCCTTTGATTCTCTGTCAGTTAGATATACAAATAAAATAATCATCACTTATTATCGGTTTTGAGGAAACAGAGATGCATTTGAAGCATTCTATAATTGAAAGAAGCCCTAACAGGCACGGTCTAAGGATTGGTTATTATTTAGAAAACTCGCAATGTCTCAGCTATTCTGAAGCCACAGGTCAAATCACGTCTTTTGTGTGTGCAGTGAGCTGGGTAAGGTGTGATTCTGACTATAACTTGATCCTGCCATTCAGAGTTAGACTCTAGAGCCTTAGGGGAAAAGGAATGGGGTGAAGAACAGAAGGACTGAGAACATTGCTTGTGTTGTTGCTGGCTCGTCTTTATCTGGCTGGCTAGTTTTCTATTTCTGTGTAGCAATATTATCACAAGCTTGTTGACTAAGAATAGCCCATATGTATTATCACCGAGAACTTGTGAATCAGGAGTCTGGGCTAGTCTAGGCACAACTGAGCTTGACTCTCTGTTTAAAAACTCACCAGCTGCTATTAAGGTATTGGTTGGTCACTGCTGGGGCCTCATCTGAAGGCTTGACTGGGGACAGATTCACTTCCAGGCTTCCGTGCATCTGTGAGAAGTCAGAGCCTTATGACGGTAGAACTAAGAGCTTTGGCTTCTTGCTGGCTGTCAGCTGGAGGAGTCCCTTCACCACCATGACTTAATATTTTTCCTCACTGTATGGACCTCTTGCCATCACTGCTTGCTTCATGAACCTGGGAAAGGAGGAAAATTTCCTGTATGACCAGTTGCCATCAAGATGACTCTGACTCATGATAACACAACGTATATCAAAGTAGTGCTGAACTCCATAAAGTTTCGAAGGTGACATTTTGGAAGTCACTGACCAACCTTTCTTCTACAACTCCGACCGGTGTACTCAAACCTGCAGCGTTTCAGTTAATAGTTGGCTTCTTCCTCAGTTAGACCATGTGAGGATTCCTTTTACAGAAAGACATCAGAAACAAACACATTCTAATTCTGGAAGTGACTTCCCATCACTTTTGCTGTATTTGTCTGCTATGTTGTGTCACTTTACTGGGGTAGCTTCCATTCATGCTTCTGGGCACCATGACACTAGTATTTTAAAGACCAGCAGTCACCAGTGGTCAGCGGGTTCCAGTGGATCTTCCAAACTAACGCAGACAACGGAAGCATATGATCAAGAACTAACAATATTGAAGGGGAAAGTCCATGTTGCTCTGAACTCATTGGCATGAAATAAGGCCTGAGTAATTGATCGAATATCAGTTGAGTTATTTTAGTGAACAGATACAGCCCAGAACATGCTTACTAGTCTATAGTGAGAAATTGGAAAGATATCTGTTTATTAACCAATTAGAAGAGATGCATGTTTGTTCTCATCTTAGTAAACGTGATCGAAAGAATGTAAAAAATATCTAACAATATCATTAATACAAAATGCAAATAAAACCTTACTGACGATTATTCACTGACAAAGGATTACCAGAAATTCAAGGAGATTTGGACAAGTGTATTAAGGGAGGGGTATCATTGTTGACATCAAGAGAATTTTGGCTGACAGTAGAGAAAGCCAGAAAAAAGATTTTGTTTTATTGACTATGCAGACATTTGACCGCATGAATCATAATCAGTTGCCAATTTCATTGTAAAGAGTGGGCATTTCAGCACATTTTAAACGGGCTTATGTGAAACCTGTGCCTAGACCAAGAAGCAGCTCTGTAATAAGGACAAGGATTATTTCATGCATTAAGTCAAGAGAGGTATGAATCAAGGTTGCATCCTTTCTCCACACCTATTAAACATACATGTTGAGCAAATCATTGAAGAAACAAGAGTGTATGAAGAAGGTAGAGGAGTCAGGATTACTGGAAGACTCATCAATAACCCAAGCAAAGCAGATGATACCACCTTCCTTGTAGAAAGTGAAGAAGATTCCAAGCATCTACTGCACAAGATCAGAGATTATAGTCTTCAATATGGAACACATCTCAATATCAAGAAAACAAAAATCCTCACAATAGGACTATGAAGAAAGATTAAATTTGTCAAGAATTTAATTTTATTTGAATTCATAATTACTTTTCAGTATTTCATGCTTTTCTTTTGGTCTACGTTCCATTGCCATTTTTAGATTCTCTTCAGTCATTTGTTTCGGCCTTTTCTTTCTAACTGGCTTCATGTATGATATCCTTAATGTTGTCCCAAAACTCATATAGTCTTTTTCGTGTTCAGCACCTTAAATCTATTCTTAGGATGGTTTTGAAATTTAGATGGGACTGAGTCAAAATTGTATTTTGGACAATAAATACAGATGGTAGAAAAAGACTCTTTGCCTTTACTATGGATTGCCAAAAGAACAAGTCAATCTGTCCTGGAGGACGTGCACTCACCATGCTCCGTGGAGTCAAGGCAAGGTCAGTGACACTGTCCCATGTACTTTGAGTGAGCTGCCAGGAGGGGCAGGTTCTTGGACAAAGACATCATGCTGGGAATGGTGGAGGGTCAGTGAAAGAGAGAAAGGCCCTCCACAGAATGGACTGACAATGGTTGGAGCGATCAGCTCAGGCCTATCAGAGGTCGTCAGTACGGTGCAGAATTGGGGAAGGTTCAGATCTGTTGTTGACAGGGTTGCTATTAAACGTAGTCAACTTGATGGGACCTAACAACAGTACAACACTCACGGTAGCAGCCACTAAGAAATGAAAAGGTGTGCTGCCATGGTCAAATGTGCTGTGAAGGACCACAGTTTGAAGACCAGACTCCACCTGATTCAAGCATGGGGTTTTCAATTGCTTCATATGTACCTCAAAGTTAGACCATGAATAAGGAAAACAAAAACATTGATGCCTTTGGATTATCGAGTCGGCAAGAATGATTGTACATAGTGTGGACTACCAAATAGATCAGCATGTATGTCCTGAAGAAAGTGCAACTAGAACTTTACTTAGAGGAAAGAATGGCGAAACTTTGTCTCATCTACTTTGGCTGTGTTGTCAGGAGACATTGGTTCTTTGGAAAAATACATCAAGCTTGGAAAAGTAGGAGTCAGGAAAACGAAAACCCTCCATGAGTTGGATTGACACCGTGACAACAGGCTTGAGGAGAGACCATCAGGATGTCACTGGATACAATAAAATTGCCTTTATTGTTCATAGGGCCATTCTGAGTTGTGATTGACACAATCATAACCAACAACAACTAGAAAATCTGAATACTTAGGTGGTGCTAACTGAAAAGTCCAAGTCCCTTCAGATGCACCTTTGAAGAAATGTCATACAAGAAATATGCTGTATAAAACAAGCCATTGGAAACCCCACAGAACACAGCTCCGTTGTAGACCGAGTGTAAAGTAAAAAAAAAAATGAGACAGAACACCAACAACGAAATTGAAACAGCGTAAAAAACAGGAGGCCAGTAGTTCAAATCAACTGAAGTGCCACAGCCACGCCTCTCTGTATTTATTGAGAATCATGGGAAGTCAATCATCAAGAGAATTCTCTTGTATATGAAGTTGAGTTCTTCCTCTATTGTCAACAGAATGTTTAGCTCAGGAAGGAAGTATTTCACAGGTAGTAACTCTCTCTCTGCAGGGAACCCTAGCTGCCTCTTGTCTGCAGGCAGCAGCTCATTCCCTGTGATCTGTCACATGAGAAATTCCAACTTATATTTTGTGATTCCTTCAATTCCTGATTAAGCATATGGTTTATCATATATTATTTGGTACTGCATTTGGCTTCCCATACAGTTCTCTGCAGTGCCTGGGCTCTACACGAGTTAGAGTTGATGGATACAGCTAGCATTGGCAGGTGACAGCGCTGGTGTATTAAAGTGGAGGGAACAATACAGAGTCATGAATATCAAGAAGTAGAGTACGTGGAAGACAGCTTGAGGTCATGTGACACACTTGTTAGGGGGCTGCGACTACGTTGTAGTTGATTGACTCCTGGGGACTGCATGACTAACACACCTGAACCCTGCCCGTGCCACCCTTACCATCTCCGCTGCTCTGGAGCCCACTGTTAACTGATACCAGTCCATCTTGTTGAGGGCATTCATCTCTTTTCATCTCCAGCTGTCCAATCATGGTATCTCTTTGAAAGGACTGGCCCCTTCTAACAACGTATCTCAAGTATGTGAGACCAAGTTTCACCATCCTTGGCTCTTTGAAGCACCCTAGTTACACTTTCTTCAAGATATCTTTGTTTGTTCTTTTGTCAGTCCATAGTGTATTCAGAACTCTTCTCCAACACCACAACTCAAAGGCATTGATGCTTCTTCTGTCATCCTTTGCTATAGTCCAAATGTTAGATGCTTAGGAAGTAACTTAAAAAGACCAGGACTTGGATCAGATGCACCTTAGTCTTTACACTGACATAGACGCTCTTTAGGACTTTGGAAAGGTCCTTCATGTCATTTTACCCAGTATAACACACCTTTTGTTTTCTGGTAGTATTAAGGAAGTCTGCGTTTAGAGACCTCTCCATACTTTGAAATTATACAACTATTTTAGTTAATACTCTGCAAAGTCTGCAGTCAAGGACCTCTCCAATATGCTGAAGAGCGAGGATGTCTCTTTAAAGACTAAATCGACATAGATTATGAAGTTGGCACAGGATAGGGCAGATTTCAGATCTTATGTTCGTCAGGTTACTTACTGCGAGTTGTACTCAATGGCGTCTAACAACAGCAACACCACCAACAACGCTGTTGACTGTAGACCCAAGTAAGATGAAATAATTGACAATTTCTATCTTTTCACCATATATCATGATGTTGCCTGTTGGGCAGTGGTGAGGATTTTGTTTTCTTGATGTTGAGATGTAATTTATGTTGAAGTCTTTGAAATTCTACAGCAATAGATTTACTTCCCCCTCATTTCAGCAAGCAAAGTTGTGTCATCTGCATAACCTAAGTTCTTGTTGAGTCTTCTCAGATCCTGAGCCCACATTCTTCTTCATAAAGTTCAGCTTCTGAAATGACTTGCTTGGCATACAGTTTGAAACTATAGAACAATATCGTTGATTTCACATGCAAGCAAAATTCTACTGAAGATTATCCAAAAATGACTGGAACAGCACATCGGAGAACTGCCAGAAGTCCAGGCTGGGTTTAGAAGGGGCCGCGGTACTAGGGATATTGTAGATAATGTTAGATGGATCTTAGCTGAAAGCAGGGAATACCAGAAGAATGTCTATTTGTGTTTCATTGACTATGCAAAGGCATTTGACTGCGTGGATCATAACAAACTGTGGATGACTCTGAGAAGAGTGGGAATCCCAGAACACTTGATCGTGCTAATGCGAAACCTATATTTGGACCAAGAGGGAGTCATCAGAACAGAGCAAGGAAACACTGCATGGTTCAAAATTGGGAAGGACGAAAAACAACAACAAAAAAACACAACCAAAGGTTCGATGGGAATAGAAAGATAGCCCTTCTGCGTGGTAGTCAATAAATACCAGCACTAGAAAAAAAAAAATTGGGAAGGACGTACACCAGGGATGTGTCCTGTCTCCATACCTTTTCAACCTGTATGTTGTTGTTGTTGTTATGTACCGTCGAGTCGTTTGCGACTCATAGCGACCCTATGCACAACAGCCCTAAACCCTGCTCTATCCTGCGCCAACCGCACTGCCTCTGACACGCCCATCCCGATTACCCCAGTCACCGAATCAATCCATCTAATAGAGGTTCTTCCCCTCCTGCACCGTCCCTCCACCCTCCCAAGCATGATGTCCCTCTCCAAGGACCCGTCCCTCCTGGCAACATGTCCAAAGTATGTCAGACGAAGCCCCAGAATCCTTGCCTCCAAGGAGTAGCTTGGTTTAATCCTCTCCAAGATGAATCTGTTTGCAGAACAGATTATCCAGGACCTGGGCTCTATGAGGAGAAATGTATGGTTAAGGTTGGTGGAAGATCTATTAACAATCTGCTTTATGCAGATGACACAACCCTGCTTGCTGAAACTGAGGAGGACCTGAAGTGCTTGCTGCAGAGTGTCAAGGGCTGCAGCCTCCAATATGGATTGAGGCTCAATGTCAAGAAGACAAAGATTCTCACCACTGGACCAATTGGCAGCATCAAGATGGATGGTGAAGAGATTGAGATTGTTCACAGCTTTAGTTTGCTTGGCTCCATAGTCAACACTCTTGGCACCGGTAGCCAGGAAATTAAAAGATGTATTGCGATGGGAAAGTCTGCTGTTAGGGACCTCTCCAAAGTACTGAAGGGCTATGGTGTCTCTCTGGAGACTAAGGTGCATCTGATACAGGCCATGGTCTTTGCAATCACTTGTTATGCATCAGAGAGTTGAACAATGACTAAGGAGGATAGAAGGATAATTGATGCCTTTGAGCGGTGGTGCTGGAGAAGAGTATTGACAGTACCATGGACTGCTAGGAAAACAAACAGATTCATCCTGGAAAGGGTTAAATCAGGCGACTCCCTGGAGGCAAGGATTCTGAGGCTTTGTCTAACATACTTTGGACATGTTGTAAGGAGGGACCGGTCCTTGGAGAGGGACATCATGCTTGGGAGGGTGGAGGGACAGTGCAGGAGAGGAAGGCCCTTTATGAGGTGGATTGATTCAGTGACTGGGGTAATCAGGATGGGTGTATCGGAGACAGTGCGATTGGCACAGGACAGAGCAGAGTTTAGGGCTGTACATAGGGTCACTATGAGCCGCAAGTGACTCAGCGGCACATAACAACAACAACATGTAGAAAGGATACAGCCTGACTCATACCTTTCTTGATTTGAAATAATGCAGTTTTGTTAGTCTCTTTGTACAATAGTTTCTTGGGCTACATATTGGTTTCACTTGAGCACAAAAGTGTCCCAGGGTTACCATTCTTCTCAATGTTAGCCATAATTTGATGTTATCAAATATGGTCAAATGTCTTTGATAGTCAATAAAACACTAATAGAAATCCTTCTGTTATATTTTACTTTCAGCCAAGATCCATCTGACATCAGTAATAATATCGCTTTTGTCATCCCTCTTCTAAATCCAGCTTCAATTAGGGTAATTCTGTTAATACGCTCTTCTAGCTGATTTTTTGTTGTTGTTTTTAAAATAACATTCATCAGTATTTTTCTTGCATGTGATGTTAATGTTTGATAATACCCACTTTCTGTGACTTCTGTCTGTCTCAGTGACTGTATCTGGCTGAACCCCATGATGATGGAAGACAAGCAGTGCTGGAAGGGAGGTGTCTCTCCCATTCAAACTAATTCCTTAAAAATGCGAAGTCCTACAAGACAGGAATTATGCAATTCTTTTAGTTAATGATTTAGAAAACAAGTTACAAGTTCACTGTATGGTCATTACTTTTAAAAATCAATGGTGCATCTTTCCTTATTTGTAATAGTATGCAAATACTTTTAGGAAAAAATGAGCATCTTCATGTAAGGGACATTGTTAGTCATTGCACAGACCCTCACTGGAATCATTATGTTTCTGTAAAGTTCCCTCATCACAATTCTGCTGACACTCATGGGACAGTCCTTTTCCTATGGAAACCATTAGGAAAATGGAGACATTTCTTCCCAGAAAGATAAACTGGAGGAAAAAGGAAATCGTTTGCGTTTGAACCGAAGTATACACAATATAGCACGAACAATGGGGATGAGAGACATCATTTTCGGGGAAGAATGCAGACATTTAAACAGAATATTGATGCAATAAGGCAGAAGAAAGAGTTAAATTGCTCCCTGGGTGGAGTTTTCTAGACGTTGAGTGCCTTACAGGACGTAGGCAGGGGCACAGAAATACTCACCAAGCCGTGGATTCCTAACCCAAATTAGCTTTGTGATTAGCAGGCTCTTACACCTGATCATTACACGCTGCTATTTAAGTGCCCACAGATGCAAAGGACTAAACAAAGCAGCAACAAATCAGAAAAGCTAATGAAACACACTTGAAGTGGGTTAAACGAATGATTTCAGCCAGGGAGTGACAAGAAAAAGACAAAATACACTTGAAACCTAGATGTTTAGGTAGGGCCCCCCACCCCCTGCTTGTACACACCTGTGCGCTTTGTAAATGACTCCATATGCTTAATCAAAAGAAACCTAATTGCCTTCATTTACTTCATCCAAAAGTAGAAGGATAAATGATATGTTTAATTATAAACTTTCCACTTTGGGCAACTATAATTAATGACTCAGGCAGCTGTACAGTGGGCCAAGAGCAACCTTTTATTACTCCCGAGGTTCCTGAACAAAGCCAGCGTTTCCCAACGAGTCAGGTTGTATTAGTGCCGGAATCCAAATGCCTACCTGAGACATTCATCACTGAGCCCCACCAAGCAGAAAGACTGTTAATTATACATGCTGTGTACCATCGCAGGAACTGCCTTCGCCAAGGGAGAGTAACGAATGCATTGACTTAAGTAATGATGACAAGGGGTAGGTATCTTTTTAAAAAATATTATACTAAGATGTCCCTTTAAATTCTAAAAACTTGACTGAGATGTGGCCTAGGGTCTGGAAAAGGGGAAATTCCTCCATCTAGAACGTTTTCCCCCTAGGAAGCCAGTGCTTTTGAAACTGGAGCATAGTTTACGTTTTCCACTGGAGCATAGTTTACGTTTTCCACTGGGTTTGAGAGAGGCAGTGAAGGGAGGTTGTCCGTATAGTCTTCTGTTTGCTTGCTCCCTGTCCATCTGGGCTTCTGGTGAAGAGGAGCCTCAGCTTCCCTCTCCACAGAGTGAGGGGCCCTATGGTTCGTCATGAGCTCACATTTTCCAGGAGAACACGCACCACCTGAGACTTCCCTGAGCAAGTTAAGCATCATCCTCTACATGGAAGAAGCCAGTTTAGTCCTTCAGGGCAACACCATCACCCAAAGGAGCATGGTTGTCCTGGCCAGTTTTGTTTAAGTAGCATTATTTTGTCATGGAAAGCGCGTGAAATTTGGGATTGAAATAGATTTAATCTTCACTCTGCCACTTGCTCGATTTCTGGCAAGTTTTCATTCTTCTTCTTTAAAATGGGTACTCTTCTAATTATCTTAGAACACTGATCAATAAAGCTGGTATTGGTAATAGAAGAAGTTCTCAACGACTGAATTTTTTTGGAATCATTTAGGCATATTAACTGCATATTAAGTACTTTAGATGATTTTGTTGTTGTTAAGTGCTGTCACGTCATAGACGACTTTTAGCGACCCTATGAATGAAAGACCTGAACACTTGTATAATTTTCATCATTTCTCCAAGTTCATAGGGTTTCTGGAGGCAAGCCATTTCAGAAGTGGATGCCACTCCTGCTTCCAAGCTTGTTTTAATCGAGGAGCTCCACCAAACACTGTCCACCATGGGTGACCATTATCACATTTGATACATCAGTGTCACAGTGTTTCGTTTCACAGCGACCACGAGTTACCTTTGTACAGCAAACGGACAAACCAGAGCTATGCCACTTAGAAGAATGTGTGACCAAAACAATTAAAACCAGGCCTGAGGGCCGCAGATTAAAAGCACCCACTTGTGGCTTGATTTTACCCATTAAGAATCTGACTAGTAAAGATCTTTCATGAAAGTAGAACCTTGAAGATTAGAAAGGATGAGATTTAAAAGGCCACCTTCTCTTCCATGCTGGGTCTGCACACTCCCTCCCCTTCCATCCTCCCCGCACCTGGCTCTGATCTCTACAAAAGGCAGCACCTGGGGCTGGACAAAGACTAGAAAAGCCTCACGCTGGTTAGTTACCATTCCCCTACTGCCTGCTTCGTGCAGCTCTGGCTCGGTTTGTCTTACATTGTTGGTAAGTAGTTTTTAAATTTAAGTATGCTTAAATTTCCCAGAGGGCTATTTGTTAGAATGAAGGCTGATTCAGGAAAGAAGGGAACGAGGCCCAAGAGTTTGCTGTTCTAACAAGTTTCCCTGGTGGCAGAGACAGTGTTGGTCAGGGAACACACTTATTTGAAAGAGACCTTAAACCCAGCTGGACCTGCTCAGTCCTGGCAGCGTCTACTATCTTACAGTTTACATCCCTAAGTGTATCGTTTGTTTTTTATTGGGTGGTTTTCCTGGATCAGAATGGATAAAATGGGCACATGCATGATTCGTAAGTAATATTAGATGTTTTCAAGCTCATTGAAAGGTTACATTTATAACTCCATATTTTCTTCCCCCGCCCTTTTTTAAAAAATGGATTTTAATGAAAGTTTACAGAGACTTTGGATTTGCATTCATTCATTGTTGCATTTTTCTCTTGCCCACCCTTCTCCCCATTTGCCCTTCTCTTCAAAAAGTAAAAAAAAAAAAAATTAAAAAATTCTTTGTCGTTCAATCCCTCCCCCTAAGTCCACTCTACCATGCTCCCTTCATTCTGAATCCCTGTCATAACAATATCTAGTCATATATCCCTTGTAAACAGTTCTCTTTTTCATCTTTTTCAATGCAGTATGTGTTATTTATTCCATCTTTCTCAGTCTCCCCCAAACCCTATGTCAGTCCTCTTTTATCAGTGGCATTATGCTATATTTGTCTTTTTGTGACTGAGATACTTCACTCAGCATAATGTCCTCCATAGTCACCCATTTTTGTGTAATATTTCATGAGTTCCTTGTTTTTCAATTGAGTATTCAATTGTGTGACTATACCACAGCTTCTCTATCCATTCGTTTGTTGATAGGCACTTAGGTTGTTTCCAGCTCTTTGCTATTGTGAACAAAGCTGCGATAAACATGGGTGTGAATTTATCTGCTTGGGTGGCTCTTATGGTTTCTTTGGGGTATAGTCCCAGTAGTGGAATTGCTGGGTCAAATGATATTTCTATTTGCAACATTTTGAGAAAGCTCCATCCTGCCTTCCACAGTGGTTGCACCATTTTACACTCCCACCAACAGTGAAAATGGGTTCCAGTTTCTTCACAATTTCACAAGCATATGTTGTTTGCTGTTCTGTTAAATTTTGCTATTCTTACTGGAGTGAGATGATATCTCATAGTGGTTGTGATTTGCATCGGTCTTAGAGCTAAGGATTTTGTACATATTTCTTCATGTGTTCTCCAACAGGGTAAAAAGGGAAGCCACAGATTGGAAAAAAATATTTGGTAATGATATGTCAGAGAAGGGACTTATATCTAGAATTAATAAAATAATTGAACACCACAACAACCCACCTGAAAAATGAGCACAGGAAAAGTCCATATTTTCAATCATTTTAGAAGTTTATGTCGACTATAATTTTAGTGGTCTAATTTCCATGATAACCCAGATAGTTTTCTAAATTCAAATAAAGAATAGTGGGTTTGAATCCATACAATATTTGTTAAAAATACCACTTGAACAGCTTTAGAAAATGGAGCAAAAGGAAAATAGTTGCTGTTGTGGTTGTTGGTTGCCTTCAAGTCAAGCACAACTCCTAGCCATCCTATGAACAAAAGGCCTGAAGCCTTTCTCTAACTATCGACATTTATCAAAGTTCACAGGGTTTCTGGAGGCATGTGATTTAGGAAGTGGACGCCAGTCCTTCCAAACCTGTCACAGTATGTTGTAACATTGAGACGCCTGCGATGCATAGCGACCCTATGTACAGCAGCTCTGAACCCTTCCCTGTCCTGAGCCAGTCTCACTAACTCCGACACACCAACTCCCATCACCCCAGTGATTGTATCAATCCATCTCATCCAGGGTCTCTCTCTCTCCTGTGCTGTCTGTCCACCCTTCCGAGCATGATGTCCTCCAAGGACTGAGCTCTCCTGGCCACGTGCCCATAGTAAGTGAGGCAGAGTTTCGTAATCCTAGCCTCCAAGGAAAGACTTCACAAAAAGCACTATTTCAGCTTTAAACTAAAAAATCTTTGCTGACGAGTTGAGACCAACTCGTAGCTGATGCTCAAAGGGGTTTGGGGAGCCTGTAAATTGCACAGGAAAAGACTGTCCATCTTTCTTCATCAGAGTGGACAGGGGAATCGAACCACCCAGGAGGCACTGCCATTTGGTTCACAGTGCAATTCCCTATACACTAGGCCACTGGAGTGCCCTTGCTCCAGAGAAGTAATCCAATTTATATAGTTCATTCTATAATAATGCAAATTTAAACTAGAATTGGGACTTCTCATAATGGATTTCTGAAATATAAACATATCAATCATTTAGTTCCTATAAATATATCACTTTCAAAGGAGTACTTTAAATAACTTTAATAATTTTGGGAGTTGCTCAATGTAGATCATTGTATAATTGTTAAAAAATACTGCAAGCTTGATATGCTCTTCCCCTCCCCCCAAGTATTCCCTGACCTACTAAATAATTAGGATAAGAACTCTTTTGAAAGTCCAGGATTCATTTTTAGATTTCTTAAAACATCCCTCTTCACTGTCTCTTGTGTTGGGAGAAAAGATGATTACCTGTGGGGAGGATTTTTTGTGCTACCCTTACCCCATTCCTGGATGGATTATCTGCTGGTAAAAGGTTACTCTTAACCAGTATCTTGTGTCTTTACTACCCGGTGAAGCCCCATGTAACTGATCTAGAAGTTAAAACATGAGGCAAAGGGACCCATGAGGAGAACGAGGCCAGCTGTGATGCCCACGGGTCCGAGGGGGAAGGCCTGGTTGGCAGAGTGTCAATTGTCCCGATAAAGACGCAACAGTTCTGCACTCACTCTCCTGTGGGTACATGGCATTTTGTGGCACTTTGAAGGATAAAGTCCCTACCATCAAGCTAAAAACCTAAAAATGCAAGCTGAGGGGTTTTCTTTTTTATAAGTAAATGTCAAAAAGGTCTTTCCTTTGCTAAGTCCCGGGTGTAAACACGCAATCTGTGCAGGATTTCTCAGAACGGCAAATGGTTCAGTGTTCTGTTGTGTTAAGAATTTTGTGGAGCCTTCTGAAGGAAAGCGTTTTGTCGTGATGTTGAAATTTGGAAAGTTCATCTTCAGAGACAACAGAGGCTAAATGTCAGTAAAGAGGTGGTCTGGGGAGTGTAAAAGATACTGGAGTTATAAAAGACACTGAGTTTATTTCAGTTGGAGAGAACCACTAAGGCTTCATTTTAAAAGGCTTTACTATCTTTTTCTAGTCAAGTGACACTAACATGAAACTTTTCTTTTTTAAAATTTGTTGACTGACTAAAGTAATGTGTTGGAGAACTAACGACAAGAAGATGTAAAAACATTTGCTAACTTTGTGGTAAAATACTGCATCTCAGTAAGTAAATTGCAAGCAGTGTTTAGGAAATGAATTCCAAGGACCAGGAAACTAAAGCATGTGTACAAGCTCTTGTGGAAATGAGGTCTCTGATGATGTTCCCAGGTGATGTGAGGTCACAGCTGAAGAAAGGTGGGGCTGAGTCTGCTATGAGCGTGTTCTCACGAGGAGAGGAGAGACAAAGACTCGGAGGGAACACACTGCCATTTTAAACTATCTTTGTGCTGGGGTTTTAAAGTTTGTTGTACGGTGGTCAGAAATTATGGTCTGATGAGCTGTCTCTTAAACCATGTTAATTTTGTTGTCATTCCTTGAGCCCTTAAAAAACCCCCACTTTGTATGTGTGTTGGGTATGGAATTCAATAGATGAACCATGAAGTAAAGCTTATTTATTATGATTTTTTTTATTTTAATAGCTTTAATGCTCCCCCCCCCCGCTAATTCTATCAATTAATTCTCAAATCAAGTGTTTTAAAAGGACTCACAGCTCTATGTATTGCGATGGGAAAGTCGGTATCTCTCTGGAGACTAAGGTGCGTCTGATACAGGCTATGGTCTTTGCAATCACTTAGTATGCTTCAGAGAGTGGGACAATGACTAGGGAGGATAGAAGGAGAATTGATGCCTTTGAGCTGTGGTGCTGGAGAAGAGTATTGAGAATACCATGGACTGCCAAGAAAACAAATTCATCCTGGAGAGGGTTAAACGGGGCTACTCCTTGGAGGCAAGAATTCTGAGGCTCTGTCTAACATACTTTGGACATGTTGTAAGGAGGGACCAGTCCTTGGAGAGGGACATCATGCTTGGGAGGGTGGAGGGACAGCGCAGGAGGCGAAGACCCTCTACGAGGTCGATTGATTCAGTGACTGGGGTAATTGGGATGGGTGTGTAGGAGGTAGTGCAATTGGCACAGGATAGAGCAGGGTTTAGGGCTGTTATACATAGGGTCGCTATGAGTCGCAAACAACTCGACGACACATAACAACAACAGCAGCAGCTCTATGTTGCCAGTTTCTCTTACTAGTGCTCTCAAACGTTGTTTTGTTTCATTGGAGGTTTTTATTATTGGGCCAAATCAATTTCAGGATGGTTAAGCATCACTGGAAGCTCTTTGTTTTATTTTAAAATCACTGGTTCTTGTATACCACTAAAACCAAGCCCACTTCTATGGACTTGATTCCACCTCCTGGAGAACTTGTAGGAAAGAACTTCTCTCTAGGGTCTCCAAGGCTGTGGGTATTGGGAAAGCAGAGTGCCATAATGTTCTCCCAGGGAGAAGCTTGTGGGTTCGAACTGGCAACCATGAGGTTAGCTTGGGCTACGAGGCCTGCTTTCTGTGAGCAAATTCCAGATGATTGAGCTTTAATCCCATAGCTGGATTCCGCTGTTCCACGCTCCACTCCCACCTTTGTTTTAAGGTGAAAACTCACTATTGAATCTAGAACAGAAATGATACACTTCTGAAATGATACACTTCTGGGTGAATTCTCTGTGCTTTTCCGTTAACCCCCTGACCAGCCCACAGATGAAATGAGAGCACCTTCATCACGACACAGCCTTTTGTTCTGACACAAACATGCACACGGTAAGTACCTACACATTTCACTGCGGAGACAGTTCATTTATGGATCACGTGGAGCAAAGCCACGCAGGTGGGATTGATTTCTCCACTCCAGGCTCTTTTTTATATTTGTGGAAATGATTCCTGGGAGGGCTTTTTATCTTAAGAGCACCTTTCTCGGTTAACCCAGAATCTATGAAGCTCTAGAAAAATACAATTGATCTCCTTAGTTAATGTATAATTGTTATCTTTCCCCCCCGTAGATACATTTACAGCCTGCATGTCTATGTGTCTGAACATGTCACTTGCCGAACTGTAGCGCATTACTGTACGGCATACACATTTATTTCCTGAAGTTGTTTATTGGTCTAATTTATGGGGAGAGTTTGTGAAGACAATATTTAGCTGAGCTCGTGGCCTCGGAGAGCTGCACTCACTGTCTAGCAAGAACACAATAGTCTAACTTTGCACCTTCACTTTCTTTTCATTCCTTTTTGAAAAAAAAAGTATTTCATTGGTTTGCATATAATCATTCCTATGCATTGTGTCCCATTGATGTACATTGTGTTTTATAGTCTTTCACTTACATTGTTTGATTCATGGACATTAGGTTTTATACAATCATTTGTAAGAATTGTATTTCATATAATTATTATTATTGATTTATTCCCCTTTTCATCCCATCTTTTCAAGTCTTGGATATTTTCTATTCCTTCATTCACCCATCTGCCCATGAATCTCTGCTACCTAGTGATTTCACTCTGCCCCTTTTCAGACCCTTTCTCCCTTTTCTCTTCCTTTTTTGAACATTTTATATACCTCTTGCTCAGTTATCCTGCTGTTTTTAGGGTAATGGTCTTATGCAGTATTTGTCCTTATATGCTGAGTTATTTCTCTCAGCATAATGTTCTATAGACTCTCGCATGTTATATAGTATTTTTTTTAAAAATCATTATTTCTTAGTGTTGCGTAGTATTCCACTGTGAATGTACCACAATTTCTCAATCCATTTGTTGATGGACATTTGGGCTATTTCTAATTTCTTACTATTGTGAATAATGTTGTTATGAATATATCCATATCTATTGGTACCTCATTTCTGATTTTCTTGGGATATAATGCTAGAAGTGGATTCAAATAAGATGAAGTTGTTGACAAGTTGAAATCCTTTCTCAGTCCATCATAATGTTGCCTATTCGTCTAGTGGTTAAGTTTTTTGCTTTATTGATGTTGAGATGCAATCCATATTGAAAGCCGTAGTGTTCAACCTTCAGCAGTGAGTGCTGTTCCAAACCAGGTTATTGATGTTCCAAGGTGAAGTTATTCCTTGGAAAGGGGTACTGTGCTTAGAAAACGTAGGATCAATGAAAGAGAAGAAGACCCCCAAGAGATGGATTGACATCTCATATGGAACTCTGGTGGCCTAGTGGTAAGAAGCTGCACTGTAATCGGGCACATGGTTTGAATCGAACAGCTGCTATACAGGAGGAAGCTGGGCAATCTCCTGTGCAATTTACAGCCTCTGAGAAACCACTGGAGGGTAACTTATGGGTCAGTTCTGGCTCAAAGGCACACAGCAACACTATACAAAACATTATCTGTAATTTGAGATTATCCGTGAATCTCTATGGATTCACATATATGACCATATTAATCCCCTGTAAAATAAGGGGATTCATGGAGTTTGGAATGAGGACTTCTGACTCCGTGAACTACTTGTCATTTGGATAATGCATGCATTTCACGTGATTCTGGGCTCCTGTAACTACTGCCTGGGAATTTTTCTGAAAGGAAAAGTCTAGGTAAATTGTCAACTCTGTCATCTTCTCCAGCTCGTTAGACTGGGATGCGACATGGTGCAAGGCTGTCTCTGCACATTGGCTGCTCAGGTGGCCATTAAATGATTTCCTTGTGCCCTCATGAGCTGAGAACTTAAGAAGGATATGAAGTCTCTAGGAGCGGGTCCTCTGAGCAGCACTTAGTCAACGTGAAACTATTTTTCTTTTAAAAATTGAAATACAGACATGATGCAAAACAGCAAATCTATGTCACAAACCTCAGGTCAGCAATGGAAAGAGAGGGGACATGGAAGGACAGCCTGCCATTGGCCACAGTAGACACAGGAGACAATGGAGAAACAGCCTTAAAGTGGCACAAAAATGACTGGAAGCTTAGCATTTCATTGCAACAAAATCAAAGAGGCCAGTTTATCTTTTATCATTCTAACACTGTCATACACCAATAACAGATATTTAAAGAAGAATCATTTGATCAGAAATAGTTTCAATAGTTTGAAAATGCCATTTTAACATTTTTATGTATATGTAAATAAATCATAGTTAAATTTTAAAAATTTAATTGTTATTGTAATGAACATTTACAGATAAGTTAAATTTTCATTCATTGTTGCACAATTATCTACCTCCCACTCCCAGTCAACTTTACAATGATAGATCTTATTTTTGGCTGTTGTTGTATGTATAATCTCTAATCATATATACATTGTAATTTTTTTTTTAGATTTTATTGTAAGTTTATAAAGAACTTGGATTTCCATTCATTCATTATTGCACATTTTCCTCCCTATTACCCCTCCCCCCTAGTTCGCTTTTTTCTTTGGGAAAAAAGTTCTTACATTATTATATAGTCCCCTCACCCCGACCGCTCTAATACACAACTTTACCACTTTACTTTACAACTCTTATTCTAGATTCTTGTCATGTCAATAATACCTAATCACATATTTATTTTATACAGTTCTCTCCTTTGTCTGTTTTAATGCTGTGTACATTATTTATTGCCTCTTTTCATAGTTTTCCTGCATGTCAGTCCTGTTCTATAACAGTGGCACTGTGTAGTCTTTGTATTTTGGTGACTGAGATATTTCACTCAGTATAATGTCTTCCATGGTCACCCATATTTATTGTTGCTTGCCTTGTGTCCTAAAATGTGACTTATTCTGGAGAAAGTCCCATGCACTTTGGATAAGAAAGTATACTGTGCCTTTTTTGGGGTGCATTAGCATATAAATAGCTAGGCGATATTTTTTATATTTATATATTGATTATTATTATAAATATCAATACTGATATTTGTGAGTTGGTTTATTTTATGGTTTACTTTTTCAGCATCTTTTTTGTTGAGTTTCTTTCTTGAAGTTCTATCTTTTCTTGAGAGTGGTGTATTGAAGTCTCCAACTACTATAGTAGTGTTGTCTATATCCGTTTTCACTTTTGTTAATGTTTCTTTTATATATTTTGAAGGTCTTTCATTTGGTGCATAGATATTTATTATTGTTATATCTTCTTGTTCTATTGACTCCTTAATCAATATGTACTGATCTTCCTTGTCCTTTATGATGGTTCTAGCATTGAAATCTATTTTGTCAGAAATTAATATCACCATTCCTGCTCATTTTTGGTTGCCATTTGCTTGGTATATTTTCCCCCACCCTTTTATTTTTAGTCTTATTTTATCTTCATTTTTCAGGTGTGTCTTTTGTAGATATCATATTGATGGATTTGGGGGTTTTTATCCAATCTGCTAATCTTTTTCTATACAGTGGTGCATCTAAACCACTTACTTTCAGTGTGATTATTGAGAGGCAAGGTTTTGTTACTATCATTTTCTTGAATTCTTTTTGGTGGTGGTTTCTAGTTTCTTTGGTCCATCCTGCTTTCTGTGGCACCCCTGTAAGAAGGACGCCTCTGTGTTTCCTGCAATGCTGGTCTTGTTTTTAAGAACTCCCTTAAGTTCTGTTTTTCTGGGAATATCTTGATCTCTCCTTCATATTTGATCAACAATTTAACTGGGTACAACATTCTTGGTTGACAGTTGTGTTCTTTGAGTGTTTGATATGTCATTCCACTGTCTTCTTGCTTGTATGGTTTCTGCTGAGAAATCGACACTTAAGTCTTATCAGCTTTCCCTTATAGGTTACTCTTTATTTCTCCCTTACTGCTTTTGGAATTCTCTCCTTTCTTTGGTTGTGGCAAATCTGAGTATGTGATATGCCTTGCTGTTTTTCTTTTGGGATCTATTCTATATGGTGTTCACTCAGCTTCTTGAGTATATATTCCATCATTCTTCATTATGCCTGGAAAATTTTTTTCTAGTTATTCTTCCACAACTTTTTTGGTGCCTTTGCTTGCTTCTTCCTGTTCTGAGATTCTAATTATTCACATGTTATTTTTTTTTTGGATGGTGTCCTACAGTATTCTTAAGTTTTCTTTTTTCCCCCCTTCCTTTTTTGATTCTGGTGTTTGTTGGGTTTTGTTTTCCTCCTAGAACATCAGAGGTGACAATTCTGTCTTCTGTTTCACTGGTTCTGTTTTCCATCTCTTCGACCCTGTTCATGTGACCCTGCCTCATGTTGACAGCATCTGAAACATTGGTTCTCATATTTTGGATTGTGGTTTCCTGTTTTTTTCCTGAGCCTCTAATGCCTCATTTGTCTTATCTGCATTGTTTTGGATTGTGTTTTAAAGCACCACCTGGTTTGTGCTTGAAGTGTCCTGTAATTATTCAAGTTTATCTTTCACTGATTGAAAATATTCAATCATTGTTCTTTTAAGTTCTATGTCATAAAATTTCATTAGACTCCCTGGCTTCAGGAAATCCATTGATACTGTGTCACTTTATTTTTTTTTTTTTTTACATCTTGCTTTGGGTTTGTGTAGGTTGAGGTAGCCTGCTTCCTACATGACATTGCTGTGGAAGTTTTTCATATCTGAAGCAATACTAGGTTTTTGACTGAAGCCACCACTCTGGAAGAGGGTGGGGCAGGTACCCTGTCTGGGTTTCTCTCAGTTTGATAGAGAAAAGGCCTGTGGAAGCAGCCTCCTCTCTGAGAACTGCCACAGCTAGGGTAGCCCAACATGCTCTGGACTAAAAGCAGTTGATGGACAGAATGTGAAGAGATGGAAGGTGGAGCACGGAGACCTGATTGGAAAACCATGGTTTTCCCTTCAGACGAGCTCCAGCTGTCTCATTCCCTTCTGTTTGAACTTAAGAGGTCCCATGTGATCCAGGCAAACAGAAGTGATCCCCCACAAAGTACCTCACTCAAGTTCCACTGTCACTCCTGGTGTGCATCGGGAGTGGAGTTCTGGGCATAGGCTAGTGGCTTTGGAACCAGAGTTCTGGGTATGATCAGGTGACAATGGGACTGGAGTTCTGGGCTCACATTCAGATTCCAGCTTTCATGCTTGACCTGGCACGTCACTCTCCCTCACGTTGCTCCCTGGTGCGTGTGGCACCAGCAAACATCTCCCTGATGCCGTCAGCAAGCAGCTCCTCTACATGTGCTGACAGTTGCTTTTGACTTCTCTTACTCGAATTCTAGCTGTCTGGCTCACTACTGTGTCTCACTGCCAGTCTGTCCCAGCTCCATAGTTAAAAATTTTAAAATGATAGATCTATGTTCTGAATTTATCTCTTCTTAGAAAGTTCTTAAGAGCTATCTTTGAAAGTAGATTTGTTTGGTTTATTTGTTCATCTCTCTTTATCTCAACACCATTGATTCAGAGCTGACCCTCCAGGGATTGATTTTTTTTTTCAGTAATATGAGGAAAGACTTTTCATCTTTCCCTTGACCTTCTTTGACAGGGCATCAACTCCAGGAGGCCCGGAATACAGCACAGTAACTCGTGCCAGGCTCATAGTCTCCAGCATCTTGAGTCCACTGGTGTGCTGACGTGCAGTTGGAGCACTTGCAGACCTTTTGCAGGACCCACTTTCCAGCACTAGACTGGACGGTATTCTCCTTTGAGCCACAGTCTTCCCGGGCAAATACTCACAGATGGATCCCCAGGCCTTTAATGCGGGTCTTGTGGGGAGGGTTGCCAACTGAAAGCCAATAATGAGCACCCACGGGACGCACTGTGGGAAAGAGAGGGCTCAGTTTCTCCTGTAAGGATTTACCACCTTGGTGAGTCACCAGAAGGTCCCATGAGTGGGAGTAACCGACAGGAGGGAGTGGCCTGTCTTCATGATAGTGCACAACTGGCAATGCTGCTGCACTGGCTGGGGAGAAAAGCTTTGGCATCATAATGAATGCACGTCACCACAGTACAATGGACTGCAGGGACATCACTTAGAGCTAGGGTATTATTTTTACCTAGTACCAGGTTTCTAGTGTTCAGATTTCTAAATATCTCCCCTTGGGTAATTTTCCCCGTTGTAAACTATCTGTTCCATTTGTAGCTCAGTTTTTCTTGGCCTACCTGGGACTGAACGGAATTTGTGAAAGCTTGCCCCAGGGTTAGGGTTAGGGTTAGGGTTAGGGTTAGGGTTCGTGCTGGTGTGCACTCTGGCTTTCTCTCTTTAGTTATTATTCACATTGGAAGTTCTGGTGGAGCAGTGGTTAAAAATGCTGAGTTACTCGGAATATTAGTGCTTTTT